>NC_056751.1:150418496-150789584 GCF_019279795.1 Protopterus annectens
AAGGGGAGTTTGTGAGGGTGTAGTGCTTTTAATTTTTTAGTGCTGACTTATATAATTGCTTTAGTGAGCAAGTGCCAGGCTTTAGAGTGGGAATAGGGTGTTTATTATGAGAACTAGATCAGTTCTAAGGGAAAAAGTGAAGAGCAGACTTTGTGGAGCCGAGAATGGTTTAAACTCAATTAAGCGGCGCTGCCCGATGCTGCGCTATGCGCAAAATCACGCAAAGCCGCTCTATATATAGTAATTTTCGGGTGAACTCCCTGGACGAAGGTTGTTTTCACTACTGCAGTGTACTGTAGTTATCGTTTTTCTTGTTTGTGTCTCCATTCGTCACATAAGAAACCATGCCCAAAAGAAAGGCTGAAGGAGATGCAAAGGGATATATATATATATATATATATATATATATATATATATATATATATATATATATATAGCTATATATATTAAAATTATACATAGACTCCCCCCATATATCTACATAACATATATACATATCCTACACACATAGCTACATTTATATATACATCTGTGTTATACAAAGGAATATGTGTCTCTGCCCACAGTTTTGTCTAACTGAAAGCAGCCACATATGGCCATACTGGTAACTGTACACACACATAGCTAGGATAACAACAGTTATCTCACTGCTAGGATAGTAGGTGCAGATAACAGTATGAAGCAATATCACTCTGCAGGCCACAGATGCTGTTCAACACAAGCCTAGTTTGTGTAATGCACAAGTACTGTGCCTGCTATCACATATACAACAGACATAAGTTGTGGCACATGGAATAAGTATTGTGCTCTATAGTGTATAAGCCTAGATAGGTAGGGGTTCTAATCTCACTCCAGCCCACTTAGTGTACTCGTGTGGTGCGTGTATGTGTGTGTGTGTATGTGTGTGTGTGTGTGTGTGTGTGTGTGTGTGTGTGTGTGTGTGTGTGTGTGTGTGTGTGTGTATGTATATATATATATATATATATATATATATATATATAGATATATATATATATATATATATATATATATATATATATATATGTGTGTGTGTATATATATATATATATATATATATATATATATACACACACACACACACCCCGGCAAACCAACGGACATGCCCTCATGGGCTGTCCACCTGCAATATATGCATGTTTTGGGCCTGTAACTTGCTGCTGGTCTCCAAACTGCCCTCTTCTACAAGGCCTGATTATGTCAGCCACCTTAAGACTACCAGCTGACAGTGTAGTAGCAGATGTAAGCAGTGGCATATGTGATAAGTTCTGTGATCTATAGTGTATAAGGCTAGATAGGTAGGGGTTCTAATCTCACTCCAGGCCCTCAGGTGCATGTGTATAGCCATGTGGCATATGTATCATAACCTTTGTAACTTAGACATAGGTAGGGTTTTGCATTATTTTATATGTAGCGAGTGATGTGCCTCCCCCATATGACTGACCACAACAAGGCTTGCTGATATCAGCAAGCAGTATATGTTCCAAACAGATTGTACTTGCAGACATGAGGTGTGTTGCATGCATCGGGTACTGTGATCTGTAGTGTGTACCACTACATAGGTAAGTGTTCTAATATACACACAGTTAACTGGCACTACGTGTGTACCTTGGCGAGTCATGTATGCAGTGAATGGTAGTGGTGCTAGCCTGAATGTGGCCATGTTTGTGTGTGAGGCTATTACAGTATTATGCACATGTTATGGAGCCCTAGGACATGTGAAGTTAACTAGCATAATGGCCATTCATCCCTCACAATTGGAGACATCTGTATACCCCTCGATATAGGATCAGCATCTATTGCCCCAGTCCAAAAGGGACTCAGGCAGATGTTGTGTATTGAGATGACAGTCACACAGTCAGTCAAACAGATGGCATGTGCTGAGGTGCACTAAGATCCTCTTTGTACCATTAGGCAGGGTCTGTTTCAAGGGAGTGTCTATGTCTGCTAGACAAATGTCTCCCACAAGCCTGTAGTACTTACATCACATAGTAGGTTAATGTCCGTAGAGTGAGTCATCTGTCTACTGTGCTCCCTACAGATAGGCACCATATGCACTCCAGCAGGGTCACACCTTGCCCTGTATGTAAGGTACAGATCACCTCTGAGTAGACTATATGCCACAGGTGGCAATGACACCCATTGCAGATGAACAGTGAGCACATACTGAGTATGTGGAAGCTATGAGTATGTCACCTACTGGTGATTGTGGCCTCAGCTATACCATATGACTCCTGCCATATCACTGTAGAGACATGGTGATCTGAAGCACATTAGGTGTACACCTATGTGGCCAGGTCTGTGTGCCCACTTTCTAACCCTGGGTATGTACATCACATGCTTGCACTGATGTGCTATTAACTGGGGATATAGGCCTACCTGATGATAAGGATACTACATATATATTTGCTCAGTGACTATGGGCATTAGTATGTCATCAGGCATGTGTTTCCAATACCCTCCTGCAGGATACTGACATAACACAGATATTCTATGAGTGCTCGCAATTAGCAGGCAGCAGCCAACAGTGTTAGCTGCAGTCATTCAGTACTCACTTGTTCATAGTTTCATAGGTTCATAGGCTGATACTAGGCTATCGGCCCTAGGGCCTATGCAAGCCTAGCCATAACAATTCCCTGGATATTTATTCCCACAATATTTACTTCTCTGGACCCCTGTCTAGCAGGGCGACTGACATGATCCCCGGGGGTGAATTTCCTATCTCCCATCCAATCATCAAGGTTCTTTTTGAAGAGGGCCAATGAGGCACTCTGCTTGACATGTATGGGCAGTCTTTTCCAGAGTATGGGGTGTCTCTGGGTCAGGAACCTCTCCCTCCAGCATGTTTTGTTCATTGTGATGACAAGGTTTAGATCCCTGGAGCGTGTGGCTCTGAGGGATTGGGATTTCTTTAAGGGGAGCATGTCCAACAGCTCAGGGATTGACATGGCCTTGTACGTTAAGCAGAGATTGCCTCTGAGTAGACGATATGCCACAGAGTATAGCTGGAATTTTTTTAGTCAGTCAGCATATGGCATCTGCTTTAGGCCTGTGATTCTTTTAGTGAGGTATTTCTGTGGCCTTTCCAGCTGTTGCAAGTGTCTTGTGAGGTACATACCAAATGGGGCATTATACTCTATAATGGGTCTAATGAGGGACTAGTACAGTGGGACAATGACCTCCTTTTTTCTGTATGAAAAGCCCTTAGTGATGAGGTGTGCCACATAGAAGGATTTCCTGACTGTTGTGGCGATGTGGTTATCGAAAGTGAGACCACTGTCCACCTGTGTCCCTAAGTTTCTCATCACACTTTCGATGTTTAGTGTCCTGCCACCTATGTGGTAATTCATGGGTACATGTTTTTTTCCAAAGGGGATAACTATACATTTCTTGGCATTAAGCTTGAGCCAATGGCTCTGGCACCAGGCATCTGTTTCTGTAAGGCCCTTTTGTAGAATATCCACATCATTTGGGGATTCAATAATGGCTCCCAGTTTGCAGTCATCTGCAAACTTTGTTAGCCAGAGTCCCTTAGTGTTGGCCTGTACTTCAGAGAAGTAGATGCCAAACAAGAGTGGTCCCAGGACTGAACCCTGAGGTACCCCACTTGTCACTTGTCTGGAGCTGGATTTGGAGTCGGCTACTTTCACAGTCTGGGTTCTGTCAGTAAGCCAGTTAGTAACCCATCGAGTGACGTAGGTATTTATGCCCAGCTTAGTAAGTTTATCTATGATTCCAGAGTGGGGGATGGTGTTGAAGGCCTTGGCGAGGTCCAGATAGGCTGTGCGGACCGCCTTACCCTCATCCACAGCTCTAGAGACTGATTCAAAGAAGTCAGTCAGATTCAGGAGACAAGATCGGCCCTTCACAAACCCAAACTGGGTGGGGTCCAGTGTTTGAAGGTTGCCAATGTCTTTGTTTATAAGTTCCATGATAATACATTCCATGCCCTTGCAGATCAGGCTTGTCAGACTGATGGGACGGTAGTTCCCGGGATCCAAGGTGAATCCTCCCTTGTGGAGTGGGATAACTGTAGCTGTGCGCCACTCAGTGGGCACGAAGCCTGAGGTGAGGCTATAATTAAACATGACACTTAGGTGAGGTGCCAGTTCATTTTGTAGTTCATGTAGTACAAAGCCTGGGATGTCATCTGGTCCCATGGATGCTGTATTCTTAGCTTTGGAGAATGCGGTTTCTACCTGTGTGGCTGTGATTATCAGAATTTGGCAATCTTTTGGTATTGAGATGGGCCCTTTAGGAGGTGAGAGGGGGGGTGAAGTTGGCACTAAATCAATCTGCCAGGATATTGGCAATATCCTTGGGATCAGTAAATTTAATGCCATTCTGTTGTAGCTCAGAGCAGATCTGAGCATTGCCATTTAGATTCTTGACATAACTATAGAATGCCTTGTGGTTGTCTTTGGAATCTTTGGCAATTTTATCTTCGTAACTAGCTTTTGAGGATTTTATGAGGGATCTCAGCTTCTTACTGAGGCTGGTGAGGGAGTTTTTTGCATCCTGGGATTTTCCTCTTTTCTGCAATAGTTTCTTCCTTCTGTTGTATAGTTTGTTTATAGCAGGGGACCACCAGATTGGCTTCCTTTTTTTGGAGAAGAGCATCTTGGTTCTATTTGGGATGGCACAATTCATGCACTAGTGGATGTGCTCATGCAGTGCCTTAGTGTAGGATTCTGCAGTCGAACTTCCAGATCCCATCTGCGTGGGTATTGTGAAGTTTGTCACTTCTGACTTCAGTAGCATGAAGTTGGCTTTGGAGAAGTTTTTTAATGAGGTTTCCTTACTGGGGGGTGGGGGTGAGATGTGGATGTCAAAGGTGATTTGCTTATGGTCAGACCTGACCAATGAGGGGGTGACCACTGGTGTGGAGCATCTATCTCCCATGTTGGTAATGACCAGATCTAGGATATTGGAGCCCCTGGTGGGACAATGGATTAGTTGATCCAGGGCATTGGAATTTATGAATTCCAAAAACCATTGGGAAAAGGAGTTGGTACCCAAGTAGTTTTCCCAATTAATAGCAGGGTAATTGAAATCACCCAGTATTAGGGTGTTTGGCTGTATCTTAATATTTTCCAGTATGTTTAGAAAGGTGTAGTGAGAATCTTGGGGCATGGTGAGGGATCTGTAGCAAGCTACAATTTGGTTTGCAGTCTTACCTAGTGTTAGTTGCACCTGGAGAATTTCAGATGTATTGTGTTGGGCAACTAGCCTGGAGGTGTGAATATCCTTAGTGAATATGGACACTCCTCCACCTTTAGTGTTTCGGTCTTGGTTTTGTGGCCGAAAGGTGTGGTTAGAATTGTAGCCTGGTATTGCAGGGGTGCTCTCTGGAGCCATGAACCAGGTCTCAGTTACTGCACAGATATCAATGTTCTCCATTTTTAGGAGTGCCTTGAGAGAGTGCATTTTGAGGTTTAGACTTCTAGCATTGAGTAGCATTACCTTCAGATTTTGCATGCGTGTATCTGTTACGGTGGTGGTTTTATCCTTTGAACCTTGCCTAAAAAGGCACTATAGGGGTGGCAAGAGCTTTAGCCAATAACCTGAATCCCAGGGGTGACAGGTGCAGACCATCTCTGGCAAAGCATCGTGGTTTGTCGATCATGTCTTCCCAGGCAGACAAATACTGGATCCCCTCTGAATGACACCAGAAGCTTAGCCAATTGTTGAAGTCAATCATTTTGTCCTTATACTGTGGTATCATTCTGGGAGAAGGCAGGATGCTACTCAGGGCTAGGGTCATACCTGCCTGGGTCACATGATCCAAGAGCTCTTCCATGTCTCTTTTCATGTAGTCCAAGGAGGTACGTCTCAAGTCATTCACTCCAGCATGGACAATGACAGAGTTGTATTTGTACTTGTTGTGGAGTGACTTGAGTGCATGTGTTATGTAGTGGATCCTGGCACCTGACAGGCAGCTGACTGTAATTTTCTACTTGTTCAACCTGGTGAGTGCGACATCAGTGTGCCTGACTATAATGTCACCTATGACTAAAGTGTTGGGCACATTATCTTGCCTTAGGGGCTGTTGTTGGGTGGCACACTGGTGTTGTGAGCTATGTGTCACTTTGGTTGTGACTGGTGTTTGTTTGTGTTTTGGCTTCGGAGGTCCTTGTTGCTTGGGCAGGTTAATGTTAAGGGTCTCCGCATATGTGGGTTTAGTGTTGCTATGTATGGGTGTTGATGGTGTGGATTTTGAAGGGCTATGAGTTGCTTGAGGTGTACTGCAGGTGTTAACCTTCTCCTCTTGACTGTCTAGCACAATCTTGGCCGGAGAGAGCTTTGCTTCCAGTTTGGCTATGTAAGTGCATCTCTCGCAGGTTGTAGTGTTGGATGGTAGGAGGAGAGGATTGTCTGTGTACATGAGGCAGTTGCTGCACTGCCCCAGTATGCCCAGATTCACCAGGTGGACAGGAGAAATCACCGGAAGCTGACCCTTGGACATGCCTGTTTAGGTGCTTTTTTGTAAAGTTTAAGAGCTGTTTTCCCTTACCTTTGCAAGGTACTTTGCAGTTATAGGCTGTTTAGTGCCTATGATTAATTTCTGCTTATTGGCAAGGAGAGCTGAGTGCTTGAATCAGTTTCAGGCTTCCTAGTGCTTTCTTGTAAAGTTTAAGAGCTGTTTTCCCTTACCTTTGCAAGGTACTTTGCAATTATAGGCTTAGTGCCTATGATTAATTTCTCCTTATTGACAAGGAGAGCTGAGTGTTTGAATCAGTTTCAGACTTCCTAGTGCTTTCCAGCAGGTTCTAGAGCAAGTGCTAGTCACAAGGGTTCAGATTTTAGTGCTACTACTGAGAAACCAGCTAATTATAAGGGAAATTTTGAAGAGCAGACATTCTGGCACCTGGAATAGTTTAACTGTAGCCTCGCAGTGCTGCACGATGTGAAAAATGTGCAAGCATACATGTTTTAAGCCAGAAAGTTGAAAGGGATAGAAATCAGCCCAAAAAGGCTAATAAAATTACAATTTCACAGCTGGAAACCACTCCACTAGCGTTAGAAAGGCAGTACAATGCTCACCAGTCCCACTGGTAAGCAGTAGGACTTCCCTCTACCACAGCAAGGTCTGGATAGCTCTGAGCACAGAAAATAAAGTCCTGAGACAAGCAAAGTCTGGGATATGGACTGGCTAGAAAAGGTGGGAAACAAGCAAACAAGATAGTATTTTTTTTTTGTTGAAACAGGCTAAACAATGCAATAATACAGTAAATAAACACAGAAAAGGCTAACATACTTGAGTGTGTATTCCTAAACAGTAAATGCAATGAAAACTCTACAAAATTAGCAATTTAAAACTTTTTAAATGAAGCAAGGCAAGTGCACAACTGAAAACGATTTAAGAGGCAGTAACACAGAAGAATAAGTAGCTAGTCTACATATACAGAGAAGTCTATATATACAGAAAGCAGCTAAAACACACAAACACTTCAGATACAGTGCAACCTAGAGCACTTGAGTTGTAGCAATATTAAGGCAATTGGAGCTATAATAAATGCTCTAAAATATACTCTATATTTCCAAAATGTTTGAGAAGCACAGTCAGAACACAAGGAGATTCAGGCAATTTTTTTTTTTTTTGAAAGGGAAAAAGGAGAAACAGAAGGCCTTATCAAATGTTCTCTCTGTATTAGGTAGAATGAGCTAATGACACTAGACTGGGAGGAGTGTCCCAGATCAGATTTACAGTAGGGGCGGGCAACTGCAAAGCCACCAAGTATAACAGCAAGACACCAACAGGGAGGAAGGGTGGGGACAATACTAAAGCTATTAGCTTACAGACAGTAAGCACTACAGAAAGCCACAAAAAGAAAGTTTTTAAACAGATAAAGGAGCAACGAGACTCTACAGAATGCTTTTTTAACTGCAAACAAATCAGTTACCCGTGCAGATTAGTTAATAGCAATAAAAATACACTCAAAACTATGCAGCAGGCAATACCAAGTGCTATATATAAATTGCTAGAAACAATAATCAGTATAAATAATCGAAAAAAACAGGATACTTATATATCTCAGCTAAGAGTTGTAGTCAACACCTCTCCTCCACTCTGCTCAGTGTGTATAGACAGAAACCCTCTCAAAGTTATGGCTTAAATACCAGAAGATACAAACTTAGACAACTTTTATTTTTTTATTTTTTTTATTTTTTTTTTTTTACAAAAACACAAAAGAACCACCCCCCACTAGCCAGCAGCCAACTAACACAATCTAGCCAAGGTAAAGAAAGGCTTCAGCTAATTCAAGATGGCCTGTTCATGTGCTTTGAACAATCACTGTATAAACAAACAAGCCCAGAGCCAGCAATTCTGAACTAGGACAATACTAAAGCTATTAGCCTACAGACAGTAAGCACTACAGAAAGCCACAAAATGAAAGTTTTTAAACAGATAAAGGAGCAATGAGACTCTATAGAATGCTTTTTTAACTGCAAACAAATCAGTTACCTGTGCAGATTAGTTAATAGCAATACAAATACACTCAAAAACTATGCAGCAGGCAATAAAAAGTGCTATATATAAATTGCTAGAAACAATAATCAGTATAAATAATCGAAACAAACAGGATAATTATATATCTCAGCTAAGAGTTGTAGTCAACACCTCTCCTTCACTCTGCTCAGTGTGTATAGACAGAAACCCTCTCAAAGTTAGGGCTTAAATACCAGAAGATACAACCTTAGACAACCTTTTTTTTTCTTTTTTACAAAAACACAAAAAAAACAGCCCCCACTAGCCAGCAGCCAATTAACACAATCTAGCTAAGGTAAAGAAAGGCTTCAGCTAATTCAAGATGGCCTGGTCAAGTGCTTTGAACAATCACTGTATAAACAAACAAGCTCAGAGCCAGCAATTCTGAACTAGGACAATACTAAAGCTATTAGCCTACAGACAGTAAGCACTACAGAAAGCCACAAAATGAAAGTTTTTAAACAGATAAAGGAGCAATGAGACTCTACAGAATGCTTTTTTAACTGCAAACAAATCAGTTACCCATGCAGATTAGTTAATAGCAATAAAAATACACTCAAAAACTATGCAGCAGGCAATAAAAAGTGCTATATATAAATTTCTAGAAACAATAATCAGTATAAATAATCGAAAAAAAACAGGATACTTATATATCTCAGCTAAGAGTTGTAGTCAATACCTCTCCTCGACTCTGCTCAGTGTGTATTGTGGTGACATACAATCCAAGCAGTAGAGGACCCAGGACTGCGCCCTGTTGAGCACTGCTACTTTCAGATCAGCTATTGGAGTCAAATGTTCCTATGTTGTGCATGTCTGCCATCAATGGGCCACGTACTTACCCCTACAATGACAGTATCATGGATGCCTATATGGGTGCTTTGTACATGTTGCCTGAGCGGGTGGTATTGCCAGATGGCTTGGCTCAGTCTGGGGGTTGTACAGCCTGATGAACCTTCACCCATGTCCCTGCTGACTGCTTCAGAAGTGTCCACCATGTGTTACAGTCATGCACCCCCTGTCACACATCCAAAGTGTGTACACTCTACTGTGTTTACACCACAGATATGTGTGCTGAGCAGCTCTGTAATGATCATCCCTACAGGCATACAGTTATGGATAGTTACACAAAGAGTTGTATAGTTATGTTGGTCAGTGGATGCACCACCTCCAAGCAAGGGTAGAACAAGTGCCATTGTCCACTCAGCTGGTGTGCAGATAGTGGTGTCTATATGAATGCAAGGGCTAGCCAGTAGTGTTACTAACCCATGTCAGATCACAGGTGGGTGTCAGCCTGGAATGTTAGCATGTGCAATAGATGCTGTGTGCCTTCCATTGTGAGGCCTGTTATGAACTCCTCTGTCAATATGGCAGTTATGGGACAGGTTGTAGGACTGTCATGTGTCACATGTGGTGGGGACTAGGGAGTGTACACGATGCAGACAGTGCAGGAGTATAGGTTAGCGATGGGAACAGACCCATCATATGTAGCATAATGATGTCTGCAGTCTGCAACTATCTGGGCCTCTCCATTAGAGTTACACATGTCACTACACTGTCTGTACTGGTCCAGCTTTTTTGTGAGTGGTGACAGGTGTCGCATACTGTGTCTACACAACATCACAACAGCACTATGTGCTGCTGTTACCTGAGGAGGTTGTGTCACCATGTTAGGGGACACCCTCACCATAACTTTCACATGGCAATGTCCACCTGTTATTGCACAATCTGCTAACAGCACTTGTCCACCATTCAGGTGTGCTGAGCAATGATGAGCCTGTGTCCTTCCTGTCCTGTACAGCCCAGTTCATGCAGTTGTAGTGCTGATGACATAATGCATGGGTGTAAAACTCTGCAGACATGCCAGTCACATCTGAAGGGGAAGATGCAGTCAGTCTATGTCAAGTATCCCATAGATGTTTATAAATGGCTTTCCTACATATATGTCTATTGTTGGTAAGGGGGTACATGCTTGTAGTTCTAAGGATACTATCATGTGGCCAGATCCCACCAGGGTGGACAACACATGGGGGGGCTGTAGTGGTCATCCATATTGCTACACACATAATGATATATGTTGGTTTCCTGTGTGGGGATGTCACGGCACTGCTCCAGAGCAGTGTAGGTATGGACCTAGAACATGCTGTGGACAAGCGAGCCACAGCACCAGTAGGCAACACAGTGTGTACATATTACACAACCATAAAGTGTTTGTCTGTGGTCCACGCAGACATATTGCATGACTCTCACCTTGCAACATGATGGATGTAACTGCAGTGCTTACATACACAGAGCACAACTACAATGTTTTGCCAAGTGGTGTCCCCTACAACATCAATGTGGTATACATAGCATATACTGGGGAGACTGCTACTTAACACACACATTACACCCTACATGAAACAGGACCCCCATGCATGTAAAGCACACATCTGCTGTGACACACATTATATGCAGGTTACACAATGGGATGCACAACATGACAGTCATAACTGATGTTGGCTAACTGTCTGAACCAGACACAGGATATTTGGGAATGGGTACACTCCATCACCACAGCTTGTAGATGTGTGTAAGTTCCAAAAACTCAGGTAGCATGTATCAAGGGTAGTGGACCTTATCACAAATTATGAATGCATGAGTATGCTGACTGCTGCCAATGTCCTTGTTAGACGGTCATACATATATGAACCTATGGAGACATGCACATATACTGCTGTACCTTGTTTATCTCGTATATCCACTGTGCTGCCATGCCATCCTGTGCCATCGCCACCATGTGTCCATAGGTTATCCCCTCAGATTCCTGGAACAGAAACATACACATGTCTGTGACATGCCTGTCATTGTGTAACAATATCACCTGTACAACATCATACAACATAAAGTACATAAAAGTATGTTGCATACTTATGACACATGCCAGCATACAGTATATGTTGTTGACTGCTACTAGAGGCATGGCAACACAATTCTGCAGTACACAAGTACATGTGAAGTAATATAGTCACCCTGTGCATCAGAGACATAACTTCATATCCCTGCATTGATGGGAAGGATGAGAGGGATGGAGCACAGGTATCATCACATGCACAGGGTGTTGTGTGGGGTTGTTGGAGGCCTAGGTTGTCCCAAATGGTTTACAGCATGTGTGTGAGTCAGGAAGGGGAGCGGGTTAGATGGACCAAAGAGAGGTGCCGTGTGTGTCTGTAGGTGACCTGCATGTGATAGTGGTGTGTGAGTGTGTGCGTATACACAGTCAAGCTCAGTGCTAGCCCTGCACATGTATATGTTGAATAGCTTTGGACCAAAGATGGTAGAGTTGACAGTTCACCATCTCCGGCCCCAAACACAGGAACTGGCTCTGCCAGGAGTTGCACTGGCACCACCATGCCCAAGGTCAGATGAGGTACTATTACCTGATGGTGAAAGCTGTCTGCTGGGACCATGCCTCTCACGGGAGCACCCAGGACCATGAGCCCATGGCCTGCTATGTTGTGGTGTGAACATTACACTCCCCTCTGTAGCACTGGATGTACTGCCGCTACAGGAATGTAACTGTGTATGGCTGCACGGACTCTCAGTAGATGGCAGTGCTGATCTATGTGCACAGGTCCAAAGCCCTACCTCCAACCACACATTCCAGCACAGAAAATGTGCAGTCCTATATAGACACTGTCTCAGCCTACCACCTGTCCACTGCATCAGTGAACCTATCCAGGGTGTCGCCAGTGTGGTGGAGACGGTCACAGATGTCAGACTGTGCTGTATCCATAACCTAAGCATACATTTGGTGTTTCATTCAGAATATGCCTGTGCCTCCATGATGGCTCAAAACATGTGCTGAGTGACCCGTGATGTGACACCTGCAACAGGTGGTGGATAGACATATCAAAACATTGAAAAGTATAATGTCATCACGTACCGTGCATGTTCCGAGGATTACCATGTTGCAGGCTAGACCAAAAAGAATTGTTTTTGCAGGAAGTCCTCCTATGAGCACCCCTGTAAATCTGCCTGTGTGGGACCTCACCAGCTGTTTGTCTATGGCCAATGCCTACACTCACTGAAGCCATAGTTGCCACATTGTCCTGTTCAATGTCTGCAGCCTCTGGGGACTGAGTATTTGTGGGCACACTGTGTGCAGTGACAATGGGGGCAGAAGAGGGATGTCAACCTCTGGGACAGATTCAGCCCCCAACCCCACATGTACCTCACTGTGGCCACTATCATCATCAGAGTCCGAAGAGACACTGACATCAGGATGTGTGGAGGAGAGTTCCCAACCCCCTCAGTCACCTGTGGGAACCAAGACAAAAGCTCTACATTACTACCTGCATTATTATGTATGGAAACTCCACAAAAACTCATAATAATGGGGATCCACAACTGCATTACCAATCTCACATCTTTTCATCTCTATTGTCATGCACAATAGATTTCTTCACAACAAAATACACATTCTACTCGGGTTCCTATTACGTTATCGAATTGCTGAAACTGCGAACCTGAAAACATCGAACACAAGTGTTCAGAGTTTCAGCAATTCGAATTAAAAAAAAAACAAAATCAACTCAATAACTGTTGTAAGCAGGGGGCAAGCCCCCCTGCACCCCCCACACCCCCGCTCTTTAAATATACCAACTCTGAGATTGCACTACAGTGCGGCCCTTTACTGCACTGTAGTGCGATCTCGTAGTTGGTATATTTAAAGAGCAGAGGGTGTGGGGGGTGCCCCCTGCTTACGACAGTTACTTTCTGTCCGTTGTTTTTTTTTTTTTTTTTTTTGTGTTCGAAATTATAAAACTTCGAACATACAAGTTCAATCTTGTGGTGTTCAAAGTTTTATACTTTCGATCACGTAATAGGAACCCATTCTACTCAAACTCTTTATAACAAGCATGTCAGATAAATCACATAAAACTTGTACAGTATAATTTACCTTTTAGTTATGCAATATGACACTATACTTGTTAAAACAACACTTAGCACCCAGTACACCTATCTTAACAAATATATAGACATACACGTTTCAGTGCCTAAGGTATGCACCATTAACCTTCTGTTTTTAGAAGGCATGTTGGATTAATTGCCTCATGTAACCCAAGAAGCTTATTTGCTCTTAACTATAACTGCACAAGTGTTTTTGTTCGTTCAACTACAGTGATGTGACTACCCACTCTAGGAACCTTAGGTACATGTTCCAGACTGGAACACACCAACATTCTACTCTGGTTACACTCAACATGAATTGTACATGGGCCATTATTCTGGCCCTTAACTTTAATAGCATAAATATGTTCCATAACAATACAGTATCAAGCTTACCAGGAGCAGAACCATGGCCTGGAACAACACCTGATAGATCTGTAAAAAGGTGAGGTAATTTTGGTACCAACGCATATTGCAGTACAACAAGGTAATACCTGCATATAACTCACATGTACAGTAGCTACTGTGTTACTTAATGTATTGGTGACATTCTGAGTATGTGTGTACAACAGAACTTAAACCTCAACTCCCCCAAAGCACTTAGATCTGACACCCACATAAAGGTATGTACAGCCTGACAGAATGGCTGCTACAGTATTATAGTGGTGATCACAGTAAGCTTACCTGCACGCTCCTCTGCTGTGGACACTGTGGCACCCCCCTCCACAAAGTATGGTGTGATGGATTCCTGGGAGCTGTTGTATGTCCCTAGGTTCACCAGGAATTCCTCAGTGGTTGTGAGTGGTTGTTCTGTTACAGGCCTTCCACTGGTGATGGTACGATCCCTGGCTACATCAGCTTCCCTTCGTAATGCAGCATTCACCATGTCAGTAATACAATGTCAAACCTGCTCATATGTCCTGTCCTGGTGGCCATGGGCATTCTCTTCCCAAACAAGGTCTGCCTACAATGCAGCCCGCTGTTCTCTGTTATACCTCCCCCTGGATAGGAGTATGTAGTGATGCTGCCTTAGTCCTTCAAGTATCAGTTCATTCTCAGCATCTGAGAATGGGGCATGTCTTCTATGATACATTAGTCCTGAAAGACAACAAAAGGGAAACAACACATTACAGGATCATATACATGGATATCCACTATGTAGAGATACAGCAAGAACAAAATGACTGGCACTGTCTACTGCTTACTCACACATGTCATACCCCACATTGTGACAACATACTAGGTGTGGATACAACCTAGATAGTATCATTACCAAGGTATTTCTCTGTGTGCCATAACAGCTTCTGCTGTATGATCATACACCCAACACTCCAGTCTACTGTGGTGTGTTCTCTAAGGCCAACCACCCAAAAATATGTTGTAAGAGCAGTGCCAGACAAATAGCAGTGTGCTATTACAACCACTATATAGGGACAGTCTGACAACACCAGTGTGCCACACTGACAAAAGACAATGCAACCCTGATGTATCGTACGTCCCCTGTAGGTGTAAGTCAGCAGGGTATCACTGACATGTCATTACCACAGGTCTAAGACCAGCTTACTGCTGCAATCTCTATTTCCCATACCTCTATCTTTCCATCTGTGTCTCGTTATACACAAAAAACAGTTACATACCTGCTAGAGTGTAGTACTCCTCTGTTGAAATGAGTGTCTGGTAAAGTTTCACAAAGGCATGCTCTGTGTGAGAAAGTCTTATACAGACTGTTTCCACATAGCCAGCTGCTTGCAGTTTTATCATGCTGCTCATTAGCAGGTAATTGCCTGTAAATCAGTCTGTGGCTCTGATATGCTAATTAAAGCCTAAACAGCTGAAATCCACTATCATTAGCCAGTGACATGCAACCACTTTGCAATATATAAGGGCTTCATGTAGACCAGGACCCCTTTCTTACTTAGCTGCTGAGATGGACAGTACTGGGGTGAGGACACTACATCATTGCAGAGGGTAGGTCTGTCTGTAGCAGAAACCTTTACATAGAGCTATGTGTACCCCAGGCTGCAGCTGCTGCTGCAGGTAATAGACACAGGTAGAGGGTGTGAACACTTTGGAGGATGACAAGCTGTAGGTAAACCTGTGTCAACTGTGCCAGCATTGTTGTAGAGGCAGAGCCAGGGGGGGGTACCCTTTACACTCCAAGTATGGCATTTGTTTATGGTACGTATGTTAGGCAACTGTGTCAGTAACAGAGTACTAGGTGACATATACTTCTGCTATATGGATATGTAAAGTAGGCCCATACCTGCAGGTCTGTGACTTCCAGCACTGAAAAGCAGTTATTACACTTGCAGTGCTTTGTGTGGATAAAGGGTGCATGAGTAATTCATTATAGGTTCATAGGTTGGTACTAGGCTATTGGCCTTAGAGCCTATACAAGCCTAGCCATAACAATTCCCTGGCTATTTCTTCCCACAATATTTACTTCCCTGGACCCCTGTCTAGCAGGGTGACTGATGTGATCCCTGGGGTGAATTTCTTATCTCCCATCCAATCATCAAGGTTCCTTTTGAAGAGGGCCACAGAGGCACTCTGCTTGACATGTATGGGCAGTCTGTTCCAGAGTATGGAGAGTCTCTGGGTCAGGAACCTATCCCTCCAGCATGTTTTGTTCATTGTGATGACAAGGTTTAGATCCCTGGAGCATGTGGCTCTGAGGGATTGGAATTTCTTTAAGTGTAGCATGTCCAACAGCTTTGGGTTTGACATGGCCTTGTATGCTAAGCAGAGATCGCCTCTGAGTAGACGATATGCCACAGAGTATAGCTGGAGTTTTTTTAGATAGTCAGCATAGGGCATCTGCTTTAGGCCTGTGATTCTTTTAGTGAGGTATTTCTGCGGCCTTTCTGGTTGTTGCAGATGTCTTGAGAGGTACATACCAAACGAGGCATTGTATTCTATAATGGGTCTAATGAGGGATGAGGACAGTGGGACAATGACCTCCTTTTTTCTGTATGAAAAGCCCTTAGTGATGAGGTGTGCCATATAGAAGGATTTCTTGACTGTTGTGGTGATGTGGTAATTGAAGGTGAGACCACTGTCCACCTGTGTCCCTTATCACACTTTCGGTGTTTAGTGCACTGCCACCTATGTGGTAATTCACGGCTACATGTTTTTTCCCAAAGGGGATAACTATACATTTATTGGCATTGAGCCTGAGCACATGGCTCTGGCACCAAGCATCTGTTTCTGTAAGGCCCTTTTGTAGAATATCCACATCATCTGGGGATTCAATAATGGCTCCCAGTTTGCAGTCATCTGTGAACTTTGTTTGCCAGAGTCCCTTAGTTTTGGCCTGTACTTCAGAGAAGTAGATGCCAAACAAGAGCGGTCCCAGGACTGAATCCTGAGGTACTCCACTTGTCACTTGTCTGGAGCTGGATTTGGAGTTGGCTACTTTTACAGTGTGGGTTCTGTCAGTAAGCAAGCTGGCAACCCATTGAGTGATGTAGGGTTTAATGCCATTCACAATAAAGTACTTGAAATGCAACATAACACTGGCTTTGAGCCCAAGACTGTAGGTGGCAAAATGTACTATATGCAAGGCATTTAACAGACTGAGCGTCTGAGTCACTGCTAGAACAGGTGAATTTGCAAGATATATGTACACACATATAGGCTATGACAAACATTTTCCACATCCATCAATATGTGCATGGCTTTATGTGGCTGTATTTCTGTACCAGGGTCTCAGTTCTACATGTACTTTGCCACTGATGCCTTAGCAGGTGTCTTTCTACATGTTGCTGCTAAAAGGGCATATTTACCTGCTATCACAGGCCTCACTTACATCCATAATCATGTATTTGGCTGTCTAGTGGTGTACTACTGCACCAGAGTCCAAGGTACACTCCCATTTATTCCATTACTTTTAATTCCAGTTTGCATGGTCCTCAGCTCCACTGAAATACACCTAATGAGTGCAACTGGCAATTACTTATGTTTTGTTTAAACCACCTGTTTTAATAAAGAGTTGCGTGGAGTGGTAGGTTAATGCAGTGTGTTCTAGGTGTGATGGACTCAGGTTCAAAACATGGCAGAGGTGTTTATTTTGTAATACTGTCATACAATGTGATAAACACATACAGTCATTATAGCTCTATTTAGCTGAGCTAAGCAAAGCTGCACAATGAGGCGTGTCACACAGTGCCTCATTAAAAAAATATAAACAAAAGAAAAAAGAGGTGTTAGGAAAGTGGTGAAATGGGGGCAATCAGGGGAAAAACATAGTGAAAGGCAGGTAGGGATGTGCAGGAAGGGTTTAGGAAAGAACCATAGCTATCCATTTCTTCAGCAGCAACAACTATGCACTTTAAAAAATTTGTATCTGAATTTGGACTGTCACCTCCAGAGAGGGGGGTGATGACAACATAAGTGCATTGTCTAGCCAATCAGACCAAATTACGTGTGTCCAGTGGACATGTGTGAAATGGAGAGCTATATATTCGATAATATTTTTGGGGGGGACAGGTGCCCATTTTTTTTAAGATGACAGTGGAAAGTTGGGAAGGGACATGGGTACATGTGGGGGAAGTAAGTTGGGTAGGTGAAGATGCATTTGCAAACAGACAAGACAGCAGACAGGGGAGGTGTGTGACACATGAAAGGGTGAACACCTTGGATAGGGAGAGTGTTGTGGAATCTGAGTCCCATGTGCCTCCAGAAGGCAGCAGCATGACTCACGTCCCCACCCATGGGACTGTCAGCACTGCTCCTTCATTGCCCTGAGGGTGGCTGTGCTGGAGCCTGGGCACCAGGGTGAGGCTGCCCCACCAGGTCAGCCAGCATGCCCTCAATTTAGCACAGGCGCTTGTCATAGCCATGGTGGACTACCCTGCACACCAAGAGCAGTAGCTCATCCAGGGTGACTACTCTCCCTCTGCCACCACTCCCAGAGGGGGGCCAGGCCCCATCCCCTGGGGCGGTACTACTTGACACAGCAGGTAGTGCAGGGGCAGCAGAGGGAGCACCACCGGTCTGGGTCCCAGATGTGCTGGGACCCAGTGCCATGGCCGGTTGAGGCAAGATAGGGGGATCAGCTGGAACCGGCCTACTGTGACATGCTGTGGTAAATGAGGTATAGTAATAAGTTATGGTTAGTAATAACCAAACCATTGTTAGTATTAACAAAATACATCATATTTATTAATCCAAATACATATTAATGTATATTATGTGCCACACAACATAATGTAACATAACAGTCAATATGGTACCAGCATGCCAGTATGAAGCAAACTACAAGCGAACAAAACAGTTAGTTTAACAAGATATGTTAATATTGAATCATAGTAAAACATAACAATAATCAACCACATTTTCCAAAATATAGTTAGTTTAACAGATTATGTTAATATTAACTCATAATAATAAATAACAACAATTAATAAATTAATATAAGGGGTGGGGAGAGAGAGAAAAGCATTCCATTAGTGACATTGCAGATGATATCCCTGACAACACTGGTAATGCATGCTTCTACAGGTATGTGTTGACATTTGTGATTACAGTGTCTACAGTTCTCCTATAGCTGTTATAGCACATACATACCTCTCAAGCTGATAGCATAGGACATTAAGGAGCAAGCACTAACAAATGCAAGTACACAACTACACAGAACGGTTTCACATAATGTGGACTTACATAACTATGAGGGTGTTCTCTAAATGGATTTGATAATACATTGCATTCCAGGTAATAATTTATCTGGTAAACATGTAACAGATGGATTTGTTAGTTTTAATTACATTACAAGAAATTGTGACACTTGACAGGCATGTTTGTGTACAGTAATTAAACTAGTAGAGCCCAATAGCTGTGACTGCAGGGGACACCTGCAAATAATTTAATAATTGACTGTAGCAGCATAGTACAGACATGCAAGAGATACAACCATACTGGGATTACACAGATTTATTGTTGAATCAACAATGCTGATGAACACATCATTTTTATTAATTGTAACACTCTGTGAGTTCTAAACACAATATCTGCACATAATATGGGCTAACTCACCCATAACATTTTTGCGTTCCTGGGGAGAGAGAAAATGTGAGCATTACGAGAATGATACTGAAAATGTAGTAGTGCTGCATAACACTGGATTTGAACCCAGGACTGTGTGTGGCAAAATGTAATGTGTGCAAGGAATTTAACAGACTGAGCTACTGACTCACTGCTGACTACAGGGTGACTGATACTTGCCTGTAGATCACCTGGAAACATACTATGGATTGAGCAATACAAGTTACAGGATATTCCTCTAGCATTCTAGTAATGCTACAGTGTTATACTAGACTGCAGTGACAGTAGAGAAGACATGCATGGAATACAACCATACTGCATATATTACTACAGCTTTATTTCACTTTCAACAATGCTGGTGAACACATATTATTGTTATTGGTTTGAAATATCTGTGAAGTCCACACACAATATCTGGTTGTTGAGTGGGCTACCTCACCCATATACCTTTATTACCTGAAGTCTGTGGAAGACAGAGCATTATGTGATTGATATTAGCCTAGAGACAGCTTTGAACAGTACCATGAATTAAGCAATACAATTTGCAGCCATTAGATTTGCATTCTACAGCTATTGCAGTGTTATACTTGACTGCAGCAACCTTACCTTACTGATTCAATGCATACAGTTCTACTGCAATAGTTATGACAAGACAATCATGATGTACACAGTTTTCCCTGCTGTTATTGGTATTGTTTCCTGTTTTTGTTGAACTACAGTTGCTATTATTCATTTATTGCACTACAGCTCTAATTTCACATTTATTGCACTACAGACTCTAATGTATATACTGTATTGCAGTTCATGCTTTACTCTTTAGTGCCTATTGTACTACAGTTTGCATAATACATCCATACTCACCACACTCACAGTGCAACCTGGCCTGGCGCCCAGCATGGGACTCGACATTGCGAGTCATCTCAGCTGCAGCTTTTGGGAGAGAAGCACACCATTATGCATATTAGTTTTGCAGAGATTCAGCTTGCATTTTGTTAAGAAAGCAGAAAACATACTTACATACTTGTGGGGCATTCCCTGCCCTTATTTCTTGGACCCAGGTGTCCAAGGTTCACCTCTTTTGCCTTTTCAGATCATCATGGTGGTGCCAACACTGCTCACTTGTGTGAGGGATACCAGTAACACTGGTGAGTTTTCTGGCCAACCGGTCCCAGGCCTTCGCCTTACATTCTGAGCCCTGGAAACCACCCTGCAGCAGCCTATCATCATGTTTTTTTACAAGGAGTCCAACCATAACCCTGGACACCTAAATGCCCCACCATTGTGCCCGAAAGTGCACACCTTCGCCAACACCACCAGTCATACTGACAGTTGATTGAACTCCAGTGGATTCTGCAGAATTCCTGCCTATTGCACTTAATACAGACTGCTTTCCTGTCCTTACATGTCATTGAGCAACATTCAAAAAAATGCTGTGTCGCTTAGCAGCACACAAACCAACTAAGCAGAGCTGAGCAGCATGAAAACTCACAGAACCATGGTTTTAGCAAAGCTTAGCACCACACAAACATTAGCAGCCATTAACAAGTTTATGCGGTGCTTAGCATGATTGAACAGAGCTCAGCAGAGCTCAGCTATGCCATATTTTACAATTTTATTATTAAACTATAGAAAAATAGTGCAGCACATTACAGACATATTCTGCCTGTTATGAATTCGAACCCAGGTCCTTCTACACATATAGCTGAAACTCTACCCATTTAGCTACTTGGATATTATGAAAATTGGTATACCTTCACATATACTACTGACCTACCTGTTATTGTTGCTGAGCACTGCACCACTCCATGCTGCACAAACACGCATAAACAAAACTTTAAATAAATAATTACATCCAGTTTTTATTTTTAGATTTCTGGCCCATGTCAGCTATGTATGTATGAGCTCTGCTTAGCTTTGCTGTGCTCTGTGCTGTGCAAATGGCAATTTAAAAAAAAAAAATTGAAAAATACTAATAAATGTAATTATGATTATTGATTACATCCGGTTCCTAATTTTAAATGTCTGGCATGTATCAGCTGTCTATATGTGAGCACAGTTTGGCATTGCTGGGCTCTGTGCCACACAAACATGCAGTAAAAAAATATATATTAAAAAAACAGGGGAAACAACACATCATTGGTATGACATATTACACATATGACACACTTCACAATATTACTACAGTGGTGGGGACCATTGCAGGGAGCCTCAGACTCATCTGCAATCATGATTAGCCACTAAACCTCTCCCTACACTGATTCATTATCTATGTTCCTTGACTCTCCCTCGCAGCTCTCCATCATTAATACGTGTGACGCACTGCCTTCTGTGTAGGCTCTACATTGTGCCTAAACGGATTTTATTAAATCCTGGGGTAGGTCTTTTTCACAAGTCAAACAGTCAGAATTGGTCTTCATTTTCCATACCTAACTTCAGTATCTAGCTGTTGCATATGCAAGCAGGTATTTTTAGGGAATCTTTCACAAAAGCAATCTATCCATCCATCTTGTTTTCACATATTCCATTTTTCTATACCTTTCAAAACTCAATACAAACTTAAATTCCTTGTTGTCCTACTTTCCGTGTCAATTAGTGGATGTTCTGGCTCCTGCAGCTGTTACTGTGTATTGGCTGCCTTATCAAAAGCCCCAGGCAACTGCACACATTTGTTATTTGGCTGGTTCACTGGCTTTCAACTGTTCATTCATACATTCTATGTCATCAGATGTGGCCAACCATAACTGCTTCATTTGTGTATCAGGCAAGCAGGTCAAATTATCATTTCAGTTTGCATGGCCTTCAAACTACCGATTGTTTCAGGAGTGGTTAGTCATAAAACTTTCCTCAGCTCTCTAAATAGTGGAATATGGCACATTACAATGGTCCATTTCTGGCAGAAGACCAATTTCACTTTCACAATATCTCATTTACACCATAATGTCCATTTCTTTTACCACTTAAGAGATGACAACCTTAAGCATTAAGTTGTCTGAAAGAACATTGAAAAAAAAGTAGCTTAACTTAAATAATAGTTTTAATTTCCCCTATAAATGGAACACCCTGAGAAGGCAACCAGTTTCAATGAGCACCATGCATGCATCCTGCTTTGCAGTTTTTCTTTGGACATTTGGAATGGACATTAGAAAACAATTTGTCAGCACACAGTTATGCAGGAATGCATCAGACATATGCCAATGCAACTTGAGTGTAGCAGTGTTCAGCACTTTATTCAGGAAGTAGAATCATGCACAGTTAGATCTGTGTGCTAAGCACAAGAATAAACCTCTCACAAAATTCTACCCAGAAAAAGACTGCATAATGTAACCTGAGCAACAGATGTCTTCTCCTTTACACTGAACAATTCTTACTATATGATTTTTCACAAATTCAATAAATACAGAAAGTATCACCAAAAGTCAAAGTAAAGATTATACTTTTCCTACATCCCCAGATTTGGATGCCATTATTTCTACAGTCAATATCTACACCCCCTTCCAAGGAAGTTACCACAAATCTGCTATCCCATCTATAATAGGGTTAAATTAGGAGGCTATATGAAGAGTTGGAGGCAAGAATTAAGGTGGGAAGTTTCTTCTTCAACAACCTATGTTTGAATAGGGTAACCAGGCAGGGTCTCCTCTTTTTCCTTTGTTATTTGCTTTAAGTTTAGAGCCAATGGCAAAGAAAGGCTCACAAATTCAAGGATACAACTGGTATGGTAATCAAGAAAAGTTAGCTTTATTTGCAGATGATAGAATTTTATATGTGATAATGCAGAAAAAGTACATTCTGAGACAATTTAAAAATTTTCAGGATATAAAATAAATGAAGATAAAACAAAGGCTATAATGGTAAACTATGTACCTATGCATTAACTGGTTCAGCAATATTCGTATTTTTGGAGACATGTTAAAATTATGTATTTAAGTGCATGGATTAAAAAGGATTCTATGGTCACATCTAAGGCTATGTGAGAAGAGAATAAACAAAAGATAATACAAAAAGTGAAAAAGTTAGAACCTTCTGGTTATGGATATGGATAGTAAGATACAAGCAGTGAGATGTTTTAGTTTCTTTAGTTTTATATGCAGGTCTGGTATATTTTTATCAACCAGAGAAAGCATGGACCATAATTAGTAAATAGTTGAAATAATTTATTTGGGAGGGAGAGAGGGCATTCATTATGTGAGATAACTTGATTCTCCCCACAGAACAATGTAGTTTAGGAGTACTTGATTTGAAGGGAATACGTCATAGCTGCGTATTTAAGGCTCATGTCCATAACATACTCATAAGGTCATAAATCAAAGTGGAAAGGGGAGATGATGCTTAAACAAGAAGAGAGTAGGATTTTGAATGCAAGTCCTTAAGGAGAATAACAACCATATGGAATGTTATATTCATAAAGTAGCAGAAAATATTCAGAGAACTAAATAACATGGAAATGGAGAAATGAGATTTTACCAAAAGGGCCAACTGCAAGTAGGGGCAGAGAACATAGTCAAGAGGGGGGCTAGAATTTACTGGAGAAAATTTAGCAAAGGAACCAAGATACTGGGAGAAAATAACTAGAGAGGGAAAGATAATAGAGTGGGATGAAGCCAGGTAGAAGTTTGGTCTGCATGTTAGAAACTGGCTTTTAAAGAAAAGTAATCAGACCGAGGCCACTGCCCGAGGCCACTGCTTTTTATGCTACTTTAAGGGTCACTTCTGTACCTTCTTTGCCCTGTTTTATTATTTATGATGATGAGACTGGAGTTTGTTTCACTGTGATCTTTAATGACAGGATGGGACTTCAGGGCCATGTGTCCGCTGTTGTTAAGTCCTCTTGTTACCATATGAGGAATGTCACCCAGATCAAGCAGAAAGTACTTGTGGAGTTTTTGCATGATTGTTCATACTTTGATCTTTTCATGTTTGAACTACTACACTACCCTTCACCCGCAACTTCCTGATATGCAACTCAATTGAATGCAACTAATGTAGAAAACTTTTGCATGTTTATTCATGAATATAACACATTACTAATATGTTACTCCCATGTTTCTGAGTCTGCACTGATTGCCTTTATATCTGCATATTACAATCCTTGTTCTTATGTTACTGTTATAATTCTACAAAACTTAGGTCCTTTGGACCTTATAAAGCTGACAGATCCCTACTGGATGGTGTGTGTACCCTTCACTCTGCCACTTTGTGACTGCTAGTAGTTCCAAGGGAATGGGATGAAACAAATTGGGAACTGGGTGTTTTGGTTGCCAAGCCCCATACTTTCGAAATTGTAGTACCACAGTGGCTTTGGGGGTTATTGAATTTGACTGCCTTTAAGAGGCTTTAACTTTATTTATCCAGATTATTAGCTTTACTAATCATACTTAATATTTGACAGGTTTATATGTGTTTTGTTGCATTTTATTTACCTTTACCCTGTTTTGATTTTTATGCACACATCATTTCATATGTCTGCATTCTGTACTGTGTTTAGTGTTTTAGGCACCTTAATAAATTAGTACTTTGAACATTCTGTCTGCTTGCACTGGCTTTCCACTTTGGCTCCATTGGTACCATTTTCTTGTGTTTTTTTTAAAGGGTACCCTGCATATGTATTTATTCATTTATTTATTTAACATTTGTTACCAGGAAAGTCCAACTTGGAGTGAGACAATTTTCAGCAGAGGCCAGGGAGAAATGCTCTAGACAGGTCTTTGAAATGTGGGAGGAAACTGGAGTACCCAGAGGAAACCCACATGAATGCAGAAAGGACATGCAGACTCCTCACAGAAGGCACCCCTGCTGAGAATCGAACCAGAGAACCTCTTGCTGTGAGGTGAAAATGCAAACCGCTGAACCTCTGTGCCATCCATGCCAGTGGCATATAAGACCTCCTTCTGCTCTAGTGTGGCATTTCACTTTTATTTTTTATTTATTTATACTTTGTTGACCGGGTTAATCCCATTTGGCAAGGGAGAAACTGACACTATCATGCTATGTACAAATGTGTGATGTGAATGTTAAGTTCTTATCAAGCAAAGCTGTTTCTGCTAGCAGTGATGCCTGCTAGAATGTTTAGAACCATCTGCATTAATTTATGCTTTCATGAAAAAGTAGTCTCTGAGAAAAAGTTGAATAATGCCATTCAACTCCCATTTTTAATTCCTGAGACAAGAAGATAAGGTGAACATGATTGTGTTCAATATTTTTAATTCCCGAGACAAGAAGATAAGGTGAACATGATTGTGTTCAATATTTTTAATTCCCGAGACAAGAAGATAAGGTGAACATGATTGTGTTCAATGTACAAGGATAGCTGAAATATTACACTGATGCACAAAAATGGCAACTAGGCAGGGATGTTATGATCTGGGCCTAGACAGGTGACATAACATATGAAAATCTCAGTGTGGGAATTGCTTACCACAGCAGAGACAATTGTTAAACTTATCTGACGTGAGTTAAAGCAAGAAAAAGTGTTAAGACTGATGGCATGCATTGGCTGGCTCCCTTTATACCCAAGAGTAGGATGTCCACCAGCCTTTGGAGGAGGGAGATTTTTATTCTGGCAGTCAGGACAGCCAAGGGCTTCCACAGCAGGGAATACCATAAGTCAGGACTGCAACAGTGAAAGAACATTTATATTTATGCTAAGTGTACAAAACTGTACTTTCAAGAAGGCAGTCAGCTTTGAGAGCTTTGCTAAGTATAAGTAATTGAACACATATAGGAAACCAGACAATATTTAAACTGGGTAGAGCAGTGTACTCAATTTTTATTGTGGCATGTAGAGTAAGCTATTTCTAGACTCATACAGGTACACTTCAGTGGGCTAGTTGTTAATTAAAATAAATTCATCAAAACATATCTATTAAATGCATTACAAAACTATCTATCTACACATCTGTCAAGCACTAGAAATTAGTTCCACACTCACAAAGAAGGAAAGGATTTACAAGGACTGTCTTTCAGAGTTTGCTGTGACTCTTTCTTCACCCTGGTTATTTGTAATGTAACAGAAATACAACTAGGATGGAGTGAAATGGGCATTCATCCCTGGTACAAGGTGTTACTGGGAGCAATTGGCAGATCTTTTTTTGCTCCAGTAGAGCATGAGGGTGTTAGAACGTGGCTGCTACCCCTTTGGAGAGGTGGAGTGTTAGATTGGAGAATGGACTTTTTTGCTTTTACTTAGAGTGTGAGGATGTAGGGCACTAGTATTTATGCTCCTCCTTAGGAAAGAAAGGAGGAGTGTAATCTGTACTCCTTAACCTAGTACTGAGGGGTGCCAGAGTGGGGAGTGGCAATAGGTGCCAAATGAGACAACTATGGCTCTGGACAGAAATGGCAGTTTTAAAACCCATTTTGTTAGTATTAAACTCTGTAGTATTCAGTTGAGTGACATACTCACTTCAACAGTAGATCTTAGATAGAGGAGTGTTACAGCAGTTAATGAACCTGTCCTCCTTTTCAATGAATTAATCCAGCTGCCTTATTGTAAATAGCTACTTGGTTGCATTAGACCTTATCAGTTTTTATAAAGTTCCCAATTCATCCACCACATCTTGAATGCCATTGGTAGAAGCTTCTTTGGTGGACTTTTATATGTTACCTCTGAGACTGCTGTACTTCAGCACAAGGAATACTCTGACATACTTCAACCTTAGAACTGCAAGCGTGAATAAGGCAGATGCACACTGTGGGAACTTTTTATTCCTGGGGCACATTTAAAGGGAAACTAACGCTGTTTTAAAACTCCACATTTCTATATATATTTATATCCACATTTATCATTACGTAGATGGGTACACTACTAATAGTTGATCCACGCAAACATTGGTTTGCTTGATGTTGACACACCGACAAAACATGTTGACATGCTACAGTACATGTTCGAAGGCTAATTCTTGGAACATGCAAAAGAAAATAAAGTGTTTTTTTTTTTTTGCAGGGGGCAAGTCCCCCTGCACCTCTGCTAATGCTTGAGAGACAGGAAAAGAAAAGGAGGAGCTGACTAGAAAAAGAAGTACCTTGGACTTGAACCAGAGATGGATAAGGTCA
Organism: Protopterus annectens; assembly: GCF_019279795.1. Lineage (NCBI taxonomy): Eukaryota > Metazoa > Chordata > Ceratodontiformes > Protopteridae > Protopterus > Protopterus annectens. Next base: position 150,446,029 of record NC_056751.1, read on the forward strand.
GAAAGAAGAACCACAACACTGACATTTGTGAATGAATTGGAGACTATAAAACTTCAGCCCCACTGAATATAGGAATAAATTTGAAATATGGCTTTGCATGAAAAAGTGGTTGAGAAAGACTGGATTTTTGTTGACTCTGTTAAACTTGTGAGAAATTGAAAGGCATTTGCCTCACTTCATGTCCTTAATTTGGTAAGAAATCCGAGGGGAGGATGAAGTAAAAGGGTTATTGTAAGTAAACAACTTATTTTCTTAACAGTATTTCTATGAAACGTTTCACAATATAAATTGCATGTTTTATAGTAAGGTATTTTAGTTGTTTTTAGATGTTACAAAGCTACTAAAGTAAATAGATGCCTTTTTTCTACTTCCTTTTCTCTCTCTTTCTTCTTTTTGGTATTAAGAAATGTATGCATTACAGTGCAAAAAGAGAAGAAAAGCTGGATAAAAGCATGGTTACGCTAATAGGCTGTAGTCTTTGGTCGTTGAGGTGGGGGTCGGGGTGTAGAAGTACAAAGATCATAATACATATAGAGCCGATCTATTTTCTCTTATTTTTGTACAGGTGAATGTCTGGATTAAGAGTCTTGGCTTAATATAATAAATTTTAAGTAAAAATGAATAAATATGAGAATACCAAATATAATGAAAATTTTTAGTTCAGCAATAAATGTTTTAGTTTGTCTTTCAGACTGCAACAGAGACTACATTTTTCTTTTTTTCTCTTACTTTTACATGGATGCAAGCTGATAATAGGGCAATAAAAGACAATACTGCTTTCTTCAAGGCTAAACGTTAATGATTTCTGAAAGCATACAAGTAATTTTCACATCTAAGGGAATAAAGATAGAAAACAACAGACACCAGTTAGTGTAATCAAAAGCAGATAATGTCAATTTCAGGTTAATTAGGGCCTGTGTCAGCAGCTGTCTATTTAACAAAAATGTTCCTATTAAGAGGGTTAAATTTCATTATTTGAAGATGTACATAGTTACATGTGTTGGTGTTAAGTTAATGGGTTATAGAGATGTTTTTGGGTGTGGATGGCATTTTGCCTGTTTTCTATTAAAATAAAAGTCTTGTAAAATTATGTGACATAGGTTTCAATGTTGATGATAAGAAAAGTGTATAACCTTTGAAACATTAATGGGTGCATGTATCACTAAAGCTGGAAATAGATATTTAAAAAAAGCTGCCATATATTCTAGGGGGGGGAATATGACTTCTTACAATAATGCTGACACTCCATATTGTCTTGGAATGTGAATGGTGTCACAGGTATAGCCAAAAAGGAAATAATAATTATGTTAAGAAATAAACAGTGTAAATAGCAATGCTACAGGAGACACATTTGGAAAGAACTGATCGTGTGAATTTGATAAAGAAATGGATGGATATTCTGCAGAATATCAGGGACAAAAGAAAAGAGAAGTACTTATATTAATTGCTAGAGGAGCTCCAGTAGTGATAGAAAAGGAAAAAAAAATGATAGTGGCAGGTTTTTAGTAGTAAGGGATTACTGGCAAGGGATGAGGTTTATGCTGTCATGTATTTATATTCCATCTAAAACTGCTTTTTTGGAGAAATAATCATCTTTCAGCAGGGAATATAACTTACAGGTGGGGACTGGAATTTGATTTGCAACAATGAAGATGTGTCTGAGGAGCCTAGAAGGGAAAATATAACAAAAGAAGGTAGAGTTCTGAAGAAATTTATGAAAATATTTGCTATGATAGACATTAATTCAGTAGTAGGAACTCAGAGAGAATTTACAGATTCCCAAGGTAAAATAACTAGGCTAGATTTGACAGAAATTATATTTTACAGGAACATATCCATTTAATTCAGAACTTTGATACATTATTTTGGCTCGTGCGCCAATAATTACTAAGATAAAAATGCAGGGTAATGAAGAAAAGATGAAACACTTTTGTTTCCCCACCTAGCTGTTAAAAAGTGAGGAATTTAAGAAATGAAGAGTAGAAATTATTAGGGAAGATAAAAAGTACTCCTGAAGATATAGTTTATGAATGGGATAAAATGAATGTGGACTTTAAAAATAGGGTAGAAATAAAAGAAAAAGAGATCTGGTTAAGAAGCAATAAGAATTATTAATAGGAGTTGACAAAAGGTATTACAAAATAAGGAGATCTCACAGAACAAGAAGAGACACAACTGCAGAGTGCTGAAGAGAAAATAAAGGTGTACCTGGGCAATATGCATGAGTTTAGAAAGATTGCTCTTAAACAACTGCTTTCTGATAACTCAAGAGCACAAAAACGTTTAGCACAATGGCTTAGGCAACTGAAGTAGAAGGGGTTGTTGCAAAAGTTTGGGAGCCTATAACAAGAAAAATAACCAGACATCCTGTAGAGCTATTAGAGATATTTCAGGGGTCTACTTCACCCTGTCGAAGGCCGACAATATTGAAGCTGATATTGTCAGCACCAAAATGTCGAAAGCGAAAGTCATCGCATGTGTAAACGAAATCTCCGTAAGGGGAGATTTCCGTTTACTGCAATGTAGTGCGATCTCAGAGTTGGTATATTTAAGTAGCAGGGGGTGTGGGGGTGCAGGGGGGCTTGCCCCCTTGCATAGAGCAATTTGTGTTGTGTTTGGGTGTTTTTTTTTTTTTTTTTTGTGTGTTCGATGTTCTGGGGTTTTGACATTTTCTTGTCGATTATTACGCTGTCGACAGTTTGAGTTTTCAACAGCGTAATATAAACGCATATTTCAGAAATGTTATGAAAATTTATATGAAGCAGAAAAGTCGGGAAATCAAGAAAAAGCACAAATGGAAATATTTATGGAAGATTTAAATATGCCAAGATTAGAGGTAGATGAGACTCAATGACTAACAATTAGGATGGGAGAAGATGAGATAAAAGTGTTAATGTAAAACCAATCTGCAGGAAAGTCTCTGGGGGTGGATGGTATTCCGGTGCAAGTTTGGAAGCTAAGAGGGAAGAAAGTGAAAAGATCTGAAGGGTTTTGTTTAACAGTATTTTAAAAGGAGAGGAGGCACCAATATCATGGAAAGAAAAACTGTGGTGGCTGTAATATCTAAAGACAGTAAAGACCCATCTGATCCAGCTTCATATAGGCCCACTTCAATTTCAAACCACCATTATTGTTTATATCTATAATGGCTAAAGAATGGCGAAGGTGATGCCAAAAGTGATAGTTATGGATCAGTGTGGTTTTGTGGAGGGAAGGTAATATTTACAGAATAGTGATGATCCAGAGGGAAGCATAATGTAAGAAAATGCCAACTTTATTGGTAGGTCTCTCTTGATGCAGAAAGAGCATTCAACAGAGTAAGGTGGGATTTTATAAGTAGGGTAATGGAAGTATTTGCATTTCCTGGTACAATAATTAGGTTAATTAGAAGAACATATGAGTGATCAGAGGTAGAAATCAAATGATGAGGGTTCCTCATTGATAACTTAAATACTTTTATTGAATTAGCACTTGTGACATAGGCACATTTACATTTATATAAAAGTAATTAAACTGTATTAACAAGTTCACATTTATAAACATTATACTTCACATATATTGCTATATATCACATAATCTAAGTAACATTACATGAATTATTCAATTCCTGCCTTTTTTTAAACAAGAAACATCTTTATTAACCATCACTAATGACATATGCAATCATACATTTATATAAATGAAAACAAACCACACCGACACGATCCTAGTTGCAAGCATTTTATATCACTAACCATACTGACACACTCCCAGTTGCAGACTTTATACATCACTTATAATCTACCCAACCCTATTCAGTCAAACATTACATAGCTTGTTTCAGGCCTGCCTTCTTTTAAACCTCATTCCTCCCCTGTATGTATTGTTCGTGAAGTTGGTTAAGGATTTGGAAAATAAGAAATTTATGTCATCAATTTTTAGAAAATCTACTTATTGCAATTCCTTCCTTCACTTCTCGAGCAGCCACCCATGGAAGCAAAAACGTTCCATTGTAAAAGGACAACTCGTAAGAGCTGTCCGTATGTGTAGTACTATCTCCGCTTTTGATCAAGAATGTTTGTTCTTGAAGGGGCTATTCATTAATCGCGGATACCCTGAAAAGTTGATTGACGACTTGATTGATGAAGTGAACTTTAAGAGATTAAATGGGTTTTATAAACCACTACTTGGTCAAGTGGAACAACCACGTACAATTGATGTTGGTAATGCATTGGTTCCCCTTGGGGTAAGTTTCCATCAATCACATGTTTCACCACCTCGGTGTACGATGGAACGTAATTTCTCGGCGAGTTTCACTACTACTTTTAACAACAATTCGGACAAAATTGCCTCTATTATTAAAAAAAAATTGGCATTTTATTAAATGTAACCCCTCTCTTGTGGACAAACCAGGCATGGCCCCCTTAGTGGTATATAAGAGAGGGAATAACCTGAAAGAACTTCTCCAAAGGAACTTGGATTGTGATCCATTTATTAGGCAAAAAGGCACATTTATATGTGGTATTTGCAACTGGTGTTATATGTTAAAAACAGGTAATGTGTTTTCTGTTAGGAATAAAAAATACTATATCAACCATAGGATCAATTGCAATACAAAATCTATTGTTTATGTAGCTCTCTGTGACTGTTGTACAGCATTCTACATTGGTAAAACGGACCGTAAGTTCCGTGAGCGTATTTACCAACATGTATACGCTATTAAAAACAAAAAAAATTGAGAATGCTTTGGCAAAGCACATAAACAGCCACCCAGGGCACAGTTTTCATTTTGTGGCTATTGACCATGTTCCCCCTAGTATTAGAGGTGGACCGTATTCATTAATTTTGGAAACCCGTGAACTTGAATGGCAAATGAAATTAGATGCCTTCACAGTCCCGGGTTTAAATGAAAACTGTAACATATCTTCTGTGTTAAAATATAAAAGTTACCTAAGGTGAAAGAAGTGTTTGTAATTATAAACTGAGGCACTTATGCTTAATCACCTCTTTATATTAGGGGTTTTTTAGACATGCAATTTTATATCTAGTTGTTTGACTAGTTGGCTGTAGCCATAGGGCCTGTTTTTAGGTTTACGGATTTTTTTCGTTGGTGTCTCTTTTATATCTATTTGGTTTGATTTTTAGAATTCATTGTATTCTTGTGAAGGTTTTTTAAGAGGAGGATTCATTATTTTAAAATATATATATATATATTTTTTATTATATATATTTTTTATTATTTTCACTATCTTTTGCGAGTTCTTTGAAATATAAACTGTTTTTTGTGTGAAATAGTTTTTTTGTATGAATTAGGGTTTACATCGTAACCTCATTTGCATTATGTATGACAAATTAATAATATTTGTTGGCTGGCAATACGGACTGTAGTTGTTTTGTATAAACTAAAGCGTTATTATACATTCACATATTAATTTTGTATTCCTTATATAATTGATTCTTTTGGGAATGTTTTAATTACTGTGAGCAAGGAAGTGACGCATGATTACGCCACTTCAAAAGTTTTAAATTCGAAAAGTTGGCGCACTTTTCATTCATTCTGATGAAGCTACTGCATTAGCGGTGGCGAAAACGCTGTGTTGTTAACTTGTAATTTAAATTGCGTTCAAACCACTTGTTGGTCGCTTGGTCTGTGGACACCAGTTTTTTCAGAATTAGCACTTGTGACATAGGCACATTTACATTTATATAAAAGTAATTAAACTGTATTAACAAGTTCACATTTATAAACATTATACTTCACATATATTGCTATATATCACATAATCTAAGTAACATTACATGAATTATTCAATTCCTGCCTTTTTTTAAACAAGAAACATCTTTATTAACCATCACTAATGACATATGCAATCATACATTTATATAAATGAAAACAAACTACACCGACACGATCCTAGTTGCAAGCATTTTACATCACTAACCATACTGACACACTCCCAGTTGCAGACTTTATACAACACTTATAATCTACCCAACCCTATTCAGTCAAACATTACATAGCTCATTTCAGGCCTGCCTTCTTTTAAACCTCATTCCTCCCCTGTATGTATTGTTCTCACACTTTTAATTTTTTTTTTCATATGTAATTTGCTCTTACCCTTTTCTAAATATCTCAGTTCCAGTTGTTTTATCTCTTTTTACCATATTCACTACTTCTAGTATAGTTGGTTTAGATTCTGATTAATATTTTTGGCAGCCTCCATAATTAGACACAGCAAGGCCTTACCATGTCTAGGCAATTCCGATTCTGTATCACAGTTCAGAAAAATCATCTTCCTCTTCACACCAATCTGCCCACCCAACATCTCTGACAGTACATCTCACAGGGAATCCTTAAAGTCCATCAACTCACCGCACTCTCAGAAAATATGTTCCCAGTTACCTCTTTCTTCCTCATCACACCTCCACCATTTGCTGTCTAACTGAGGAAAAATTCTCTGGAGTCTACTTGGGGTATAAAAATATCTATGTAAACATCTCCAAGCAAAAATCCTAAAGCTTCTAGATTTTGTTGCATATTTGGTAGACATACATACATCTCGCCACTATTTGTTTATGAATCGTTTATCCAACATCTCTTCCCAATCCTTTCTAACCTCCATTGATTGATTCTTATAGTTATCATGCAATATTTTATATGCTGTACTAATTATTCCTTTTTTAATGGCAGCTTCTATTCTAGATTCTACTAAAAACTCTACCAGTGCTGATCTTTCATTTAAGACCCCCCCCCCCATTCCTTTCTCTTTGCCTATACAGTTGATATCAATCCTTGATAGGGAAGGCAGTCTCCAAACTGCAGGCCAAATAAGTTCTTGTCGTTTTCCCATTCTATCATCTTTCCCACTCTAGTTATTTGTTCCCAATACCTTGGTTCATTTGTTGCCAGTTTTGTCCAATAAATTCCATTACTCCCGTGCCTATTGTCTATATCCCTAATTGCAGTCATCCCCGTCGGCAGAACCTCCTTTCTCCATTGCTGTGTTGTCTTAGTTTTTAAGATACTTTCTACTACTTTATAGATATAATATTATGTATGATTATCATTATTCTCCTTAAAGGCCTGTATCCAATATCTCAGTCTCTCCTTGTATTTTGAGTTTCATCATCATCATCTCTTTCCACTTAGAATTATAGTTTTCTGCTTGTGCTGTGTATAGGAGCCTTAACTGTGTAGCTCTAAAATACCCCTTCCAATTGGGTCTATATTAAATCAGTGAACGTTTAAAAAAGCGAACCCTGATTTATTGACCCCCATGTAAGCAAAAGCTTACAATCCCAAGCACTCAGAACAGCAATTTTTTTTCCCAGGGATAAAAATAGCTGTTCCACAAAAATAAATAAATAAATAAAACTTCCAAACATTACATAAAGTGGGGGCTTCGGTCCCCACACCCCCCGATGTGGGGGGCTGTGCCCCCCACACCCACCCCACTTAAATATACCAACTCAGAGATTGCACTACAGTGAGGAAAATGGCAAAGTAATGGAGGCGGCCAAACGATTTCTTTCCCAGGGAAAGAAATCACTTATATGCCATTTTGCTGTTTTGTGCTTTCAAGTTCAGTCGAGATGCATTGGAAGGATTGCGTCTTCGATTATATAATAGGAACCCTTCAAATCGGGTAATCCCAATCCGCCCTATTCTACTGGAAGAATCAGCTTATCTCGACTCTTGCTGTCTTCCCCTCCCAGATAAAGTCTTTCAGCTCCTTATTAATTGCTATCCATAACTTCTCCTCTGGTTGATAAAAATATGCCTGATTTGTGTATAAGACTAACAGGACTAAAAACATGTTAACTGCTTGTGTCTTACTATCTCTATCCATATAACAAAGCTTCCATTTTCTCAATTTTTGTTTTATCTTTTGTTTAGTCTCTTCCCACATATAGCTGCCACAGCAGAATTATTTTTAATCCATACTCCTAAATACTTCATTTTATCATGTCCCCATAAATATGGATATTGCTGAAACAATTCATATGCAGGTACATAATTTACCACTATTGCCTTTGTTTTAGCTTCATTAATTTTGTATCCCAATAAGATTTGAAACTGTCTCAAAATGTTCCACAACACTGTAATATCTATTTTTGGTTTTGTCAGGTATAAAATAATATCATCTGCAAATAGACCCAGCTTTTATTTTCTACCATACCAATTATATCCTTGAATTTCTGAGTCCCTTATTTTCTTTGCATGTGAATCTAAATATAATACAAATAACAAAGGGGAAAGAGGACATCCCTGTCTGGTTCCCCTGCTCAAGCAGAAATAGTCAAAGAGGACACCATCCACTTTAATTTTCACCACCAATCTCTCCTATATCCCTCTAATCAACCTTATAATATTTTCAGGAACTGCAAATGCTTCCATTGCCCTGCTCGTAAAGTCCCAGCTTACTCTGTTGAATGACTTCTCTGCATCAAGACCCAACAGCAATGGTATTTTCTTATATTCTGCTTCCCTCTGCATCGTCAGTGTTCTGTTAATATTGCCAAATGCTTTCCTCCCATCCACAAAAGTACATTTATCCACATCTATCAATTTTGGCATTTTTTTTGCCATTCTTTTAGCCATTATAGACATCAGCACTTTATAATCATGGTTTAGTATTGATATGGGCGTCTATGAAGCTGGATCTGCTTGATCTTTACACTCTTTATGTATCATAGCTGCCACTGCTTTTTTCCAGGATGTTGGTATTTCTCCTCCTCTTAAAATGCTGTCAAACAAAACCTTCCAGATTATTTTTCCCCTACTAGCTTCCAAACTTTCAAAGGAATACCTACTATTCCTGGGTACTTTTCTGTAGACTGGTTATGTAACCCAGTTTTTATCTCATCTCCTCCTATCCTAGCCGTTAGTAATTGAGCATCATCTACCTCTAACCTTGGCATATTTAATTATTCTATAAACATTTCCATTTACCTTTTCTTGATTTTCATATTTGTCTGCTTTATATAGACTTTCATATAAGTTCCAAAATATTTCTAATACCCCTACAGGATGTCTTGTTACATTCCTTGTTAAAGGCTCCCTAAGCTTGGCAACACTTTCTGTTGTCTGAGTCATTGTGCTAAAAGTTTTTGTGCTCTAGTGTTATTATCAAAATAGTTGCTTAAGAGCAATCTTTCTAAACAGGTATATATTATCAAGGTAATCCCTTATTTTCTGCTTAGCACTCTGCAGCTGATCATTTTCTTGTTCTCCGAGATTCCTCCTATTCTGCAATACTTTAACATTTGTCAGTCCCTCTAAATAATTCTTGACATTAATGTTAATTCTTGACCATGGCTCCCTTTCTTTTATTTTCATCCTATTTTTAAACTCCACCTTAATTTTATCCCACTCCCTAGCTATTTTCAGAAAAAAATTCTATACTCTCAAGTAGCTCCTGTATAATCCCCACTCCCCATTCCTTAAATTCCTCTCTTTTCAACAGATAGGTGGGAAAGTGCCAGTGTCTCATTTTTATTTCATTAACCAGTGTTTTTTATTTAACTGTCATAACTGCATGATCTGAAATAGTTATTGGGTGCATATCGAGACCTTCAATTAAATGCACATGTTCCTGTGAAATGTTAAATTCTGTCTAGCCTAGCCCAGTTTTTAGATCTTGTGGAATAATATGTGAATTCACTCAGAACTCCTATTACTGAATTCACATCTTCCATGCCAAATATTTTCATAAATTTCTTCAAAAATCTACCTTTCTTTATTATACTTTCCGTTCTGGGCCCCTGACACATCTTCACTGCTCCAAATCAAATTCCAGTCCTCACCTATAAGTAGCATTCCTTGCTGAAAACTGATTTCTGACAGAATTTTCTTAAACTCAATTATAGCAGTTTTAGGTGGAATATAAAGATATGCTAGTATACTCCTCCTTCCTTGCCAATAGCCCCTTAGCACTACAAATATGCCATTATTCTCCTTTTTATCTTCTATCACTATTGGAGTCCTCTTGCAATTAATATAAGTACTACCCTTTTCTTTTGTCCCAGATATTCCACTGAATAACCATCCTGAAAACCTTTCTTTATCAAATTCACATGTTCAGTTTTTTCCAAGTGTGTCTTTTGTAACATAATTATTTGCACTCTACATTTTAATATAGTTCACCGTTCTATCTTTTTTGTATTTATCTGTAAGACTGTTGACATTTAAAGACATTACAGAAAGCATCACTGTATTAAAAAGTTATTATTCCCGCTTTATATGAATAACACCTTTTTGTTAAATGTCTAGTTCGAGCTTTTGTGTTACATGTATACCCTGCCTGTCAGGTTGAACTTCTACATAGTTGTTTCTTGTCATATTCATTTGAGCCTATGTCACATCTTACAAAACTTTTTTGCTTTATTGAAAACCTTCAAACAAACACAAAAGACAATACCCCCTAAAACCTTTTAATTTAACACTAACACACACAACTATGTACATCTTCAAATATTAAAGTTTTACCCTCCTAATAGGAACAAATCCAAACTGAAAGCCACACACACAAACTTGAGTTAATCTAAAAGAAAGGTTATCCATGCAAAGATGTATGTGCATCCTGTGCTTCTACTAAGTGCTGACTGGTTTGTCTTATCTTTATAGCTCTCCCGACTGGGAAATCCCCTGAATGCTTTCAGAGAACGTTATTATCTAGCCAGTTTCTCTTTGCTTTTTTTCCCAGCCAATCGGTCTCCACCAGACTGTAACCAGTTTCTCTTTATCAGTTGGCCTCCATGGAGACATGAGAACCAGACAGTCACTTTCTCTGTATCAGATTGTTTCCATTGAGACATGAGGGCCAGACACAGAACTGCTACTAAACATGCATTCATTTGCTAGAAAAAAAGCCTCATAATATTCAGTATTCTTTTTCATTTACTTGCTTTCTCTTAAAACTTGTTAATAAATCAATCTAAGGTCTTTAATTTAGTCATTCTCCCATGCAAGAATGAGAAAAAGCACATTAATTTTAGCCAGACTTTTTTTTCCATTACAGTGCCTACATGTCTTATAAAACTGAAAATGAAGATAGAAATGAGAAAGAAAGGGAAAAAAGAATAGCAGCATCTATTTACAATCCCCATTACACTTAAAAATAACTGATAAAACTTTATAGCATGCAAAGAAACCATACACCATGAAAATAGTACTATTAAGAAAAAAAAGCATTTTTTTTTACTTTAACTTTATGTTAACTTTCTCCCCCTCTTCCTTCTGCAAAGCATTTTTCCAAACATTAATGACATGAAGTTCGGCATATATTTTAGAGTCCCCCACAAGTCCAACTAATTTTGAAAAAGTCCAATATTTCCACATTTTCTTGTTCTGTCATATTTCACAAATATAATTATTGCATTGCAATCCCAGCAACAGCCCCTAAGGCAAGACAATGTACCTAACACTTTAGTTATAGGTGACTCTATAGTCCGGCATACTGATGTCCCTCTCACCAGGTTGAATAAGGAGAAAATTACAGTCAGCTGCCTGTCAGGTGCCAGGACCCACCACATAACGCATGCACTCAAGTCACTCCACAACAAGTACAAATATGACTCTGTCATTGTCCATGTTGGAGTGAATGACTTGAGACGTACCTCCCTGGACTACATGAAAAGAGACATGGAAGAGCTCTCGGATCATGTGGCCCAGGCAGGTATGACCCTAGCCCTGAGTAGCATCCTGCCTTCGCCAAGAATGATACCACAATATAAGGATAAAATGATTGACTTCAACAATTGGCTAAGCTTATGGTGTCATTCAAAGGGGATCCAGTATCTGTCTGCCTGGGATGACATGATTGACAGACCATGATGCTTTGCCAGAGATGGTCTGCACTTGTCGCCCCTGGGATTCAGGTTACTGGCTAAGGCTCTTGCCACCCCTATAGTGCCTTTTTTAGGCAAACTTCAAAGGACAAAACCACCACCGTAACAGGTATAAGCATGCAAAATGTGAAGGTAATGCTACTCAATGCTAGAAGTCTAAACCTCAAAATGCACTCTCTCGAGGCACTCCTAAAAATGGAGAACATCGATATCTGTGCAGTAACTGAGACCTGGTTCAAGGCTCCAGAGAGCACCCCTGCAATACCAGGCTACAACTCTTACCACACTTTTCGGCCACCAAACCAGGACCGAAACACTAAAGGTGGAGGAGTGTCAATATTCACCAAGGATATTCACACCACCAGGCTAGTTGGCCAACACAATGTGTCTGAAATTCTCCAAGTGCAACTAACACTAGGTAAGACTGCAATCCAAATTGTAGCTTGCTACAGATCCCCCACCATACCCCAAGATTCTCACTACACCTTTCTAAACATACTGGAAAATATTAAGATAGAACCAAACACCCTAATACTGGGTGATTTTAACTACCCTGCCATTAACTGGGAAAACTACTCATGTCCCAACACCTTTGCGCAATGATTCTTGGAATTCATAAATTCCAATGCCCTGGATCAACTAATCCATAGTCCCACCAGGGGCTCCAATATCCTAGACCTGGTCATTACCAACATGGGAAATCAATGCTCCATACCTATGGTCACCCCCTCGTTAGTCAGGTCTGACCATAAGCTAATCACCCTTAACATCCACATCCCACCCCACCCCCCAGTAAAGAAACCACCATAAAAAACTTCTCCAAAGCCAACTTCATGCTACTCAAGTCAGAAGTGACAAACTTCATGACACCCATGCAGACGGGAACTGAAAGTTCAACTGCTGAATCCTACACTAAGGCACTGTACGAGCACATCCACTCATGCATGAATCGTGCCATCCCAAAGAGAACCAAAATGCTCTCATCCAAAAAAAGGAAGCCAATCTGGTGGTCCCCTGCCATAAACAAACTTTACAACAAAAGGAAGAAACTTTTGCAGAAAAGAGGAAAATCCCAGGATGCAAAAAACTCCCTTACTAGCCTCAGTAAGAAACTGAGATGCCTCATAAAATCCTCCAAAGCTAGTTACGAAAATAAAATTGCCAAAGATTCCAAAGACAACCACAAAGCATTCTATAACTATGTCAAGAATCTAAATGGCAATGCTCAGATCTGCTCTGAGCTAAAACAGAATGGCATTAAATATACTGATCCGAAGGATATTGCCAATATCCTGGCAGATCAATTCAGTGCCAACTTCACCCCCCTCTCACCCCCTAAATGGCCCATCTCAATACCGGAAGATTGCCAAATTCCAGTAATAACGGCCACACAGGTACAAAACGCACTCTCTAAAGCCAAGAATACAGCATCCATGGGACCATATGATATCCCGGGCTGTGTACTACATGAACTACAATATGAACTGGCACCTCACCTAAGTGTCATGTTTAATCATAGCCTCACCTCAGGTTTCATGCCCACTGAGTGGCGCAGAGCTACAGTTATCCCAATCCACAAGGGGGGATCCACCTTGGATCCCGGAAAATACCGTCCCATCAGTCTGACAAGCCTTATCTGCAAGGCCATGGAGTGTATTATCTTGAAACTTATAAACAAAGACATTGGCAACCTTAAAACACTGGACCCCACCCAGTTTGGGTTTGTGAAGGGCCGATCTTGTCTCCTGAACCTGATTGACTTCTTTGAATCAGTCTCCAGAGCCATGGACAAGGGTAAGGTGGTCCACACAGCCTATCTAGACCTTGCCAAGGCCTTTGACACCATCCCCCCACTCTGAAATCATAGATAAACTTACTAAGTTGGGCATTAATCCCTATGTCACCCAATGGGTTGCTAAATGGCTTACTGATAGAACCCACACTGTAAAAGTAGTCGACTCCAAATCCAGCTCCAGACAAGTGACAAGTGGAGTACCTCAGGGTTCAGTCCTGGGGCCGCTCTTGTTTGGCATCTACTTCTCTGAAGTACAGGTCAACACTAAGGGACTCTGGCTAACAAAGTTTGCAGATGACTGCAAACTGGGAGCCATTATTGAATCCCCAAATGATGTGGATACTCTACAAAAGGGCCTTACAGAAACAGATGCTTGGTGCCAGAGCCATGGGCTCAAGCTCAATGCCAAGAAATGTATTATTATCCCTTGGGGAAAAACATGTATCCATGAATTACCATATAGGTGGCAGTACACTAAACACAGAAAGTGTGATAAGAGACTTGGGGACACAGGTGGACAGTGGTCTCACCTTCGATAACCACATCGCCACAACAGTCAGGAAATCCTTCTATGTGGCACACCTCATCACGAAGGGCTTTTCATCCAGAAAAAAGGAGGTCATTGTCCCACTGTACTCATCCCTCATTAGACCCATTATAGAATACAACGCCCCATTTGGTATGTACCTCTCAAGACATCTGCAACAACTGGAAAGGCCTCAGAAATACCTCACTAAAAGAATCACAGGCCTAAAGCAGATGCCCTAAGCTGACCGCCTTAAAAAACTCCAGCTATACTCTGTTGCATATCATCTACTCAGAGGCGATCTCTACTTAACATATAAGGCCATGTCAAACCCAGAGCTGTTGGACATGCTACACTTAAAGAAATCCCAATCCCTCAGAGCTACACGCTCCAGGGATCTAAACCTTGTCATCACAATAAACAAAACATGCTGGAGGGATAGGTTCCTGACCCAGAGACTCCCCAGACTCTGGAATAGATTGCCCATACATGTCAAGCAGAGTGCCTCTTTGGACCTTTTCAAGAGGAACCTTGACGATTGGATGGGAGAAAGGAAATTCACCCGAGGGATCACGTCAGTCGCCCTGCTAGACAGGGGTCCAGGAAAGTAAATAATGTGGGAAGAAATATCCAGGGAATTGTTATGGCTAGGCTTGTATAGGCCCTAGGGCTGATAGCCTAGTACCAACCTATGAATTAATTTACTGTTTCATTACCATTCATCTCTGTCTCCCAAATCTTGTCTCTACTTCATTTACAATGTACTCTCAGTTCTTCTTGTCTACTCTCATGCTTCCTTCCTTCTCTCCAACATTTTCCATTGAAACAGTGGAAAAGATTTCACAGTCTCTCTGTGGTCTTTATTACCAGAACAAGAAGCAGAATATCCTTTTGTTTCACAGCTCTCTTTTTGTTGGACAAACTTTTGTATTTCCTCCTTACCATTACTTCATCAAAAAATGATTATGTCCCTCCAGGGAAGAATACCTTGAAGACAGCTGTGTAGCGCAGTTTGAATCTCACATCTGTGTCTTGACACTCCCTGAATAGTGGAATGAATTTATCCCTCTTCTGCCTAGTGTTTAGCAAGTAATCATTCTCTACAAACACTCTGCTGTCTTCCACTTTTAGTATTTTGTCCTTCTGCTACAGTTTTGTCAGAATCATCTCATTCTGCTGGCATGATTGCATCTTTACTATTAAAGGTCTAGGTTGCTTTCCCATAGCCAGGTCTGGAGCATACACACAATGTGCCCTTTCAATGAACTTCTGGTGTGGAATACCAGTCCAGTTGTTTAGTTGTGCTTTCATAAAATTCATGCAGTCTGTTCCTTCCAGCATCTCTGGTATAGCTGAAAATCTCAGGTTTTCTCTATGTGCCCTGTCTTCTAATTCTATTATTTTTTTAAACATCTCTTCCTGAACAGTTTCATATTCATCCAGTCTTTTTTTCATTTCAGCCTCTGATTTTTGCAGCTTTATAACCTCATCTGAATATCTGTTTAAAGCTTCTTCCATTTTTCCAGTGTTTTGCTGTTTGTTTTAATATACCCCATCAGTGTTTCATTTATTTTAACCAGGTCTGTCTGCAGTTGTTTTATATCTTCTTATAGGTTACTGAAATTCACGTCTGGAGGTTGCATTGCTTTTTGCTGCACAGCTGCAGTACTTTCCCCAGTCAGTGTTTCTTCCTTAGTTTTTGTAGCTGATTTTTTTCCACGTGCACTGTATTTCTTTTTTGCTGGCATCCAGGCAGTATACTTACTAGCCAGTTACTGAAATTTACTCATAAGCATAAAAGTCTAATGGCCTTCTCTGTTGACTTTCTTTTTTCACACTGGGAGAACTAGAGTTATGCTATTACTCAATGTGCATCAATCTTGGAAGTCCCTAGGATTTCAACCCCTATCTGATAAATTACGTCTGAATTAAGGAACTAGGCAGGGGTGTCCTCTTTTTCCTTTGTTATTTGCATTACATTTAAAATCATTGGCAGAGAAAACAAGGCCCTCAGAAATTCAGGGATATAATTGGTATGTTGTTCAAGACAAGTTGGCTTTATTTGCAGATGGTATTATTTTGACGTAATGGAACCAAATTCATTTCAGTGTTGTGGAATATTCTGAGACAGTTCCAGGCTTTTTCGAGATGTAAAATTAATGAAAATATAACAAAGGTTATAGCTGTAAACTACATAACCACACATGAACTAATCCATCAATACCCATATTTATGGGGACAGGATAAAATGAATTATTTAGGAGTATGGATTAAAAAGGATTCAGTTGTGGAAGCTAAAGATATGTGGGATGAGACTAAACAAAAGATAATACAAAAACAGAAAAAAAATTAAAGCTTTTGCTAATGAATATGGCTAGCAAGATACATGCAGTAGAAATGATTTTAGCCACTTTAGTGTTATACACAGGTCAGGCATACTTTTATCAACCAGAGGAGATGTAGAAGATTGTCATTAATAAAGAGTTGAAGGATTTTATTTGGGAAGTGAAGATAGCAAGTGTCAAGTGGTATAAGTTTATCCTCCAAATAGAACAAGGAGGTTTAGGATTACTTGATTTGAAGGAATATTTTAGAGCTACAGTTAAGGTTCTTGTACATAACACAAGCATAAAGTTACAATTCAAAGTGGAAAGGATGATGATGGAGCAGGGGGTAATTCAAGAAATAAGGAAATAATGGGGTTTTGGGCACAGATCCTTAAGGAGAATAAAAACAGTCATACAGAATATTATATTCATAAAGTAGCAAAAAGTATACTAAGAACTAACATAGGCACCAGAACCATAGAGCAAGGGGGAGGGAGCACCCCCCCCACACACACTTTTACAGCTGCAAGGCCTATAACGACATAGGCAAAAACTTCATGTAGTATTTCTTTAAGGAGGACCCAATGGAGGACTCATGTGTGCTTCGCACACTAACATGAATTTAATGAATTTAAACAGAATTTAAACAGAAAAGTGAGCGGAAAACTATGTTGCTTGCTGCTAGCAATTTAAACAGCCTGCTACCAGAGTCAACACCCACAGTAAGGAGACATTTATGTGCACCATTGTTTATGTAGGTAGAGTGCTCTGTTGTTTATATAGGCAGAGTGCGTGTGTGCTCTGTAGTTTATGTAAGTAGAGTGTCTGTGTGTGTGTGTGTGTGTGTTTGTGTGTGTGTGTGTGTGTGTGTGTGTGTGTGTGTGTGTGTGTGTGTGTGTGTGTGTGTGTGTGTGTGTGTGTGTGGTGTGCTCGCGTGCTCCATTGTTTATATAGAGAGAGAGTGTGTGTGTGTGTGTGTGTGTGTGTGTGTGTGTGTGTGTGTGTGTGTGTGTGTGTGTGCGTGTGTGTGTGTGCTCCGTTATTTATGTAGGTAGAGTGTGTATGTGTGCTCCATTGTTTATGTAGTTAGAGTGTGTGTGTGTGTCTGTGTGCTTTGACCATACCACTATCCTGGAGCTGCATTGCATGTCTTCTCATAGCATATTGTGAAGCACGCAGCATACTAAGAACATCCTGCATGTCTAGCTCATACTATAGGCACTATAGTATAGTATGTGTGGCACGCACAGACATGAAAAGGCAGGACAGACTGTGAGCAAAGTGGGTTCTTTATTGCTACATGTGTGCTACCTATGGCATCCAGTACCTGGTCAGGTGATCAATATCAAGGAAAGCATGCATTGTGTTTGTTGTCTTCTGCTGGGTACTTGGAAACCATATATGATCCTCCACATTTAAATGTATTATGTCAAGAACTTATTAAGAATTCTAGAAATGGAGGCTTGTGAAATACCCAGTATGTCCAAGTTGTCTCTTAGATGTCACTGTGACCAGAATTGAAAGAGCTATTCATACCTTGATCTCCATAGGTATAGGAAGGTCATGCTTTCCTATCAGTTCAATATTTGGATGACACAAGTCAGCCAAGACCTATACAATCTTCTAATCAACTCTGAAGTAATCAATAATCTCATCATCACTGAAAAAGTGCTACTTTAAATGCTGATGGTACTAGCATCACAAAGACATAACAGCAGGAATGGTACAACTAAAGGCTATAGTCTGCTACTGCACAATGGCTGCTGTGACTCTCAGTATTCTTGCTTTATAAATTGACATTTTGGCATGCCTTGGTTACTTACTTATAGTCAAGACAATCATGGCTCTATTAACCTTGCGTACGTTTAATCTCATTAGGGCGTCATTTTACAACCCAGCTCATTTGCATGTTATTACGCAGTCAATGACAAAAATGTGTGGCAAATTTGGGCTCACTGCACTTAAGTGTAACATGGGATTACAGACCGATATGAGCTGGTGACTGCCTGCACATTGCTGACTCCAGCACAAGTGAGCACTGCAAAGAATGCAACTTTTCTAGCAATCCCAGCCTACGTTGATTGGTAATTAATTTAAATGAATGTTGAAAAGCTTTATCACTTTACTCACGTACTAATCTATTTATTCTTGCCCTACATCTGAAAGAAATAGTACTGCCCATATGATTTTAATGTTATTTTGAATATGCTGAACTACTGTACTGTTGTAAGTTTATTTTATATCAATATGACTATGTAATATAGTGCACTATATGTGAATACTGCTGTAATGAATACTACTGAATGTTAATGTCTTTTTACCTTTTATGTTCTTATTTGTACTTACTTTGTTGTTAATTATTGCATAATTTTGGAACTTTTCACCTCAGGTCTCCACTGAAGAAGGACATCCACCCAGTCGAACTAACCCAGTCAACAAATGTCAAATAAATAAATAAATGAATAAGATTTCAGACATGCATAAACTAAAATACTGCAGGTGATTCCCTTCTGGGTGAAGAAAGAAACCTATATTATTTTGTCTGTGACTGATAGAGCTGCTTTCTGTTTTACCTGCTCCATTTCGTTTTCTGTTTTAAGAAATCTGCTTTGCCTAGTGGTTTTGCTCTGTCTGAGAGAGATAGACAAGTTATTTAGGCTGCACATTTCACATGTTTTTCATTGGTTAATAATGACTTCAGTGATAATTAAATGCACAGTGAATGTCTGGGCCTTTGTCTTTTGCTGAAATGATTTCAAGCCTGCATAAACTAAAGTGCTGCTGGTGATTCCCTGCAAGTTTTTTTCCCATCCTGTGTGTGTGTGTGTGTGTGTGTGTGTGTGTTTGTGTAATGCCCCACTTACCTATACCAGGTGGTTAGAATTACTCAGGCTCAAACCCTGTACCTTAGGTACAACACCCTGCATTTGTTACCTGTACCACCACTTGTGATTCAGGAAGTTGAGTCCATAGCTCTTAACTGTTTAGATTTTCACAGAATATTTGGCTCATACTTTTGGTCTGTTCCTCTTAAAATTTGTGGTTTTCTGGCAAATCAGTGAGAATGGAATTCACTAAATAATGATAGCCCTTTAAGTTTCAGTCTTCCTATCTTTTTAGGAAACACATGTTAACACAAAACAATATTTTAGCAACTTTCTAAGATTATACAAGCAATATTCAAAATTTCTCCCTGGTTTTGGGCCTTTGCCCCCCCCCCCCCCCCCCATTAAATTTTGGCTTTTTCCAGATTTCTTCTGCTGTGAAATTGAAAGATTTAGTTGTGTCGGGTGGATGGTGCAATGTTGCAGTGGTAGTGTTGTTGCCTCACAGCAACCTCTGAGAACTAACCCAATTGTTTGGCGTTTGGGAACTTGTGTGTACAGTGACCTAACTTTTGACCAACATGTGCCCAGAGTCATAAGAAAGTCTTTCTATATTGCACAGCTTATAAACAAATTGATTGTGACTAGATCTAGAGATGTTGTTGTCTCCCTTTACAAAGCTTTCATTAGGTCAATTATTTTGTTTAATGCCCTCTTTGGCATGTATCTGTCTAGCCCCATGCAATAATTGGAATACCTTCAGAGATACCTTACTAAAAGTATACAAGTCCTAAACAATAGGTCTTGCATGGACCACCTCAAAGATTTATTACTATACTCAGTATTCTACAGAGTGCTTAGAGGTGATGTGTCTGACATACAAGGCATCCTCTGACCTAATACAGATGGACCTACTGAATATCAGCAAGTCAAATGGCATCAGAAATACTCAGTCCAGGTATCTAAACTGAATGTTGTGGAGAGATGGATATATATCACAGAGGCTACCAGAACAGACTATCCATAAAAATAAACAAAGCTCATCTGTCCATATTCAAATGCAACTTGGATCTAAGGATGGGTAATAGAAAATGTACTCCAGGATTGACCCTCATACCACTAATGAATAGAGTCAGTTCCTAAATGCTGCATCCCTTACATGGGTCCCCTCAAATTATCTATGGTATGATCATAGTTATTCTCACTAGGGATACTATACAATTATCAGCCATGGGATAGGTAAGACCAATCAGAAAATGTTAATTCAAGCACCAAAAGGGAATTGGCTAAGCTTAAAATGTCATCCAAGTGAATCTATGTTGTGGTAGTAAATAGATATAAAAAATTGCCCTTTTTAGATTACTGCCTATGAGAACTAAGCCAACACTGGCATGGAGAAAAAGGAGATTCTGCCTTCAGGGATGACTCCAATTAGAGATAAAAGAAAACAGACAAGAGGGGATGGAATTTACTGGAGGGAGATGGCAAAAAAACTAAGGTATTGGGAACAAATTACAGAAGGAAAGGTAATAGAATGGAAAGAGGCCAAGAAGAAATGTGGACTGCAGGCTAGTGATTGCCATCAGAGTATAGACACAGAGATAGGGATGGGGAATCCTAAATGAAAGGCCTGTGTTGGTTGAATTTTTAGATGAATCTAGAATAGAAGCTGCTGTTAAAAAGGGCTAATTAGTATGGCATATAAAATATTGCATGATAACTATAGGAATCAATCACAAGAGGTCAGAAAATACTGGGAAGAGAGGTTAGATATGCAACTCATAAAGAAACAATTTGAGGACATATGTATGCCTCCCAAATATGCAACAAAATCTAAAAGATTTAGGATTTTCCCTGGAAGTGTTTGCATAGATACTTTTATACCACAAGCAGACTCCAAAAAAATTTTTCTCAGGTAGAAGCCAAACATTGGAGGTGTGATGGGAAAGAAAGACGTAACTGGGAATATATGTTTTGAGAGTGTATTGAATTGGCAGACTTTAACAATTCCCCACAAATTACTCTTTCAGGAATAGTGAGAGAAGAAATTAGTGTAACTGAAGAAATTATTTTTTGAGCTGGGATACAGGATCTGAATTCCTTAGCCAGGCCTTGTTAAGTTTAATTCTGGTGGCTACCAAAACACAATTACTAAAAAATAAAAATCTAAATCTAAACCAGCTATACTTGAATTAGTGAATATTGTAACAGAGATAAAAGAACAAGAACTGGGGTCATTAAAAAAGGGTAGGAGTAAATTACATAGAAAAAATGGAAACTGTGGGAATAATACAAGCAGAAAAATGTTTTGGTGGAAGAATAAGGTTTAAGACCAGGCAAGAATTGGATAATTTATGCAATGTTGTTTAGATTATATGATATGTACCAATATATGTAATGTATAATGTTTATAAATGTGAACTTGCCAATATGGTTTGATCACTTTTATATAAGTGTAAATTTGCCTGTGTCACAAGTGATAAAAAAAGTCTTTAAGCTTACTCTATGGCAAACACAACTGTATTGATATTTGATATCTGCCTAGTGTAGGTAAAGAGATATTAATTGTTGTTTGTGACGGTCCCTACTACAGGCCACTAATCAAGGAGCCACAATCCTCACCGCTGACACCACTGTGGGATGGCCACTAGGAACAAAAATGGATACAAACAGTATTTTCAGATCCAGCTCTCTGTACCAAGCACAATTTCCCTTAAGAGCTCACAGGGAGCACACTCCAGTCCTGGGACTGGACTATCTCTCTCTCCAGGACCCAAACAAGACTCCACACTGACCACTTTGGAGCTCTGTGTCCGTGTTCCAAGTAGCTGACACACACACTTGGATATTTGATTTTCACACACACACACACGGGAAAGGCTGATACAGATTTACAAGCTGTGCCCGCACTGTCAAGACTATAAGGTAATTATGCTGCTACCAGTCAGCTACTCTAACAAGGTTATCCAATTATAGTGAGTAAAATTTATACTAATACAAATGGTAGAGTTTGACCAATGCAGCAAACCTTCCAGGAGTGGTTATAGTTAAACTAAAATAAGCAGAAGTACTCAATATGTTAAAAGTATTCTCTGAAAGACCAGCCACAATGAAAGGTATATTAATATTTAATAATAAATAATAAAATATAAAACATGAGAATACTGAGTATCTAGTTACAATAAACAATGGAATTTAATTCACAGGATATATAAAAAATTACATAGTTAGATAGATTAACACAGATGCAGAAAAACAATACTTGACTAATCTCACTATATTCCCTGACTGACTAAAGAATTACTGTTCCCTAGTTAAGTTGCTTACTACAGCAAGGCAAGACGATGACTGTTGAGTTGCTTACTACAGCAAGGCAATGTGAGGTGTGAGGTGTGAGATATCTGTGGGAGATCTTTCCTGTCAGGTTCCAAAAAACAAAATGCTACTGTGAGAGTTGCATCATCTCTCTCGTTAATATCTAAAAAATCATTTCAGTGCTGGTTCTAAAATGACATCACATCTAGTCACGTGACTCTGGTACAGTACACACCCAGACCTTTGCTAAGATCTGTTGCAGCATCTGAAAACTATAAAACAATTATAAAAACGTCCACCCTTCCAGGGTAGCAATTAGTTTACCCCTAAGGACAATACAGTAAGATTCCTAGTCCTGGTTTTCCCAGACATTTTTGTCTCTGCCTGCAATCAGACCTGTAAGATAAAATCTTTATGGCTTAAACCAACCCATTTCATTTTCAACCTGTTTTTCAAAATTAACTGGACTGAAAGTAACCTCTTCCCTTCCAGAATTCTCTGTTAAAACATATGCATTTAATCAGTTATAATAATACTGTCTGGCATACATGTATATCTCTATTCTGTCCAGCAGGACCCACTGTTGATGCATTTTTAATACAAGCAACTTTACAAATACAATTTTAACACAAACATCTGTACAAGTCATTGTGATAGTCAAATGACATAAATTATTTACAAAACTCCAGCTAGCTATGCTGGCATATGTTACTCATGCACTGCCCTATTCTCCCTGGCACAAATGGCACCACCTCATATCATCACATCATCCATATAATATTTATTTGTATTGTCATAAATTTCATGTTTTTCTGAATATCTTGACAGCTAAGTGGCACAGATGGAACTGCTTAGCCTCACATGAAAGTTCTCAGCTGGATAAACAAAATGCTGCTGGCAGTGTATGTGTATGTAACTTGAGTGTTTACTGAGATGTAAGTAGTTTACAAAATATTACAAACTTAATAGTTGCTGTGTTTACTGTGACTTAAAAAAATCAAATTTAAGTCCTATAGATTAAATATTACCACCACTATAAAAATAGTTTGTGCTGGAGAGTTTGACATTTACACTTCTTTAGTAACCCCTACATTTCCAGAGACATGAACATTTGTTTGAATTGTGAGAATAATTTGATTCCATCAAAAAGCTTAGACTCTGCCTGTTGGAAGTTACATTGCAAACTTCCAGAGCTTTGAGGGAATAAGTTAATGCATGTATATCTATGTCATTGTTTAAAATATGAAGATTCAATTAAAATGTTTAAAAAATAAGTTCTCTTCGTCAACCTAGACCTGAAAAATATTTGCCTTCATATACACATATATGACATTTCCTCAAATTCAAAATGGGGGGGTCCATTTTATAGTTTCTTCCTTGTCCTTTGGTTTATCTATTATACCCTGCATATGCAGAAAGCATCGAGCTCCAGTAACTGCTTTTTACAAGACAATAGGAATCCATATTTTCGCCTGTCTAGATAGTCACTTGATTCAGGCATCAGCCTTAGAGAGGCAGAGGAAACCTCAGTTTACCCTGGCATGCATCCTAAATTTAGAACATTTGATGAACCTACAAGTAACACTTGTTGCCCTTGCGACAATTTTTTTTCCTGACCACTCATCTGGACTACATAGGAAGCTTCAGTCCTACAGGAGAAACAGTGCTAGTATGCTGATTCCTTGCAGCATCCCATCACTCTTCTGCCCTGTATAAAGAAAGTACACTCATGGAAGATACAAGTGAACCTCAGTTAAGGGGTACTTTTCAAGCTATGCCTGCAGAACACAGATTCTCACAATAGTCTCTTCAGCCACTGAAAGGGGAGCCTACTTGAAGGATTTAAAAATCTAGTGGGTCTGGGACAGTAGGAAGAAAAGAAGGTACATCAGCATCTATTGATAGTCATACCTCTAGAAGGCTACATACACCCTTGTATCAGAATATTTTCTGAAAAAGCAACTTAAAATAGTACATTCTATTGGAAAGATACAAACAGCAATGTTAACAGCAAAAGTCATTGCATTCAAATGCCTTTCATCAATACTGTAATATATTGTACTGCATGGAATGCCATGGTTATGCTGCAAAATGGGAAAAATATAAGATTAAGCACATTTCTGACAACAGAAATGTGCATAACAAGCATTTGTTATGCATCCCTATGCACTGTTAAGATTGGGTCTCACAGTTACAGTCTAACAGCCCCCAGTGCAGGCAATGAACAGTGGCAAAAAGTAAAACAGGTTTAAAAGTTAAAGCTGTTAGACATTCTGCTTTGCCACACACAAACAAAAGTATTACAGAACAAACAGTCTTATCAGTTTTAAAAAAACAGTCATTCTAAAGAAGGCCACTTCATTTTTACTTACTGTTTGGCAGTGCTAAGTGCTTTAACTGCTTTTAAAGGCCTTGAAAGCCTTTGCTCTTTTACACTTTTTTGTATAACAGCAGAGTAAATAAAGCTGCATCCACTACAAAGAATCATGATTAGGTGTGTGGCAGTCCCTGCTCTGGGCCAGTAATCAAGGAGCCTCAATCCTCACCACTGATAGTGGTGAGGGATGGCCACTAGGAGCAAAAATGGATTCACACAGTATTTTCATATGCAGCTCTCTGCACCAAGCACAATTTCTCTTAAGAGCACACAGGAAGCAGACTCCAGACCTGGAGCTGGACTTGCTGTCTCTCTCCAGGTCCCAAACAATACTCCACACTAACCACTTTGGAGCTCTGTGTCCCTGTTCCAAGTAGCTGATATGCATACTTGGATATTTGATTTTCGCACACACACACACACACACACACACACACGCACACGCACACGCACACGCACACGCACACACACACACACACACATGCACGCGCGCACACACACACAAACGTACGTGCACACACACAGAAAAGGCTGGCACAGATTTCCCATCTTTGCCCCCTCTGCCCAGACTATAAGGTAATTACTCTGCCACCAGTCAGCTACTCTAAGGCACTTACAAGGGTACCCAATTATACTGAGTAAAATTAATACTAATACAAAAGGTAGCATTTGACCAATGCAGCAAGACTTTCAGGAGTGGCCACAGTTTCAATAAAACAAGCATAAGTACTCTTAAGATGTTAAAGGTATTCTCTAAAAAATAGTCACAATGAAAGGTATAGAAATATTTAATAATACATAATAAAATAGAAAACACGAGAATACTGGATATCTAGTTACAATAAACACCAGAGTTTCATATCACAGAAGATATAAAAATAACACAGTTGGATAGATTCACACAGATGCAAAAAAACAACACTTAACTAATCTCACTATAATTTCCTGACTGACTAAAGGACTGTTCCATGGTTACTTACTAAAACAAGGCAAGATGATGAGGTGTGAGGTTGTGTAAGATATCTGAGAGAGATTTTTCCTGTCAGGTTCCAGAAGACAAAGTGCTGCTTCAAAAGGTCTGTCATTTCTCTCACTAATATCTAAAAATTTATTTCAGTGCTGGTTATAGAATGACATCACATCTGGTCACTTGACTGGTACAATACATACCCAGAGCTTTGCTAATCTATTGCAGCATCTGAAAGCTATAAAACAATTTCAAAAACTTGCACCCATCCTGGGTAGCAATTAGTTCACTCCAAAGGACAATATTGTAAGATTCCTCGTCCTGGTTTTCCAAGAATTTTTTGTCTCTGATTGCAATCAGACCTGTAAGATAAACTCTTTATGGCCTAAACCAACCCATTTAAATTTAAACCTCGTTTTCAAAATTAGCTGGACTGAGACTAACCTCTTCCCTTCCAGAATTCTCTGTTAAAGCATGTACATGTAATCAGTTATAATAATAATAATAATAATAATAATAATGATACTGTCTGACATACATGTATACTTCTTTTCTGTCCAGCAGGACCCACTGTTGATGCATTTTTAACACAAGCAACATTACAAATACATTTTTAACACAAGCAGCTGTACAAATCAGTGTGATAGTCAAATGACATAAAATTATTTACAAAACTCCAGCTAGTTATGCTGGCATATGTTACACATGCACTGCCCACACATTTTGGGTGAACAACCAGGTTATTCTCAAGGATTCTTGGGACTTCTTGAGTAAATTAAAACCTGAGATGTACAAGGAAGAAATGATGTTTGTCACCATTGACATTATTGACCTCTTCAGTTGCATCCCTCATGTGGAAGGGATGGAGATGTTCGAGGAGAGTGTTTTCAATGACACGACTCTTTGCCATAATGACAAAATAGCTAGTGTTGCATTTATGGATGCAGTTTTGAAATACAATTTCCTAACTTTTGAAGGCGAATTTTATCAGCAAAAAGCCGGGGTTTCCATGGGAGCTGCATGTGCCCCTACTTATGCCAATATTGTGTTGTCAAAATGGGAGGAAAGTTATATACTCAATTCAGAATACAAAAAACATTGGTTGATTTATCATAGGTTTTTGGATGACATTGTCATTTTTTGGGTAGGGGGGCATGCAAGATTCCTGGAATTTATGGAATATATTGGTGGGACAACAAGTTTTTTTTAAATTTACACATTCTATCAATAATGAAACACTCCAATATTTGGACGTTGAAGTATATAAGAGGAATGGGAAGTTCGAAACTAAGGTTTTTAGAAAGGAAACTTATGTGAACTCATTTTTACACTATGACAGTTCTCACCCCCTGCATAGTAAAAGAAATATTGTAAAAGGGCAATATGTAAGGGGGTCAAGAATGACTAGTTTAGATGTTGATTTTGAACAGGAATGTAAAAAGTTGGAGAAAATGTTTTTAGAACGTGGATATCCCAAGGACTTTGTTTGTAATATATGAGAAGAAGTCAAAAGAGGTAGGAATGATAGATTCAAGCCTACTTTAGAGAAGGGAAATGAAAATTTTAACCTTGGGGGCAGGGGGAACAATAATCACAACAATCACAACAACAAAAAGTGTGAAGGATACACCAAAAGTTTGGTGGTGGAATATAATGTTTCCAATAAAAAGATGAAAGAATTTTTAGGTATGGAATGGAATAAATTCTCCATCTTGACTGATATAGATGAAGTTATAAACATACAACTAAAAATAGTTTATAAAAATTCAAGGAACATAAAGAATATATTAGAAAGGAAAATAAATATCAAACAACATGGAGATGGTAATAAAATAGGAACATTCAAGTGTGGTAGGTGTCCGCAGTGCCCATATATTATCAATAAGGGGGAAGTATACATTGAGAGCAGAAAGAGATGGTTAAACAGTAACAATTATTATAACTGTGATAGCAAAGGAGTTATATATCTTGTTATATGTCAGAAATGTCAATCCTTTTATGTGGGGAAGACAGAGAGACATTTAAAAAGAAGGATATATGAACATATATATGATATTAAAAAAGGGAAATGTACAAATGCACTTTTTAAACATTCCATCAATTGTTCTGAATTTAAATATGTATTCTTTGTCCTGGATCAAATCAAACCTGACATAAGAGGTGGTTTATGGGAAGAAATTTTAGAAAGCAAAGAACTTTGGTGGCAGGTTAACCTCGATGCTAGTACGAGGCCTGGCATGAATGAGTTTATATCCATTTCTTCACTTTTAAAATTAAGAGCTAACAATATTTGATTAAAAGCCTAAGCAATTGCTATATATGGACACTAGAGGGGGTAAGCACACACATACATACACAAGACAAGCTAGGGAGAATTTGATAAAATAAACATTTAATGTGTTGGTCTCACTGTTCTTGGAAACATAATATCAATTCTAAACTTTTAACTTTTTAACAAATAATGTTTTAGTATGGAGGTTTTTAAACTAACTATTTATTTATTTCATTGGAATTACATATTTAGAAAGAAACCTGAATTGTATTTAGGTTAATACTGAGTAAAGCACAAGACACTTTAAAAGGAAGACATTAATATGTAAGAATAA
Source organism: Protopterus annectens (assembly GCF_019279795.1). NCBI lineage: Eukaryota > Metazoa > Chordata > Ceratodontiformes > Protopteridae > Protopterus > Protopterus annectens. Next base: position 150,474,596 of record NC_056751.1, read on the forward strand.
GGCAATGTGATTTGTTCATTTGAATTCTATAATTAGGAACTCATTGGTTTCCAAACTAATTTAGTAGTTAGGGGAAGTATTTAAGTTGAATGGATTTTATGGTGTTTGTCTGATGAAGTCCTTTGGTTAGGACGAAAACGCATGTTTTTTTATGTTGGTGAATAAAAGCGTTAACCAAACTTTTGGGTTCGTCGTGGATTACCTGGTCTTTACATTCATTGGAAGGAGTTTGTTCGTGGCTTGTGGCATTTCTTGTTGTTTTTTATTAGTTTTGGGAACTGCCTACTTTGTTGGATTTATTTATTTATACATGTATACTTCTTTTCTGTCCAGCAGGACCCACTGTTGATGCATTTTTAACACAAGCAACATTACAAATACATTTTTAACACAAGCACCTGTACAAATCAGTGTGGTAGTCAAATGACATAAAATTATTTACAAAACTCCAGCTAGTTATGCTGGGATATGTTACACATGCACTGCCCGACTCTCTGTGGCACATATGGCACTACCTCATATCATCACAAGGTGTCACAATCATAACAAACTTATTGTATCTTCTCAACATGAATGCAAAGCTTTGCTCAAGAGGTAAATGTTTTGACATTCGTGTCTTGAACACACAAGTCGATTATGATCAGAAGCCCGATCATAATTCTCTGTATTATGTACACAAACCCAGAGTTATATTTTTTCTGCAGTTTCACAAACAATTTTTCATGTATTGGAAGACTGTACAACCTAGACATACAGCTCATGAAGTTTTCTCTAGCCAAACTTGAGTTTTCATATGACAGCAATACAGTCCTCCTAAGTCCTTATTTGCTGATATATTTACAGAAATAACACAAAATATGCTTATTTTGTATACTTAAAACAATAACACCAAATATTTCTCATGATGTACAGCTTACAGTGCAAATATCAATTTTCTTCAAGATTATCTAAGACTGCATTTGATGCCATAGTCAGTATGTCACTTGATTTTGGAAATATTAATGAAATTAATTCAATATTGCATATCTTCATAATATACTAGGAAAATCTCCAATAAAATGGAAATGGCGATCCGTTTTCCCCATCTCTCAAGACATTTCATACCATTCCCCTAAATAACGTTTAGCTTTCTCAGTTATGAAAATACAAATGCAAATATAAAAATATGAATACAAAGTGGCAGTGATTTAAATTTCCACTGCATTTCATCCCTTTGGGTATGTGATGGGTGATTTTTTTAAATACTTGTTTCAACTTCATTATTTTTTGGTCATGAGAGTTCTCTTTAGCAACAGATTTCTGTCAGAAATTATTTTCTACTTTCTGTGCAACAGGGATAAGATGAATAGTTTCTCAGTTTCCAAGTCCTTGTTTACCAAGTTTGCCTACAGCTAGGCTCTCCTGCCTGCTGTCAGGCACATTTGATCTGTCTAAGTGAAGCTCATAATACTTTGTATTGTTTGTATTTAGTTTACTCATGGCGCATGAAGCTATTGAGAGAAAATAAGAACTTTGCCTAGTCTCCATCAAGCCCTGTATAATTCTCATTCTGACATTGAATCAGTAGAGCCATCATTATTCTTCTTAGGAGCATAGTAAGAAAACTGGTTATTTTCAGGAACATGGTTAAAAAAAATCAATCTACAACTTCTTCCCTGACTACACATAAAAAGTTATAAAACAACAAATGGAGATGGCAGAGCAATATGATCTAAATTGTCAGTTCAAAACAATGATTTGAATAAGTCCATGCTCACTCCAAAAAATAATAATAAAACACAACCCAAACTCTGCAGTCTTCACTTCATCAAGGATAAATGTTCCAGACGAAGATAAAACAATCCGATTTATTAGTACATAAAAAGGCAAGCACTTTCACCATAAAGGCTTCCTCAGGCCAGTTATATTGCACTTTTAATACTATGCTTATATACTCTATTCACTAGTGACTTCACTTCCGTTTTATAAATTAAAATCAATGAACTCATGTAATTGAAAATAATAAAATATAAAACATTTAAATAAACATTTACATAAACACTAAAGTTAAACTATCTCAACAAATCTAAATAATATAGCCACAGTACAATAATGTCAGCAGCGATATATAAAATCAAAATATAAATACCTAATCAGCTCAAAAAGCTTAAAAAGACTAAAAAGTATTTTTCAACTAAGTGAAGCGCAATGAATAACCTCGATATAAAAACACTCCATTGCATGCACGTTTCAGTTTCCAATGACTTGTACATAAATGTATATGCGTTACTATATTTGTAATGGCACAACATTTCACACAAAATAGTGATATCTTTCATGTTTCAATAACAACACAATTGTACGATATATGCAGAAAAAATGAACTCAAAAACATAATAAACGTACATCTAGGCAGCAATCATATGACTTAAATGTATAATAAACACATATTTGAAGCAAAGGAGAAGTTCAGAAATGTCTAATCTATTTCCTTAACGATCTACCTTTTAAGATGGGTTTGATAGGAACTCTGTCATTTAACCCTGGATGTCGGTCGGCCCTTAATCTAATAATCCATCTACTCTCAAACTGTTCAGTTCTATTCCTAACATCTCCCCTTCTAATGTTGGTATAATTCCTCTGAATTACTTGAAATCTGAACTTATGGTCAGATGTAGTTTCACTAACATGTTTAGAAAGGGCATTCTTATCAGAATTAACCCTGATGTTATACACATGCTCTTTTATTCTCTCTTTCAATTTTCTATTGGTCTTGCCCACGTGAAATGCTGGGCAAGCCGAGCAGGTGGCAAGATAAACCAGATGTTGGGAATCACAATTAGCCTGAACTTGAAAGACAAAACAACGTGTGGTCACTGGATGTACAAAACCACCTGAACAGTCTATATATTCACAATAGCTGCATCTTTCACAAGGTCTAGTGTGATTATTTCTAACTGCATCTAAAGACCTATGTTGCAACCTATTAGGGCCACATAGCATCCTATGTAAATTAATCCTATTCTTATATGTGAACTTAGGTCTCTCACTTACTACCTCACATATACTAGGGTCTGCTTTTAATATATCCCAAAACTTCAAATAAGCGTCCCTAATTTGGTGCACATCTTGGGTGTAATATATGCACACTTTCACCCCATCTTGATTTCTATTATTGCCTTGATCTAGAGCTAAAGTTTCAGATCTGGTATCGGTTGCAAAATAAGGGTGAGCTCTACCTTGTCTTTGTATCTCCATACCTAAAAGACTTTCCTCTACTTCCTCTCTGGTATATGACTTCTCTTCAAATTTTTGTTTAAGATCTAACAACCCATCTACATAACCTGATACAGACTGATAGAAAATTGAAAGAGAGAATAAAAGAGCATGTGTATAACATCAGGGTTAATTCTGATAAGAATGCCCTTTCTAAACATGTTAGTGAATTCAGAGGAATTATACCAACATTAGAAGGGGCGATGTTAGGAATAGAACTGAACAGTTTGAGTAGATGGATTATTAGATTAAGGGCCGACCGACATCCAGGGTTAAATGACAGAGTTCCTATCAAACCCATCTTAAAAGGTAGATCGTTAAGGAAATAGATTAGACATTTCTGAACTTCTCCTTTGCTTCAAATATGTGTTTATTATACATTTAAGTCATATGGTTGCTGCCTAGATGTACGTTTATTATGTTTTTGAGTTCATTTTTTCTGCATATATCATACAATTGTGTTATTGAAACATGAAAGATATCACTATTTTGTGTGAAATGTGCCATTACAAATATAGTAACGCATATACATTTATGTACAAGTCATTGGAAACTGAAACGTGCATGCAATGGAGTGTTTTTATATCGAGGTTATTCATTGCGCTTCACTTAGTTGAAAAATACTTTTTAGTCTTTTTAAGCTTTTTGAGCTGATTAGGTATTTATATTTTGATTTTATATATCGCTGCTGACATTATTGTACTGTGGCTATATTATTTAGATTTGTTGATATAGTTTAACTTTAGTGTTTATGTAAATGTTTATTTAAATGTTTTATATTTTATTATTTTCTATTACATGAGTTCATTGATTTTAATTGATAAAACGGAAGTGAAGTCACTAGTGAATAGAGTATATAAGCATAGTATTAAAAGTGCAATATATCTGGCCTGAGGAAGCCTTTATGGTGAAAGCACTTGCCTTTTTATGTACTAATAAATCAGATTGTTTTATCTCCGTCTGGAACCTTTATCCTTGGCGAAGTGAAGACTGCTGAGTTTGGGTTGTGTTTTATTATTATTTTTTGGAGTGAGCATGGACTTATTTAAGTCATTGTTTTGAACTGACAATTTAGAGCATATTGCTCTGCCATCTCCGTTTGTTGTTTTATTTCCTTGCTAATTGTTTGGAGAATTTTTCACACGGCAGCTATTTGTTTCATACATAAAAAGTTAGTCTTTTGCGGCAGGAAGAGTTTCCTCTTCTCAGCCTTCAACGAGTACTGTGATGGATTCTTCCATTCCACAGCTGCTGATTAAAGGGACAGTTTCTGATTCATTGGAATAAGTGAATTTTCCCACCATTTCGGATACTAAACCTACTATATCTGTTGTCACTGTTTCAAACTCTAACTGTGGTCTCCAGGCTAATCACACAGAAATCTATGTACTTGCCATCCCTCTAACAGTGGAGTACAAGAAATGTGCTGAAGCCAGTACTAAATGTCACAGGTCTGGAACTCCATCTCCAACCTTGTCCTATAGCAGGGGTGTCAAGGATTCACCATTCTACATGGTGCTTTTTTCCTGATACCAGTATCTCTGGTGCCCACAATTCCTTTGCTAGCACCTGTGCTTTCCAGACTAATGAGGTACACTGATGTCCCACTCACTAGGTTGAACAAGGAGAAGGTGATAGTCTGTTGTCCATCTGGTGCCAGGATCCACCACATAACACATGCACTCAGGTCACTCCACAACAAGTACAAATATGACTCAGTCATTTTCTATGTGGGTGTGAATGACCTGAGACGTACCTCCCTGGACTACATGAAAAGAGATGTGATGGAACTCTCGGATTGTGTGGCCCAGGCAGGTATGACCCTAGCCCTGAGGAGTATTCTACTGTCACCCAGAATGATACAACAGTACAAGCAGAAAAATGAATGACCAACAATTGGCTAAGTTTCTGGTGTCATTCTAAAGAGATCCAGTATCTGTCTGTTTGGGATGACATGATCGACAGACCTCGAAGCTTTAAGAGATGGCCTGCATCTGTCACCCCTGGGATTCCGGGTACTGGCTAAGGCTCTTGCCACCCCTATAGTGCCTTTTATAGGCAGTGTTCCAAAGACCAAAATTCCACTGTAACAGCTACAAACAAATGCAATCTGAGGGTCATGCTGTTCAGTGCTAGAAGTCTAAATCTCAAGAGGAACTCACTCGAAGCTTTTCTCAAAATGGAGAATGTCGACATCTGTGCTGTAATGGAGACCTGGTTTAAAGAGGCAGAAAGCACCCCCATGCTCCCAGGCTACAACTCATTACATACCTTTCAGCCCCAGAATATGGCCGGAAGCTCCAAAGGCGGTGGTGTCTCCATATTCTTAAAGGATAAGCACACCTCCAGACAGGTAGTCCAACATAATGCCTCTGAGATACTTCAGCTACAACTAACACTGGGTAAGATGGCGATATAAGTCATAGCCTGCCACAGAACCGCAAACATGTCCCTAGACTCACACGCCAACTTCCTAAGCACCCAGGAATCTATCAAGGTCCAATCCAATACTCTCATACTGGGTGACTTCAACAACCCTTCCATCAACTGGGAAAACTATTCAAGTACCAATGTACAGGTCCAACGCTTCCTGGAATTTATCATTTCCAATGCCCTGGACCAGCTCATTCTGACCCTCACTAGAGAAAGAAACATCTGCTACCTGGTTATCACCAACATGGGAGACCGTTGCTCCACAATTATAGTCAGTTCCTCCCTGGTTTAATCTGACCACAAACTGATCACCATGGAAATCTCTATCTCACCTACACCCCCCTGCTAAGGTGACCACCCTGAAAAACTTCTCTAAAGCTGACTTTGGGCTCCTAAAAGCAGAGGTGGCTAATTTCTTGGCACCCATGCAAATGGCAAATAGCTGCATGACTGCCGAATCATACACCAATGCACTGTATGAGCATGTACGCAAATGCATGGACCTTGTCATACCAAATAGAACTAAGACACTCTCCTCTAAAAAAAGGAAGCCAATCTGGTGGTCTCCAGCTATCAATAAACTCTACAACAGAAGGAAGAAACTGTTGCAGAAAAAAATGAAGTCACAAGACTGGAAAACATCCCTTATCAGTCTTTGCAGAAAAAAATTAAGTCACAAGACTGGAAAACTTCCCTTATCAGTCTCAACAAAAAGCTGAGATCCCTTATCAAATCCTCTAAAGTCAGCTATGAAGGCAGAATTGTGGCTGACACCAAAAACAACCACAAAGCCTTCTATAGCTATATCAAAAACCTCAAAGGCAATACCCAGATTTGCTCTGAGTTATTGCACAATGGCACCTCCTATACTGAGCCAACAGATATAGCCAACATACTGGCTGACAGATTCAGTGTCAACTTTACCCCTCCCCCCAAATGCCCTATCACAATACCAGATGAAAGCATGGTACCCACAATTTCTGTGGCACAGGTAAAACCTTCATTGTCCAAAGCCAAGAATACAGTGTCCATGAGACCTGATAATATCCCTGGCTGCATCCTACATGAGCTACAAAATAAACTGGCACCACATCTATGTGCCCTGTTCAATCACAGCCTTACCTCAGGCTATGTCCCTAATGAATGGTACACTGCTACAGTCATCCTGCTCCATAAAGGGGTAGTAACTACAGACCCTAAGAACTATCGCCCCACAAGTCTGGAATGCAAAGCTATTGAGTGCATCATCATGGACCTGCTTAACAAAGATATAGGCAATCTCCATACTCTTGACCCCACACAGTTTGGCTTTGTCAAAGGAAGATCCTGCCTGCTGAACCTGGTTGACTTCTTCGAGGTAGTCACCAAGACTGTGGATGAGGGTAAGACAGTGCATACAGCCTATCTCAACCTGGCCAAGGCCTTTGCTACCATTCCCCACTCAGGTATCATTAATAAACTCACCAAACTAGGCATTAATCCTTACATCACTGGGTGAGTTGCAAACTGGCTCACAGACAGGACTCACAGAGTGAAAGTTGCAGATTCTAAGTCAGACTGTCGTCAGTCATAAGTGGAGTCCCACAGGGCTTGGTCCTGGGCTCTCTCCTGTTTGGCATCTATTTCTCAGAAGTCCAAGCCAACATAGAAGGACTCTGGCTGACCAAGTTCACTGATGACTGCAAGCTAGGAATCATTATAAACTCCCCAAGGGATGCAGACATCCTACAAAAGGTCCTCTATGAGACCAATGATTGGTGTCAGAACCATGGCCTGAAGCTTAATGCCAAAAAATGCATTATCATCCCCTTTGGAAAAAACTCAGTTCCCATGAATTACCACGTTGATGGGAGCCCACTGAAGGGGCCATAAGAGATCTGGGCACCCAGGTCGACAGCCACCTCACCTTCGACCACCACATTGCCACTGTGTTAAGAAAGTCATTCTATGTGGCACATCTTATAACCAAAGGTTTTGCATCCAGGAAGAAAGAGGTCATCATCCCTCTCTACTCATCCTTCATTAGACCAGTCATCATATATAATATGCCCCATTTGGCATGTACCTGACCAGACACCAACAACAGCTGGAGAGGCCACAAAAGTGCCTCACAAAAAGAATCCTAGGCCTTAAACACATGTCCTACATGGACAGATGCAAGAAACTTCAGCTGTTCTCAGTCTCTTATCGTCTACTTAGAGGTGATCGCTGCTTGACTTACAAAGCCATGTCTGACCCAGCCCTACTTGAAATGCTACACCTAAAGAAATCCCAGTCCCACCACGCCACATGCTTCAGAGATCACAACCTCATTACCACAATTAATAGAACATGCTGGAGGGACAGGTTCATCTCCCAAAGACTGCCCATACTCTGTAATATGCCTCCCATTCATGTAAAGCAGAGCACCACACTGGCCCTCTTCAAGAGAAATCTTGACGAGTGGATGGGTAGCAAAATTCACTCCAGGGATCATTCCTGCTGCACTACTGGATATGGGCACTTTGAACTAACATCGGGTGGCATGGTGCCTGGGCAATTTTTTTTGGGCTGGGCTTGTAAAGGCTCCAGGGCCATTAGCCTAGTACACACCTATGAAAACATTTTATTCAAGTGGCTCCAGCAAACCAAAAATAGCCTTAAGATAATTAATACAGATTCTTTTGCATACCAAAGACAAAAGACTTTAGAAGTATATCACATCTTAGCAGTCTAAACACCTTCATCTCAACAGAATCTTTTTTGAACAGCCATAGTGTGGTCTTGTCCTTTATCTGTCAGGAAGAAACAATGTGCTCTCTTGATGTCCTTCTATGTCACTGTTGCAGTATTCATTAAAGGGATGTCCCGCCCTGAGCAGCCTGTCACTCATACAGTATAAATAAGCTTAACAGATTTCTTGTTTGCACCATACATACTATTTATGCTCCCCGTACATAATGTAGAGCATAAACGGGACATACAGACGCAATTACCTAGAACTTCTTTTGCCACTAGTTCAACCGCTGTTTTTGCTAGTTGGTTTGAACACTTTGTTGCTGTACTGAATTTCAGTGCATCTCTCCTTCCCTGCCTCAAGAAGGAATTTGAGTGGTGGATTTGACAGTTTGCTCTCAACCCAGGCCAGCCCTTTCAGCCTCCGTCCCTTCTCAGGAGCTGTTCACTGATGGCTTGGACATGGGGTTGAGGGCATCTTTTGGTCACCTGAAAGTTCAGGGTCTTTCGCCTCCTGATCAGAAGTTAGACCTAATCAACATCAAAGAGATGAAGGCTCTGATTCTGGCTCTTCACGCTTTTCACCCCATGTTCTCTCTGGGCCCTTGAAGGTGTACACAGACAACACTACAGTGATGTGTTATGTCAACAAGCAGGGGCACACGAAATCTTACCACCTCCGCAGGATGGCACTTCAGACTTGGGATGTGGCTCTTAATTATTAGTTAACTCTTCAGGCAGTATACATTCCTTTGGAGCACAATCTTGTGGGTATTTCTCAGGTAGATCTTTTTGCTTCCCCTCTGAACAGGCAGATTCCTCTCTTCTGTTCTAGACTACCATGCCATCTGGCCTTGAAGACAGACACACTTTCCTTTCCTTGGAAGAGGCAGTTTCTTTATGCTTTTCCTCCTCTTGGTCTACTTCCAAGAGTCCTGCAGAAGATTCAGCTGGACTCCCTAAAAATCTTGCTAGACACTTTCTTTTGGCTGAGACAGCACTGGTCCCCCCCTCGTAATGCATCTGACCAGGGGTATTCATCACACGTTACCTCACCAGTTAGATCTCCTCACAAGGGACAAGGGGTTTCTCATCCATCCCCACTTGTCCAGTCTGCAACTGACATTGTGGGTGATAGGGCTTTGATCCCTTCCAGGCACCTATTTTCTGAGTATATGCGCTCAGTGTTTTACAGGAGGCAAGGAAACCCTCAACCAGAAAATCTTATATGTCCAAATGGAAAAGAATTTTGGTCTGGTGCCTTGCTCTTAGCCAGGACCCTTTTTCACTGGGAGTCCCTCAGATCCTCTCTTATTTGTGAGTTGCTCCAGTCTGGCTTCGCCTTTTCTTCTGTGAAGGCCCATTTGTCAGCCATTTCTGCTCATCTGTCCTTGTCTCCTCCTTTGACCTCTTGTTTTTGAGATCAAACAATTTCTTAAAGGCGTCTTGAATATTTGGCCCCCAAGAAAACCTATTCCTCCTCCTTGAGACCTTAATTTTGTTTTGGAAAAATTGACTCAGGGTCCTTTTGAGTCTGCAGATTCTGCCTCTTTGCAGCATTGTACCTGGAAGACTGTTTTGTTGCTGGCTCTTACTTCTGCTTGGTGGTTTTTTGAGCTCCATGCCCTTATGGCCATTCCTCCTTATTTGTTTTTTTCACAGGTGGTAAATGAGTTGTCCTTAAATCAGTCGGTACAGCTACCTTCCTTTTTCCCTTCTCCTCAGCCTGCTAGTGAGAGGGTCCTGCATACCTTGGGTTTGCACAGATACTATTTGGATAAAACTAAGACTATCCATAAGTTGGACCAGCTTTTTGTTTCCTTTCATCCCAGGACTTTGGATTTGGATGTTTCTAACCAAACCGTCTCATCCTGGATACCTAAGGCCATTTCTTTTTGTTATTCTTTAGATGCCAAATCTCTGCTTCTGTTAGAGCTCATTCCACTTGGGCTGTTGCCTCTTCTGGTGCCTTCTTCAAGAGGATGGACACCAAAGTCCATCCTTGAAGCTGTTACTTGGTATTCTGTGTATACCTTTGCTAAGCATTATAAGTTGGATATGTTTACTAGGGCCAGAGTGGGTTTTGCTGAAACCATCTGATGTGGGTTTGTGGAGAGGTCTTCTCAGCCTTCCACCTCCAATTCTGTTTCTTGAGTATTTTTACTCTCCCTTCTTTAATGAATACTGCAATAATCAAATAGAAGAGCATAGTACAGTTGTGTAAAAACTTACCAAAACAGTAGTTGCCCTTCTCTTTTCTGTTGCTGTATTCACTCCCTCTCTCCAACCCCCTTCTTGTCTACTCTGCATTTTTTCCTTCTGGATGTGCATGGACTCCTTTGCCCTATGGTGATTATTCTCCTTGGGGCAATTTATTTCTAGTTAGTTGCATCTGTATGTCCCTTTTATGCCCTACATTCTATGCGGGGAGCATAAGTATGATGTATGGTGCAAACAAGATCTCTCAAGCTTATTTATACTGACCGAGCAACGGGCTGTCCATGGCGGGATATCTCTTCACTGCTGTAGTATTAATTAAAGAAGGGAAGGACATCTACTCTTATGGTAAGATTTTACAGAGAGGGGTCAGTAGCCTTGAAAAATTTCTAGTGCCAAGCTGCTTAAGTCCTGTAGACCATGGTCCAGATGGTTAACAAGGATGGACCTGCTCATCCAGTTGTAGCATTATGATAAGTAGAAAACTTCCATCTTTCTTCCTTATGTATGGCGCCTGGCATCTACTGTTTCCAGAAAATGGAATTATAATCTCAAATTTGGACTTTTTTTCTTAAAAAAAAAAAAAAAAAAAACTTTCAATCCAACCATATTAACAAGTTTACATTTACAAACACATATTGTTCTATATGATATAATCAAACATTACATAAATTGTTCAGCTCCTGCCTTCTCTTAAACCTTATTCCTCCTCCAAAACATTTTTACACATGTATTGTTCCCACAATTTTCTTTTTTTTTCTATATACTTTACTCCTACCCTTTTCTAAAGATCCCACTTCCTGTTCTTTTGTTTGTGTTATAATATTCACTACAAGTATGGCTGCTTTAGACTTTGATCTCCATTTTCTAGTAATTGCTTTTTTGGCAGCCACCAGAATTAAACTTAAAAAGGCTTTACTATGTCTGAGCAATTCAGATCCTGTATCATCCATCTACAACCACTTTTTCCCATTTCTGCACATGGAGTCAGGGTGCCACTTCAACACTGACAATCATCTAGAGTCAAGGTTTACACCAGGTGGCTAGCTCCACACAGAAGGCACCCCAGCCAAGAATCAAACTGGCGAACCTTTTGCTGTGAAGTGACAACACTAATTGCTGTGCCACTGTGACACCTGTATCCCAGCTGAAAAAAAAAAATTTCCTCAGTTGCACTGTTGCACACCCAGTATTCCTGACAAAGTACTCTGCAGGGAATTTTTAAAGTCTGTCAACTCATTACACTCCTAGAACATGTGCTCCCAGGTACCACTTTCTTCCTCAACACACCTCCAACATCTGCAATCTAAGGAAAATTATTTGTAGTTTGCTTGGGATATAAAAATACCTATCCAAACAGTTCCAGGCAAATATCCTAATCTTCTAGATCTTGCTGCATATTTGAAAGCCATACGTATGTCCTCCAGCTGTTTCTTTATGACTTCTGTATCTGACCTGTCTTCCCAATCTTTTCTGACCTCTTCTGATGGATTAACAGTTATTGTGCAATATTTTATATGGACTACTCATTATCCTTTTTTTTTTAATCAATTTCAAATTTGGTCTTAGCCTTAGTGCTGCTATTGATCTAGCAAACTGCATTTGGCAGAAAGTTATCTGTCTAAAACCTACTGATATTAATGCTAAAAGTATCTGGAATAAAACCCATTTGATCCACATTTGGGTCAGTCAGTACCAACCTGAGCAATTTCCAATGTATAGCAAAAAAATGTTTGTGTGTATATATAACACTTAACTCTCAAACTATAGCATCATCCTGTGGTCAGATAAAAAACATAATAATGTACCAAGAAGTACTAAGGCTGTACTAATTTGGATCTGAAATTGACTCATGCTCAATACCTCATTATATGCTCTCCCAGCCACAAAATTAGTTGCATCAGAGGTGCCGCAGTGGCTCATATTCAATGTAAATACAGTGGTCATCAGTGTGGGTGACCTAAATATTGATCTCTCAATGGATGATTTTATCCACCTTTCCGTAGAGTTCTATGGTTTCAGTTACACCTGATAGCAGTAACTGAACTTTCTGGCTGTGGGAGTAAACTCATACTACACTGGATGCTCACAAAAGCATTAAGCAACAAATTAGCTAATACAACTGAATCTATCAGCAACCATCTGACTGCATTTACTCTCTGTGGAAACACACAAAAATTAAAGCAGCAGTGTCTTTGTTATGAATAGTATTGATGATAAACGCTTTACTCAAGTTCCACACCATATACATTGGAAAATATTACACCATTTTGTACTTGCTGATGCTGTTAATATTTCAGTCCAGTGTTTTTGAATAACTAATACCAATGACTCATTTGAGCAAACTGGATATTAGACTTAAAAACAGCTTTGATCATGCTCCAGATCAAGGCCATGCTACCTCAAAGAAGTCATCTCTAGTCTGCCTGCAGACATTTCACACTAGAAGCTGACCTCATCAAACCTCATGAGTCTTGTAAACAAGAAAAAAAGCTGTTCACACTATTAAGACAACCTGTCAGGAGCATCAACATATACAGTGTGAAGGCTGCCAGCCTAGGCAGATAAAATTGTGCAGATACTTCTATCATTTGTAAATATGAATGTTGAACTACAAGCTTGTTTTCTTAAATGAAAGAATATGCTGTGAAATGTGGAACTTAAAACAATGTAGCAACATTGCCCTCTAGTGTAAAGAAAGCTAAGTCAACCATTTCTTGTCTGTCCTTTGAAGTTAGAATTTGGAGTCGATGAGTCTGGAGTGAAGCATCCTGCCTTTTGTTTTAACTTAAGGAATAATTACTAGAGTTTACATGTGGGATGTCTTTTATGGCTGTAGTTTCCTGCAGCTGCAAGATAACAAAATAATGTAGTATCTGTCAGCCTGGGAACCCCAGGAAAGTGTGAAATTATGTAATGAGAATCAGGACTGAAAATAGCAATTTAAAGAGAGGGAATCAGAAGGCATTAAGCATTTTTGTCTTGACTATTTAACTCACAGCACTGTCTTGCTCATATGTAAGTTATCTTAGACTTGTGTTTTCTTTTAGAAATAGCTAGGAACTAGAAAGATTAGACTGTTTTTCTCTGATGTCAGAACTGTACTACTGAATTATTTTAAGTATTTCTGTGTGATCTCTGAACTCTTGACTAGCACTGTATAGTAAGAAGTATTATCTTGTGTTTTTATTAAATATTTTAAAACATTTCAACTGTGGCTGTTTTGTATAGAGATACTTTAAGTTCTTTAGAGTACTTTTTATGCCTTTGGTAAAATTGTACAAAGCCACTCCTATAGCTTTAGCACTGGGCTATACTACCAATTGGATAATAATATTGCACAGTAATAAGGGCCTTTGAGTAGCTGATAATTATTAGTGGGTGGTGGCAAGTGGTATTACCATATAGTCTGTGTAAAAGGGGCACAGCTGGAGAACCTGTGCCAGCCTTCCCCAGACATTTCTGTGTGGTTGTATAAACTCTTATTTCAAAGTGTGTGTTTGTCAGCTACATGGTCAAGAGCACAAAGCACTGGTTGGACATAGAGGGTGCTGGAGATTTTAGCTTGCCCACTAGGCTGAGATCTGGACCCTATAGCTGTGCCAGTGAGGAGTTTTATTGGGGACCTGGAGAGCAAGGGAGTGACCAGCCCCAGACTGACTGTGATCTCTGTGTGCTCTTAAGGGAAATTGCAGTTTACTGTGTGTATTTGCTATCCTTTCCTCATATATGAGATGCCTCTCTGGTGTTAGTGGTGAGGATTGAGGCTCCTTGACTGCTGGGCCAGGGCACGGGCATCACATTTGTGTTTGGCAGTGGTGGGATATCCACATCACATATTAATTAGTTGGCAAATACTAATTGGCTTATAGTGGTGTGGGTAGAGTGAATCCTGTAGCTTGTGTACAGTGAGCTTTGAAGGTGTTTTTGTACCTAAAACAGCCACACAGTGAATACTCAGAGTTCAGATCAGTATTGTTTTATTTATTTTGTTAGCTTAGTTAGTCAGGGTGTGCAGGCAGCATGTCAGCAGAGGAGAATGAAATGCTGACAAGGAGCCAGCTGGTGGAGATGTGCCAGGCTAGGGGACTGGTGCATGGAAACCTGACTGCAGCCTTGGTTACAGCTGCATCAGAAAACAACAACCAGGACAATCAGACTGGCAGTGGAGATATAATACTCTCGGAGAATGGACAGTTCAACCTTTCTGCAGTGGACTTGAAAATCCAGCTGGAGCTAAAGAGATTTGAGTTGGAGGCCAGGCATGTGGAGTTAGAAGCAGATGAGAGACTCAGGAATCTAGAGAGTGAGGGGAATGAGAAACTGCTATGCCTAGAAGCTGAGGAAAAAAAGAGACAGAGGCAGCATGAAAAGGAGATGCTGACTCTTCACCAGAGTCATGGAGGTAATGGGGAAGGGAGTAACTGGACCACAGAAGCACAAAAGGTCAGTAAATTTCTTCCAGAGTTTAAAGAGGGGGTAGTTTTGATAGTTTCATTCATATGTTTGAGAGGGTATGCAAACAGTATAGTGTTGACCAAAGGCTCTGGGTACAGTTCCTGTCCCCCTTTCCCAATGGTAAATCTGTAACTGTTTTATCAAAAATGTATGACATTGCATGTTTTGATTATACTACGGTTAAAAAGCATTTGTTAGAATTGTTTAAGATAACACCTGAAGCGTATAGGAAAAAGTTTTGTGAGCATAGATGCAAGGCAGATGAAAGTGTGTGTGAATATGTTGCTGAACTGAACACTTATTTCTATAGGTGGGTGAGTGGATGTCAGGTCACCACTTTTGAAGGGCTGGCAGACCTTTTGGTGAGGGAACAAGCCCTTAGCCCTTTGCCTGAGGACATGAGGATCTGGTTAGCTGGTAGACAATGTGCTTCTTCAGTTGAGTTGGGGAATAAGGGAGACCTATACCTGGCAAGCAGGGCAGCCCTGCACAAGAAGGGCACCCCCGGTACTGCTCATGGGTCTAAAGGAACCCATGGTGGGCAGCACAGACTGCCACAACAGAATCTGCCAGTAGCAGCAGAAGCCACTAGTCCAGGTACACGTCCAGGAACTAGGGTTAAATGTTTTGAATGCAACCAGTGGGGCCATGTGGCATACAGGTGTCCATGGAGGCAAAGTGGGGAACAAAAGGTGAGGGAGCCAGTAAGTGGGGAAAGACAAAAAGCCAATAGTAGGTTGTCTTGAGACAACAGGGGTACCGAACTACCATCCTGCAGAAGTCCTGATAGGAAAGGATTTGGATGAGGCAGTACCATGTACTTATGCAGTTACACGTGGTCAGGCTAGGAGACAAGCATGTGGGCCTGGTAGCCTGGGGGAGACCGAGACAGACTGCATACTTGCAGCCATGACTGCTGAGGTGGTTACTTCAGGGAGGGACCTACTCTGTAGCAGTGAGACTGAATGTGAGTCGCACCTGCTTGTGGGTACTGATGTTTCCTTTGACAAAGTGACTGCAAAGGTAGAGGTGAGTAGTAGTACCCATGCTGACAGTGAGGCACCACTGTCAGAGGATGCCAGACTTCCTGTGGAAGGGAAGCTGGGAAGGATTACAAGGAGAGAGTTAAGACAGGCTCCGCTCTCAGACCCTACATTGCAAGGCCTGAGGCAGGTAGCTATGGAGGCACCTGATTCTCAAGGAAAGGGGGAATCTGTATACTGGGCCAAAGGGTTACTATACAGAGAGTGGACCCCTGAGGGAGGCCTAGAAGGTGAGAGAGTACAGCAGTTGGTAGTGCCTAGAGCCTACTGCCTGGTGCTTCTAGTCATAGCCCATGATATTCCCTTTGCAGGTCATATGGGCATAAAACGTACAAAGAGGCGTATTATGCAGAACTTCTATTGGCCTGCAATTTCCAGAGATGTAACAGGGTACTGCAGGAACTGTGAGCAGTGCCAAAAGATAGCCAAGGCAGAAGACAAGGTGATAGCTCCTTTGATGTCTTCGCCTGCGACTGAGGAGCCATTTCAGAGGGTAGCTATGGATATTGTGGGTCCTCTGAGTACCCCAAGTTCCACATAGAAAAAGTATATCCTAGTGGTATCAGATTATGCTACACGATACCCTGAGGCAGTGGCTTTGTCATCCATTGAGGCAGATAAGGTGGTAAATGCTTTATTAGATATTTTCAGCAGGGTAGGTTTCCCAAAAGAAATACTGACTGACAGAGGTTCCAATTTCATGTCAGACCTGCTGGCTTGTCTGTGGAAGTCCTGTGGGGTGAAGCACATGAAGACCACCCCCTACCATCCCCAGACTAATGGCCTTGTTGTGAGGTTAAACACTACAATCAAGTCCATGCTATGGGCATTTGCAGATCAGTTTAAGAGGGAGTGGGACAAATATTTGCCCCATCTGTTGTTTGCTTACAGAGAAGTTCCCCAGGAATCCACAGGTGTTTCACCCTTTGAGTTGCTGTATGGGCATAGGGTGAGGGGACCTCTAGATTTAATTTGAGATGAGTGGGAAGGTGAGTGCGAGTCTCACAAGGAGTCTGTTGTGGCATATGTCCTAAACCTCAGGACAAGGCTCAGGGAACTCATGGGCTTGGCCCAGGAGAACATGGCAGAAGCCCAACAACAGAAAAAGGTGTGGTAATGACAGGAATGCTTGAGCTAGAGATTATGCTGTGGGGTAGCAGGTAATGGTTCTCATTCCTGTTAGATACAACAAGCTGCAACCAGCTTGGGAGGGACCCTACAAGGTGGTAAGAAAGGTAAGTGATGTTAACTACATGGTGGAACTGCTAGGCAGATGGCAGGGGCACAAATTGTACCATGTTAACATGATGAATCCTTACCATAATAGGGAGGACCTTGTGCGGAGCATTTGCAGTGGATTGCAGGAGGAGTCTGAGGGAGATCTGGGGACTGATCTCCTTAGTGAGGCTTGGGCTTACACCTCAGTAGAAGGGGTAGCAATGTCCCAGCAGCTATCTCCTACCCAGGTTCGAGAAATCCGAGCAGTGTTGCAGGAATTTGGGGACATGTTCACTGGGAAGCCAGGGTGCACCCTGGTATAGCACCAGGTGGATACAGGACCCCAAAGGCCTATTAGGCAGGCCCCCTTATAGAGTGCCTGAGAGAGTCAAACAGACACTGAGGGAGGAGGTACAGGAGATGTTGGAACTAGGGGTCATTCAAGAGTTCAACAGTCCATGTGCCTCCCCAGTGGTGCTGGTGCCAAAGAAGGATGGCAGCACCAGGTTCTGTGTGAAGTACAGCAGATTAAAGTCACACAGAATCAGATGCTTACCCCATGCCTAGGACAGATGAGGCCCTAGAACAGCTGGGTAGGGCCAAGTATCTTACAACCATTGATCTTACCAAGGGCTACTGGCAGGTGCCCTTGACTCCCAGTGCTAGAGACAAGTCAGCCTTTGTGACTCCTTTTGGCTTGTATGAGTTCACAAAGATGACCTTTGGGATGAAGAATGCCCCAGCAACTTTCCAGAGGCTGGTAGATTGTATCCTAGCAGGAGCAGGAGTGTTTGCCCTTACTTACCTAGATGATATTGCCATCTACAGCCATTGCTGGCCAGAGCACCTTCAGCATGTCAGGGAGGTGCTGGGCAGACTACAGAGGGCAGGGTTGACCATTAAGCCGAGCAAATGTCAGGCTGGTATGGTGGAGGTCTCCTACCTAGGACATAAAGTGGGGAGTGGTAAGATAAGGCCAGAACCTGCCAAAGTGGAAGCCATTCAGTCATGGCCTGCACCTGTTACTAAAAAGCAGGTGAGGACATTTTTAGGGACAGCAGAGTACTACAGAAAGTTTGTCCCCAGTTATAGTACCATAGCTGCTCCCCTCACAGACCTGACAAGGAAGAACAGGCCAGATAATGTATTGTGGACCCCAGCATGTGAGCAGGCATTCCAGAAGCTTTGGGAGAACCCCCTGTGTTAGCCAGTCCAGAGTACAGCAAATAATTTGTTGTGCAGGTGGATGCTTCAAACCATGGGGTGGGGACTGTACTTAGCTAGATTTCTTCAGAGGGGGAAGAGCACCCAGTGGTTTATCTCAGTCATAGGCTCCAACCCAGGGAGGAATGCTATGCAGCTATAGAAAAGGAATGGCTAGCCATAGTGTGGGCATTGCAGAAACTTCAGCCTTATCTGAATGGAAGGAAATTCACTATGACAGATCACCACCCCCTAATATGGTTAAACAGAACCAGCCAGCAAAATACCAAGTTGCTAAGATGGAGCCTGGGGTTGCAAGCATATGGATATGTCAGTGCAGCACCGCAGTGGGTTAGCAATGCCAATGCAGATGGGCTCTCAGGACAAGGAATGGGGTGAGGTACACTCAGATAGACCTAACCCTCTCAAGCAGTGTTTCTCAAAACTAGCTTGAGTTCTCCAATGGGGGGGGGGGGGGAAGGCTGCCAGCCTAGCCAGATAGAATTGTGCAGATAATTCTATCATTGTAAATATAAATGTTGAACTACAAGCTTGTTTTCTTAAATGAAAGAATATGCTGTGAAATGTTGAACTTAAAACAATGTAGCAACATTGCCCTCTGCTGTAAAGAAAGCTAAGTCAAGCATTTCTTGTCTGTCCTTTGAAGTTAGAATTTGGAGTCGGTGAGTCTGGAGTGAAGCATCCTGCTTATTGTTTTAACTTAAGGAATAATTACTAGAGTTTACATGTGGAATGTCTTTCATGGCTGTAGTTTCCTACAGCTGCAAGATGACAAAAGAATGTAGTACCTTTCAGCCTGGGAACCCCAGGAAAGTGTGAAAATGATGTAATGAGAATCAGGACTGAAAATAGCAATTTAAGCAGAGAATCAGAAGGCATTAAGCATTTTTTCTCTTGACTATCCAACTCACAGCACTGTCTTTCTCATATGTAAGTAATCTTAGACTTGTGTTTTCTTTTAGAAATAGCTAGGAACTAGAAAGATTAGACTAAGTGTTTTTTCTGTGATGTCAGAACTGTACTGCCAAATTATTTTAAGTATTTCTGTGTGATCTCTGAACTCTTGACTAGCACTTAAGGTAAAAAAGTATTATCTTGTGTTTTTATTATTTATTATTAAATATTTTAAAACCTTTCAACTGTGGCTGTTTTGTGTGGAGATAATTTAAGCACTTTAGAGTACTTGTATGCCTTTGCTAAAATTGTACAAAGCCACTCCTATATAGCCCTGAGCTATACTACCAAATGGATAATAATATTGCACAGTAATAATTGGACACCCTTTTAAGGGCCCTTGAGTAGCTGATAATCATTAGTGGGTGATGGCAAGTGGTACTACCGTATAGTCTGGGTAAAAGGGGCACAGCTGGAGAACCTGTGCCAGCCTTCCCCAGAAGTGTCTGTGTGGTTGTATAAACTCTTATCTCAAAGTGTGCGTGTGTCAGCTACTTCGACAGGGACACGAAGCACTGGATGGACAGAGAGGGTGCTGGAGATTTTAGCTTGCGTACTAGGCTGAGATCTGGACCCTATTGCCAGTGGGGAGTCTTATTGGGGACCTGGAGAGCAAGGGAGTGACAAGCCCCAGTGTGATCTCTGTGTGCTCTTAAGGGAAAATGTACTTTACCGTGTGTATTTGGTATCCTTTCCTCATATATGAGATGCCCTTTCTGATGTTAGTGTTGAGGATTGAGGCTCCTTGATTCCTGGGCCAGGGCACGGGCATCACATGCAGTCCTAATCCAAAGACATTCTCAGACCTACAGAATCTTGGGAAACTCTCCACCCCTTCACCTTTTTTTTGTAACCCAGTAACACTTAACACTACTAATCAGTTTGGAGATTTTTTTACAACGCAATACAAAAAACATGCTAGCTAATTGAAGGGCTGATATTTGCATTTCTCTCTAGTTTCACTGCCCTGGCTTTGGCTTGCTAATAGCCTCATCATGTTTGATATATGAAACCTCCATTAAGACATTTAATTGGCTAAAACCTTTATACAGTAGAAACTATATAATACAGGAGAACAGAACTTACCTACATTAACAGGAGTATCTATGTAAACACTATACAAAATTAAACTATGGTACAATACTATCAGCTATGCACAGGATACTGTTAGTATACAATATTATAACGGCAGAAACATTTTGGAGAAATGTATTTAAGAAACAAGAGACATTCTCAGAAAAATGATTATTCAGTCAGTAGCAGATATAGCCAGTTCTCCCTTTTGGAAAATATGTATCTGGAAGGTTATACGTACAATATTCTATACTTAAAATGATCAGAAAAGAAAATATGAACCATATACAATGCTGGAGATATAATCCAAATGAAAAGGAGACTAGAAAAACAGAAGTTATGTACTCACCATAACGTTCCATCTGTGCTGTCCATTTTCATTGTTCAACTTTTGGGTTCGGATCTGATCCTCAGATCTGACTTAGCCACTTCTACTAGCTTGTGAATAACTGAAACCTCTCAAGCTTCTCCCTTTCCCATAATACCCTAGTCCCTAACATAGCTCAGATCTTGTTTGCCCCTTACATCTGTAGAGCATTATAAAGTAATAAAAACTCCAAAAAAGAAGCAGAAGGAAGAAAATAGATGCACTAATTCCAGTTAATTGTATTACCAAACAATGAACGCTTTATTTGATTCTGCGTTTTCGTCCAAAAGACTTAATCAGATAAAACTGCCATGTTTTAAAATCTCCTTTTATACAAAATTATTTCATTCCTATCCAATCATATTGTGCTTACATTTCAAAAATGAACAAATGAAATTCAGTATTTCTTTTTGTCATACTAAATAATACATTCATACTTATATTCAATTAAAATGTTAAAATCAAATTGTTTTTAAATATCTTTAATAAAATTCAAAAGTTTCTTATAAAAACATTAAAATTCATTCATTAAATAATGTTATTCTATCTTTCATGAGCTTTTGTGTTTGTGTATATTTCATTATTAGGGGCATGGTATGTGGAATCCCTTACTATCCTCTATTTACTGGGGAATAGTGCCACCTACTGGCCTTGTTTGTTTTAGTTTGTTTAATTATATCTTGGTAGCTTTTAACCTTAATAGTGGCAAAATAGAGATGCATTCATTCAAACCTGGGGTTTTGTTGGCTTCCAGGGCCAATTGCCACCATAATTCTTTATAACCAATGTTTTCCTCCCAGGGACCACCTCTAATGTCCATTTTGACTTGATCTAACACAAAAAATCTATATTTATATTCTTTGCAGACAAGTGAATGTTTAAAAAGGGCGTTGATTTCCTTGCATTTTTTAATTTCGTAGGTATGTTCATAAATCCTCTTTTTTAAGGATCGTTCCGTCTTACCCACATAGTAAGAAGAACATTCTATACAAATTGCAAAGTATACCAATCCCCTAGACTCACAGTTAAAGTAACCTTTACTTTTCAGCCATATTCCCCTGCTGTCCAAGTAAATTTTCTCTTGATTAATTATGTATTCACATTGTCTACATTTTCCACATTTATATGTGCCGATCTTGCCAGAGTTACCTCTTTCCCCTTTTCTTCTAAAGTTCCCTGTCTCTAACATATTTTTTATATTTGTGGAATTTTTAAACACCACCTTTGGGTTGGACTCAGAAAGTCCTTCCAAGTCCGAGAGGGTTTTAAACTTCTCCCATTCTTTTTAAAACAAGTCCTTTACTTTCTTATTCAAAGCATTGTATTCTAATACAAGTGCTTGTTGGTAATTTTCCTTCCTTAGTGGACAGTTGTCTTGGAGACTTTGCAAATTTTCCTTGTCCCCTAAGATGGGTCTAAATCTTCCTCCTCTTGCCTTAACTACCTCCATTCTATATTCCCTAATGAATTCCTTAGGATATCCTCTATCAAGAAACATCCGTTGTAATTTGTCACATTCCTTGGTGAATTCTTCATCGGAACTTGTCATCCTAGACCCTCTGACAAACTGTCCCTTCACCAAGTTCCTCTTACAATGGTTAGGATGTCCACTGTCGAAATGAAGGAAGGAGTTAACATATGTATCTTTTCTATACACTCTAGTTTCTAGGGAATTTGTCTTTTTAATAATTTCAATATCTAAATAAGCAATATTAGTGTTGGATGTAGTATGCGTAAATTTCAAAAAATCTGTTGTTTCTCCTATGTATGAAACAAATTCTCTTAGTTTGTCATAATCCCCAGTCCAAAAACTTATCATATCGTCGAGAAATCTTTTGTACAGCTTGCAATATTTGAAGTATTCAGACTGAAAGACGAACTTTTCCTCCCAGTTGGCAAGGACTAAATTGGCAAAAGTAGGTGCACAGGCTGCACCCATTGCAACTCCCTGAATTTGCTGAAAAAACTCTCCTTGATCAACCAAAAAATGATTTCTTAGAACCAAGTCCATCAGACCTGTGCACGCTACTTTGTCCTCAAATGTCATTTTATTGTCTTTGAATACTTCCTCTTCAAACATTTTGATACCTTCTTCGTATGGTATAGATCCAAATAAATCCACCACATCTATAGTCACTAATAACAGGTCTTTATCAAATAATTCTGGGACTAGTTCTCTTAATAAGTCCCGTTATAAAGTAATAAAATAGGAAGAAAATAGTAAAAGGAGTACCAAACCACGATGCAAATAAAGCTGAATAAGTCCCAGTAAAATCCAACAGGAAAAGTCTTTATTGTAAACCAAAAAGTAAGCGCTTTCGCGTGGGTCCTCCCACGCTTCATCAGACAACATTACATACAAAATGCAGACCCTTTATATACTCCTTGCTAAAACAGCAAGGCGGGAAATCAACCAATTAATCAAACAATTAACATTTTTAAAAAAAACAATTAGTAATTAAACACATATTCACAGCACAGTTTTTAAAAAATGCACGATTATGTTTAAGAAACTAATGTCATTGTTGGAATCAAGCACTATAGCGTTACTGTATTGCTAAGCATTCAAAACATATAATCGTGATGTTGGTATCAACAAAAGAGCTCCAGGCAAACCAGCAATAAATTGTAGCAGCAAAACTTGAATGAAACAAAAGTATCACAAACTCATTTCTACAGAGATCAATCTAAAACTACATACACATTAATTTATAAAAAACTTGCATTCAAACGCAAGTGTCAAATGAAATAATATCGTAAACATGATGAAGTATACCGGAGCCTGATATACTTAAGACTCGTAGCTACATGATCCATATGGCCCTATTGAATTCCTAAATATCCAAAGTTTGTAGTTCTAACTATAGATTTTCAAAAGGACAAACTCATAGAGCGATGTTTCATGTGACTAAAACGTTACTCAAGCACATAGAAACATCCGATGTAAATTTAAGTGTACGATTGTGCAAATAACATCGTGCATTGCTGCAACGATGTTACATTAATCTCTAAATACTACACGTACCATTAGAATTTTCTATGTCCCATTGCTGTGTAGACCCATATAACATAGCATAAGCATAAGTGAATAGATAATCCACATGCTTAAAATATGCGGTTAAAAATGTATGATAGTATAATATGGCGAGATAGAACTTGATAACACATCAAAATATGTGTCAAACAAAAATATATGTATAAAAAACAACAACATGTGTATATATATATCAATATGAAACTATGAACTAAAAGCTAAAAAAGGGGGCATTACTACGAATGTATGTGTGACTGTGACTTGGATAAATAAAAACAATATTTAAAATATATCCGAAGTATGAAATAAAGCATATTATATCTTACTCATATATATCACAACAATAAAAAGATGATAAGACAAATGAAACACAGAATATAGCTTAAAGCTATAATATGATATTTAACTCAGATACTGGTCTCAGGAATATATAGACATTGAGTCCTAAAAATGTATATATGAGCCAAATTGCATGATACATTCCAATCCTATCACTGCAAGGTCATTGGCAGAACTGTCACCCCACAATGTAGGTCCCAATATAGGCGATACCCTAAACACAAAATGTGTCCTAAAGTTATTATATATTATTTAATTCAAGTACTGGTCTCAGAGATACATAAGCATTTAATCCTGGAAATAGATGTGAACCAAGTTGCATGATCCATTTCAGTTCTGCCAATGCAAGATCATTGGCTGAATTGCCATCCCGCTGTCTGGGTCTCAATATTTGCAATACCCTGAATGAAAAACTATGTAGGGGAAATTCCATTATGTGTTTAGCTAAAGCATTCGTTTCTTTGGACTTCCAGATATCATATAAATGGTTATATATCCTGTCCTGTAACCTCTTGGTGGTCAACCCTACATAGAAAGCTTCACATTCATTGCAGGTTGCAAGATATACTAAATTCTTGGTGTCACAAGTAGCATGAAATCTAGGACAGAACATGAATTGAGTTAGGGGATTCCAAAAAGTTAGGACATCCACAATAAAAGAACACCGTTTGCAATGATTACAGGGAAAAGTGCCATAAGGTGGTAACATGGAGTTCATTGGGGGTAAAACAGTGTGTCTGTCATTACACAAAATCATTTTTAAATTATCACAATTTTTAAAAACAAAGCCTGGTTTGGCACCTATTAACTTTCTGGTTATGTTGTCAGTCATAAGTACTTCCTCCTCTTGCCTTAACTACCTCCATTCTATATTCCCTAATGAATTCCTTAGGATATCCTCTATCAAGGAACATCCGTTCTAATTTGTCACATTCCTTGGTGAATTCATCGGAACTTGTCATCCTAGACCCTCTGACAAACTGTCCCTTCACCAAGTTCCTCTTACAATGGTTAGGATGTCCACTGTCGAAATGAAGGAAGGAGTTAACATACGTATCTTTCCTATACACTCTAGTTTCTAGGGAATTTGTCTTTTTAATAATTTCAATATCTAAATAAGCAATATTAGTGTTGGATGTAGTATGCGTAAATTTCAAAAAATCTGTTGTTTCTCCTATGTATGAAACAAATTCTCTTAGTTTGTCATAATCCCCAGTCCAAAAACTTATTATATCGTCGAGAAATCTTTTGTACAGCTTGCAATATTTGAAGTATTCAGACTGAAAGACGAACTTTTCCTCCCAGTTGGCAAGGACTAAATTGGCAAAAGTAAGTGCACAGGCTGCACCCATTGCAACTCCCTGAGTTTGCTGAAAAAACTCTCCTTGATCAACCAAAAAATGATTTCTTAGAACCAAGTCCATCAGACCTGTGCACGCTACTTTGTCCTCAAATGTCATTTTATTGTCTTTGAATACTTCCTCTTCAAACATTTTGATACCTTCTTCGTATGGTATAGATCCAAATAAATCCACCACATCTATAGTCACTAATAACAGGTCTTTATCAAATAATTCTGGGACTAGTTCTCTTAAGTCCCATTATAAAGTAATAAAATACTAAGATAACTAGCAGAATCTGGGAATCAAACAAAGGAACAAGCTTCTTTTAACGTCCTCGATCCTTCGAAAAGATAACTAGGAGGGGGTTGGTGGGAGGGTAGTTGAGGAAGAATGAAAATGGACAACACAGAAACGTCTTTATCTGATGTGGTCAATTTTCATTCATTCCTCAACTCTTGGGCCACAGTCCCCAGCTACCGAAATCCTGGGAGGATTCTAAGGAAGGCTATACCTGAGCACCACTGAAACAGATGCTGCTCTACCCCTAGAGACCATATCTAATTTGTAATGAGCAATACAGATATGAGGATTAGCCCAAGTTGCAACAGCACAAATATCATTTAGAGAAGATAAAGACAAAAATGCTAAAGAAGCAGCCATAGATCTTGCAGACCATGCTCTTTGTGGATTGGGTAAGGGCATGCCCAGTTTATTATAAACAAAGGTAATACAACCAACCATTTAGCTAATGTTACTTTAGAGACTGATTTGCCCATTATTAAATCTGAAAAGGCACAGACAGTTGATCCATGTTCCTAAAATTTCTTGTTTACGCAAGTAAAAACATAATTGTCTGTGAACATCCAATAGATGTAACATACACTCTCCTTTGTTTAAAAAATTAGAAAGAAGACTGGCAGACTGATAGTTTGATATTAGATTCTGACACCACCTTAGGAAGAAAGGAAGGATTAGTTTTCAATGATGCTATCTTTTTGGAAAATCAAATAAGGGGGGTTTGAAGACAAGGCCTGTAATTTTGAAACTCTTCTGGCAGAGGTAATGGCTACTAAAAACATAGTTTTCCAGGTTAGAAATGCTAGCCATATTTTAGCTGAAGGCTCAAATGACAACTGGGTTAGCGCTTTCAACACTATATGTAAATCCCAAGGAGGGAGCAGGATCTTTATTTGGAGGTTTAAGGAGAAAGGTTCCTCTTATAAAAGCTTTACAAAGTTTGGAAGACGCTAAAGATGAATTATTTATTTATATACTATAGCTGAAGATGGCAGCTAACTGTACTTTTAACAAAAGAACGACCAGCTCCTTCATTGAAAATAGAGGCTAAAAATTTCAGAACTTGGATATAGAAGCGGAAAAAGGATCCAGTTGTCTTTGTTGTGACCAAATTACAAATCTTTTCCATTTGCTTTTGTCCAATTTCCTAGTAGAAGCTTTATGGAATGATAAGATGATGTGATGGACCAGAGGGAAGAGGAGAGCCTGGGTTGTCTACCAGTCAACAAACTGGAGAAACCATGCGGTCAACTTTACGTCTGGAATGTCTGGGTGAATCAAGTTTGTCAGGTGAGACAGAAGGTCTGGAGTTGTATCCAGAAACCACTGAAGACGAGTAAGATGAGGCCAAAGGAATTGAAACCAGATTTGTGGAGGCCAAGAAAGAGCAATGAGGATTATTGTGCTCATCAATCGAGATGCTTTCTGAAGAAATTGGGGATTAGGTGTAATGGTGGGTTGGTATAAATGAGACTGGTGGGCCAATTGTGAAGTACAGCATCTGTCGGTGACTCCTCCATTAGGGGAATGAGGGCAAAGAACTGGGTGCACTTGTGAGTGGATGTGAAATGGTCGTGGTATGGTTGATCCCCTTAATGGAATATTTTCTCCGCCACCTTCATGTCAAGAGACCACTTGTAAGGCATTAGAATAACCTGCTCAACTTGTCTGCAGTCATGTTGGACTTTCCCTGTAATGTGCGTTATCAGAAATCGAATGGATGAGATCACCCATTACCACACTCTCAAAGCTTCACCACCTGGGATAAGATTTGGTTTCCCCCTTGTTTGTTGATGTACCAGACAACTGACATTGTCCACCTGAACCACAATAGTCCTGGTGGGGAGTGTCTTGGAAGGCCTACAACACTAGGACAGCTCTCATTTCCAGGACATTGATATGTGTAGTGGCCTCTTTGGGAGACCATATGCCTTGGACTGTCCTTCTCAGAAAGTTCCCCCTTACCACCCAATCTGAGAGGTGTTCATGGTCACTATGGCCTTGGGTTTGGGGGAGAATAAAGGGGCATCCTTCTTGCACATGACTGGAGTGTATCCACCATTGGAGATATTCCTTGCAAGCCTGAGTTATATATATCTGAGTGGACGCGGATAGTAAAGAATGGACCACTGAGTTGCCAATGTCCACTGAAGAATTCTCATATGCTACCTTGACAACAGTACTAGGATGAGTGCCGCTGACATCGATCTTAAAGCTTGAAGAATTAAACGAGCTGAAAGAGAAGAGTTTTGGATGATCTTTCTAACCTGGAAAGGAATAGTCTGAACCCTTGCAAAGGGGAGAGATGCTGTTTGTGTGATTGTATTGAATGAGGCACCAATGAATTCCAATATTTACAATGGCTGCAGATGAGATTTGTTGTAGCTGATTGAAATGCCCAGATGGGAGCAAAACTAGAGTACATAATCCCAAACTTGGATCAGTTGATGTCTGGTTGGAGTGGTGATAAGCCAGTCATCTAGATATGGAAACACCTAGAATCCCTGTAGTCTCGAGTGAGCTGCCACTACTTCCATACACTTAGTGAACACCTTGGGGGCTCTGGTGAGACCAAAGGGCAGAACTCTGAACTGGTAATGACTGGCTACTAACTAGAAGGGTAGGTATCTCCTAGATCGACCTGTTCATTTTGATATGATAGAATGCATCCTGAAGATCTATCGAGCACATCCAATTGTCCTTGTGCAGAAAAGGCAGAATGGACTGAACCATGACCATCCAGAACTCTCCTCTATGCCCCTGAGGGAACTGTCTCAGCCTGGATCTTGGAAAGGACCCTAGGATTTCTGAACCACATTTTTCAGCCACCTCATTGCCTTCTAGAAAAACTTCATTGAGGGGTTGAAAAATGCACGCCTACAGTAGACAGGGTTTTACTTTTCTGTTTACACCTACAGTGTGTCTTTCACCTTCGGGTTAAATAAGGAGTTTCTGTCAAAAGGAACATTGACAAAGGAATCTCTGAAGGGTTCCACAAAGTCACACAACAGCATCTAGGCATGCCTTCTAATCTAGATACCTGAAACTGCCACCCATGAGGTACCCTTCTGCTGCATGAGAGATAAGACTCATGGACGATTTGGAAATGGATTTGAAGGGTAGCCATCTGCGAGGCAACAGTGCTCTCTGCCTTGGAAGATCTTGTCCCAGGGAGAGATTTGGAGAGTTCCTTTATCAAATCCCTCTGGAGTCTTGTGAAGTGTACCAGATAGTTCAGTTACTGGGGCAAAGGCACTGAAGCATAAACAAAGTTACCAAATCTGTCCATTGCCCTAGACTCCCTGTTAAGGGGGTGGAAAGAGGAACTTTGTTCTAAATCCTTCTTGGTGGGTGCTGCTATGACCATGGCATCAACTGGTTGTCCCTTGGTCCAAAATGTATCCTTACATGGTGCCAGGATCTCATCTGGTTTCTTAGGGATAGGCTCAATCATGTCAGGTTCCTTCCACGCTCATATAGAGCAAATCAATCAGCTCATCAGTAGGCAGAGTTATCCAGGAGGTAGATGAGCCAGCAGTAAAGGCCTCCAGGAATACTGACTCATCTTGGAAAGAACTTTCATGGGACCAACCACCCTTTTGTTTTATGAGGTCTAAGATGTCTCCAAATAAGGCATCATCAGGTGGCGATATGGGGGACCCTTCCCCTTCATCAAATTCTGTTTCTTCTTTGACAGACTCTTGTGGAGAGCCCAAGGGTCTCCTTTTTCACTTCCTCTTCCAAGAAACTTCTTTGGTGGGATGCTAGAGAGAAGTATCAGAAAAGATTATTATACCCTGCTGGGTGGGCTGGAGACTGGTTTGAGCTGGTTGTCCCAGTGGCACAGCTGACTGAGGCTCTGAACGGAGAGTCTAATGCAATTGGGTAGTCAGAACTGAAGAGGGAACAGAAGTCCAAACTTTGAGAACACTGAAAGCTCTCTCCACTACCTTGAATGCAGAATGCCTCAGAGAAAAGGACAAAAGATGGATCCTCTTGAGGAAGGAGTCAGAGCCAAACTGTTTAGCTCTGAGGGGCAGAGACAGCTCCAACAGCTTTGGAGTAGACTCCAGTACCCCAGAGCAGTCGCCAAATCCAATGCTATGGCTTCGAGAGTCATCTGACCACTCCGATGTGCCACCAGCGTTGAAGATGCCAGCATCTTTGGATCCGAGGTAGACGACTCCGGGACTTTCAGATCCGATGGCTTTGAAACCAAAGGTCAGACCAGAGAAGGAGCCAATAAAAGGGAACTAGTACTACAAGGGTCTCCGGACCGGATTAGGTCAAAGCCGGAAGAATTTCTATTTTAATCTGCATCCCAAGGAAAGTACAGTTGTGTACATCTACCATAAATGTAGATGTTAAGAGTGTCTTCACTGTTGCAGTCATGACTGTAGGGTTCTCCCCTGCCGGCAGGCAGCCCTCGGTCGGCCAGAATCCCAAAGTCTGGGTCCGGCGTCGGCTGTTCAACCATGCTCCCTGACGTCAGAGCGCCAGGAGTACAAAGCTGACAGCCGACGCCATCTTCTCCAGTTTTTCTTGCCCCAGATGTCAGGAGTCCCAAAATGAAAAAGGTCCCATAACCTTTGCAAATACACCTCAGAAGAATGGTGAAAAAAGGAACTACACAAAAGTAAAAATAAGAGGGGACAGGAGGGAGGGAAACCCAGACTGCAACAGTGAAGACACACTAACATCTACATTTATGGTAGGTGTACACAACTGTGCTATGTTCATCGTGTTTCACTGTTGCAGTCATGACTGTAGGGTAGAATCCCAAATCTGAAAGAAAGAGAGGTGGTCATAAAGAAGAAGGGGCGGCTAAAAGGCTCTGCAAGACTGCAGAGGCAAAGCCTGCCCTAGACTTAGAGTAGAGAGGTAGATTGTAGTGCTTAGAAAAAGTATGCACAGAACTCCAAGTTGCAGCTTCCAAAATGTCTTTGGTAGGAACTTCCCTGAGGAAGGCCGCAGAGGTGGCTGCAGCTCTGGTGGAATGAGTCCGTATACTCCCTGGGATTTGCTTTCCATGGTGTGAATAACAAAATCTGATTCCATGAGCAATCCATTTAGTAATGGTCCGTTTTGAAATGGCTTTACCTTGGGAACTTGAAGCATAAGAAACAAACAATTGTTATGATTTTCTGATGTCCTTGGTTCTGTTCAGGTAAAACGTAGTTGTCTGTGTACATCCAAGGAATGCAAGATCCTTTCCCCTTTATTTTGAGGAATGGGGGAAAAGGTTGGCAAGTGGATAGTTTGATTTAAAGCCACTTTGGAAACCACCTTAGGCATGAAGGTAGGATTAGTCCTCAAAGATACCCTGTCTTGATGAAAAATAATATAAGGTTCCACAGCCATAAGGGCTTTTAACTCTGAAACTCTCCTGGCAGAGGTTAGGGCTAACAGGATAGCTGTCTTCCAAGATAAAAACTTGATGTCAGAAGAGGCATCAGGCTCAAAAGGAGGCAAGGTTAGTTTTTCCAAAACATAGTTGAGATCCCAAGCAGGAATTAGAGGAGATCTAGGAGGTCTTAAGTTCTTAGCTCCTCTGAGAAACTGTCTCATGAGCTGGTGGGAAAAAATGGGAGGGTCTGTATTATAATGAGCAGAAATAGCAGTGGCATGTATCTTAATGGAAGAGAGAGAGACCCTTATGTAAGAGATCTGTCAAGTAAAGTAAAATTAATGTAATGTTAGGAAGAAGAGGATCAGAATCCTGTGCCTGCATCCAGGAACAAAATCTTTTCCATTTTCCTGCATAAGATTTTCTAGTGCTAGGACGTCTGGCTTCTAAAATGACATCCATAACCTGCTTGGGTAGGAAAGAAGAAATCAAAGGCCCTGGATTAACCAGGCCGCCAGGCTGAGAGTTCTGACAAGAGAGAGTAGAACCTGACCCTGATGTTGGGACAGAAGGTTCGGAGACTGAGGTAAAACCCAAGGGGGCTCCAGGCATAGGTTTTTAGAGTTGGATACCAAAACTGCAGAGGCCAATTTGGAGCCAGCAAGATTATCATCTTGGGCTTGTCCTGTTTTATCTTCAATAAAACCCGAGGAAGAGGCGGAAAGGCATATCCCGAGAGTTTTGCTTCCTTGGGACTAGAAAGAGCCTTGAGTAAAAACCTTTTCCCATCTCTGAAAGTGGAACCAGTTCTATGGCATTCATAGCCAAAAGAGCTCCACCTGGTTTAAGGCCTCCATCCATTGATGTTTTGGAAGGTTTGGCCATCCGCTTGGCCTTGGCATGGTATGAAAATGGAATTTGTAACCTCTTAAAACCACATCCAAAACCCACTTGTCTTGGGTTATTTGAGTCCAATTTTGATTAAAAAGAGAGAGTTTTCCTCAGAGAGGGGCTTCCAGGCAAGAAGTTCTTGTAGCCCAACAGAGGGAGTCATTGAGTTTGTTTCCTTTGAGTTTGTGACCTGTCCTCTCCTCCCCTAGGGGTGGAAGAAGTCCACTGTCTTGGTCTATAAGAAGCTTGTGTTTGAGGCCTTCCTCTGGAGCGTCTATATCTACCCCTCTGAGGCCTGTCGGAAAGGACCAATTTTTTGAAGGCCTGTTAAATCTAGGTGGCTGTACTTGTAAGAAATCTTTAACTGTTTGCATGGATTTCGCCTTATCCTCCATCTTTTTAATCACCTCTTCAGCTTTTGATCCAAACAAAACATTATGCTGAACAGGAGCATCCAATAATTTAGCCTTTACTTGTTCAGGCAAATTTTGTTCCTTTAGCCATGCATGCCTTCTAATGACTGTGCCAGAGGCCGCAGCCCTACAAGAAGCCTCCAAGGCATCAAATCCACAGTGTAAACCATGCTTCCCAACTTTTTCAGTGGCATGCAGCAAGTCATGTAATTCCTTATCATCTGCACAGGCAGAAATGGAAGTAAGCTTTTGTTTTAAAACAGACAAGAGAAATTGCTGGTATTTTAGCATATGAAACTGACAGTTTAAAGCCCTAATGGAGCAAGAAAAAAGTTTCCCCAACGGGGTACTTAGCTGTAAGTAGAGAAGAAAATCTTCGGGCTGAAGTATATCAGAAAAAATCGTCAGTAGTCAGCCGACCGGCACTTGCGAACTGCTATCACAGCACGGCAAGAAAGACTGGAGAAGATGGTGTCGGCTGTCAGCTTTGTACTCCTGGCGCTCTGACGTCAGGGAGCATAGTTGAACAGCCGACGCCGGACCCAGACTTTGGGATTCTGGCCGACTGAGGGCTGCCTGCCGGCAGGGGAGAACCCTACAGTCATGACTGCAACAGTGAAACATGATTAACATCTTTCTCCTCATCCTGTCCACATCAGCTTCTGTCAGACTCTTGGAAGACCAAATAGATGAGGTTGTGGAAGGCTGTCTTGAATGTCATCTCTGAATGTTCCAAAAAGCCAGAAGGAAGCCAAGAAGAGAGAGGATCCGGCAGAAATCAAGTGACCAGATCAGAGATTTTTCCTATCTAGGTCTTGGATCCAAAGCAGTCGGATCCAATACTTTCTCTACATTAACAGGAGGTTCAGATACTGGAGCTGCAGAGCTAGACTGACCCAGAGATCTTTTTCTCAATTCTTTAGAGAGAGAATCTCCCTTTTTATCAACTCTTTTTCGGGGATTTGAGCCCCAGAAGCGGATGCAGGTTTAGAGGGTAGCAAACCTCCTAGAATTAACTTGCTTTTTCTATCTACCAAGGCTTGCAAATTTAGTGCCTTACATATTGCACAGTCAGAATCCAAGAGAGATGGGCCTAAGCAATAGACGCACTTTGGGGCCAAATAAGGAACTTCCTCCAGTGTGTCCAAATTTGGAATTATAGCTGCAGGCCA
Source organism: Protopterus annectens (assembly GCF_019279795.1). NCBI lineage: Eukaryota > Metazoa > Chordata > Ceratodontiformes > Protopteridae > Protopterus > Protopterus annectens. The sequence goes on from NC_056751.1 coordinate 150,508,390, forward strand.
CGCACTTTTCGAAACCTGAAGGTTTCTCAGCCATAATTAAACCTCAACAGGGAAACAATACATACATTTTTTTTTTTTTTTTTTTTTAACAGATACTAGGAAAGGGAAAGGAGAAATAAGAAATACCAACAATGGTAATTAAGAGTACTAAGAAGTACAAATGAAATACCAGCAACAGTATTTAAGAAATACTCAAAAGGAAGAGTATAAAGATTTTACTTTTGAATATACAAGGGTTATAAAAGGGGAGGAAGAGCAAAAAAGTGTATATGGAATGATCTTAACTCACAGGAATATAACAACTCTCACTCAAGAGTAAACAATGACCACATATATATGCTAAGGCAGCAAACAAGACCAAGAGTAAGCAGTAACCATGTCCGTACACTCAGTTGGCAAACGAGAGCAGAGGTATGCTAGGTGACCAAGGCATTATGGGTAAATGGAGGAGTTCAAGAGTTTGTGTTCCATGAGCTGGAAGAAGCGGACAAGTCAGACCTCTACAGCTGAGGAATGTATGAAAATGACAATAGAATATATATATATGATAGCCTATAGTATCTGCAGCAAAGTATTAAGCAGGAAGCTGGCTGGCTGACGAGGTTGTCAGTTTCATTTGGGATATCAGTTTCTTTACTTTAGTTGGGACTGATTGAAAAGAAATTGTTGAGGTACTATGCTGAGTGGACTGAATGGCATCTAATGAGCCGCCTGATTTTGTAGTGCTGCTGATGTTACTTGGATGAAGTAGGAGTTAAACTATTAAGTGACATTTTGGTTTATTTCATTTAGTAGGGATTTGGCTATGTAGTTTTTCCAGGTTTTAGAAGTTTATAGTTGCTCAATCTTTCAGACAATAAATATTTTGGAGTTGGGTGATGAAACGTTTGTCGATTGGGAGGAATTAGAGAAATCACAGCTGTCTACACGTCTGGTAGGAGGTTTCAGTTTTCACTTTATACCATTGTTTCCATGAATAATCCCTTTCTTGTATTACATTTCTGGTGCTTTTAGCATGTCAAGGGGTAGATCAGAAACAGGTTTCCCTCATTAAAGCCTGACTATTAAGAACTTAAAAATTACAACCATTTCATTTTGAGGTAAGTTTTTTTAAGGGAAGACCAGTGTAGAGACAAGACAAGTTAAAGTGAAATTTGTGACATTTCCACTTAGGCTGTAAAAAAGGTTTCATAGGTTTGGTGCATTACTGGATAGCATATGTAGGATGATGACCACTTATGGAGTCTGAAAGTGAGCCTGCAGACTGGATTTTTCTTCAGGGGCCCTGCTTAATATCCAGTCAAGGATTGTATCCTTGTTAGTCTTATCGAGCCTGGTTGGGGGAATTAATCAAAATTTAGTAAAGTTATATAGACTGTGTTGGACCTTATTGAGTAGTTCAATTATTATTAGAAATCACCAACTAGGATAGTTTCTTGGGCGACATTATCTGTAGTCCATAATAGTATATCGTGCCTTATGCATGAATTGGTACTAGGAGGGATATAGATTGCAATTACAAATAGATGTCTCTGTAAAGCTTTAGTAAGGTAAACAAAATTTCAGCTTTGTCAAATTTGGACACTAAGAGGGTGGATACAGAAAGGTGTTAGCATAAATAACAGATTTTAACAAACCAGGTGGTTGAATAGCTATCAGACCTGATAATATAGCCCTGTCTAAATTCTGCTTTAACAGAGGGTTTTAACCCAGGAGATCCATGCTTGTATGAATATTTAGATTAAAGCGCTTGAAACCTGAGGGCAAAGTGGTTGAGATGACTGGTTTTGAATTATTTGGTGACCGAGGGAAGTAATGATCAAAGTGGCAAGGGGTTTGGGTGTATATCTCAGAGATATAGGAATACAGTAGAGGCAAGAGTCTGAAGGCTATGTGGGTGCTTGATTTTGTGTGCAAATTACATATTCTTTCGTGAAGAACTGGGAAGACAAAATATTTTATGTATTTATTGCTCTGTAATACTAGGTGTTGTAATGTTTGAAATCAAGTTACATTGCAATTATATTCTGACAGTAATATATAATGCTAATGCTTATATATTTTCCCATGTTAAAATGATTGAATTACCAATTCTTCAACCAATAAAAGTTTATAATTTTTTTTCATTTAGAGGAAACCAAGGTAATTTTTAGTTGAAACCCCAGTCCTTGAATTCATAAAAACGTCAGTAATTGCTATTGCTCTCTTCCATGTTCTTGTTAGTAGAACATGGAAAAGGCCAGTCAAAAGTAGCTCTATATAGAAGAGCCACATATATAATGGCATAGTCCTGAATATTGGAACCAGAAGAAACTTAATATTGAGAGATCTTTGAAATGTTTCAATGACTTTTCATCGGACTAGAAGTTACACGAAGAGAACCCTGCTCTCTTTTCCTGGGGCCCTCTCTATGGCTCATTCCTTCATGGGCATTTTTATTTGTAGTGGCATCAGATGCTGGTGATTTTTTAAGACACATGGAATGTCAAGAATTTTTGTTTTTGCTGAAACTGTATGCTGCTCCAATTTCTTGATCTGTAACACCGACTTGTCCTTGGTAATTACTTCTTACTAGTAATGGGGTAGAAAGAGGTGCATGGGAGCATATATTTTTGGTGTGTAATGAGTTGGCAGACTAAAAATTCCCCACAGAGTACTTTGTCAGGAATACTCTGCGAGTGAATGAGTGCAGCGAATGATTTTTTTTCTGTGAAGGGATACAGGATCTAAATTGCCTAGATATAGTAAGGTCTTGTTAAGATTAATTCTGGTGGATGCAACACACACAAAACAAAAAAAGCAATTACTAGAAAATGGAAATCTAAGTCTAAACCAACCATACTTAAAGCAGTGAATATTTAAGATTGCATTTTCACTTGCAAGTACACTTCTTACTAGTCTGTTTTTTCAGTATTTAGACAGAACGTAGGAGGGTTGGTAATGGGAGAAAGTTGGGAGCAGGTTATTTACTAGAGAGAGAGGGTATTGCTGTAAGTCATAGGCTGCTCCCTCTCATTTTCAGTGTTGTGAAGCCCCCCTCCAGTAGAGCACTTTTTTTTTTTTTTTTTTTTTAAACATATTTACCCTTGTTTGAGCTCTGCACTTGCCCTGTTTGAGAATAGAACTAGTTTTTACTAGGGTAGATTGACACATTTGGGTGGTGGGGAGTGAAAAATATCCTTTATGGACTACATAGCTTTCCTTTGTTTCCAGCCTTGTGTGGTGTGTGTCCAAAGAAAAAACCCTAATCTAGAAAGGCATCTAGGACGTCTGCTTTCACGTGCTCTGTCTACAGCAGAGTTCTCAGCCAGGCAGGTCTCCAAACCATTTGCATCTACGGCATTGTAACCACATTCTATCAAGTGCCTGGCAACCTGAAAACAGACATTATGTAAGACAAGCATTTTCTGAAGCCCTTCTATCCCCATTTGCTTTGTCTTAGATAATAAAGGGGGAATTCTTGCAACTAACATTCAAGACACCCAAGGGCCCTAATGACCAGGGTAGCAGAGGTGCAGGTCTTTTTTTCAAGTCAGTTAAGAATTCTGCCAGTTTCCCAAATGCAGCCACAATGATCCTTTGCTAGAATCCATGGACAACATGCTGCTGAATTCAAAACAGGATGTCTGTGGGAGTCATGGACCGAATAAAAGCAGTCTGGCTTTATGTGAGCATCAGTCTGCAAGGATACAGAAAACAAGGCATTATATATAGGACTGCTAGCACTGGCTATATAGCCTGGGGTTGTGGCTCTAGCAAACCCAGAAACTGTCTCTACCTGATCTGGAATGGAGAGAACTCCTTAGCCTCTGTAGAAAGTAACTTTCATCGCATGAAGGGAATCTCCAAAGGATTGGTCCCAAGAGCTGAGGAAAGGGTGTCTATACCATCAGATTTCATATAGGAGTTTTTGGACATCAACTACACAAGCCAGCTTCTCCCACCTCCAAATCTGGGGTAACCAATTTGTTTTGGGAGAAGGTTCCTTTTTATCAAAAAGTACATCTCAAACAGAAGTTTTTTCAGATATTGACTGCCTAAATATATTGAAATCATGAACCAACTCTGTTTTTTACTTGGAATACCTTCTCTTGCTTATTTTGAACAAGCGTATACTATTTTTTTTAACTGTTTGCTGCATTATATAGTATCTGCACTTCAAATTTTACCTGGTTGAAAATTGATCGAAAATCTGTTGTTTGTTTAATTTAACTGTTGAGGCTGCCCACTAAAGTGTGCTAGCCTGTGTAACTGATTTATTACTGCCGTCTGTATTTCTGTGCGTTTTCTATCTAAAAACAAAAAAAAAAATAAAAAAATAATCCTTGTTTTCCCGCCTCTCCTCGACTAGTTTAGACCAGTTTACAGGCTTTGCTGTATTCTGGGCTGTGGTGTAGTTCCTGTGTTGTCCATTACCTTACTTGGATAGAAGGAAGTTTCTTTGCTCACCAGTGGGAGTGGAGAGCCTTGAGCAGCCTATCTGTTCCTGAAGGAGTGACCTCAGCACAAGAGCTGTAGTAACTGGTTGTTTTGGACCATTTCTAGCTCTTTTGAAGTTCCCTGTTTAAAATCCGCATTTGCGCGGCTTTGCACGATTGTGCGCATAGCGCAGCGCCGGTTAAACAGGGTTAAATTTTTTCTGGCTCCGCCAAGTCTGCTCTTCAAATTTTCCCTTAGAAAACTCTACTCTTAGAATAACCAGTCAACTCGTTATATTATAAGCATAGCACTTGTTCTCAAAGCTTCTCTAAGTAAGCACTCTCAAACTTAAGTAGCACTACATCCACCTACCACCCCAACCACTTCCCTTAAAGGCACAGCACTCTCTTATAATATTCTAGCATGGTGAGTGGTAAATTGCTAGCATCTTCTCCTGTTCAGCTGGTTAATCTGGGAATCTTGAGACAATGCTATAATTGTCTCATGTACACAGACAACCCTCTCCTCCTCCCAACAAACACAAATACATGTGAGAGATGCAACTATATAGCCAAACTGGAGGCTGAACTCTCTCAACTCAGGACTGGCAAGACCAGACAGGAGGAGAAGGTAACCACACACACAAACCCAGTCACACATAGACCTACCCCAACTGCAAAATAACACAAAAACATACTCGGAGGCTCTATTAAAAAAACTTACCAAAACAACAGAGGCTCCCAAAGCAGACACCCAAAAATCCACCACCTCAAAACATAACACATACTTCAATAAATCGGTGCGTCAATAAATCACAGCCCTTAAGGCCAAACACTGCCCGATACACTAGTGATAGGTGACTCTATAGTCAGACACACTGATGTCCCACTTACCAGGCTGAGCAAGGAGAGGGTAACAGTAAGCTGCCCATCGGGGGCTAGGATCCGCCATATAACACACGCACTCAGGTCACTCAAAAGCATGTACAAATATGACTAGTCATTGTCCATGCCGGCGTGAATGACCTGAGACGTACCTCCTTGGACTACATGAAAAGAGACATAAAGGAGCTCTCTGATTATGTAGTCCAGACTGGTATGACCCTGACCCTGAGCATCTTGCCCTCACCAAGAATGATGCCACAATACAAAGACAAGATGATCAGCTTTAATAATTGGCTCAATTACTGGTGTCATTCTAGGGGGATCCAATGTCTGTCTGCTTGGGATGACATGCTGGACAAGCCACGCTACTTCGCATGGGACGGCTTGCACCTGTCACCACTGGGCTTCCGGATATTAGCTAAGGCTCTTGCCACCCCCATAGTGCCTTTTTTAGGCAAGGCTCAAAAGACGAACCCACCTCCTTAGAAAACAAAAATGGAAAAAAAATCAAGGGTAATGCTGCTCAACGCCAGAAGTCTAAATCTCAAGATGCAGGCTCTCGAAGCACTACTCAGTATGGAGAACATCGATGTCTGCTCTGTAACCGAGACCTGGTTCAAGGCTCCTGAGAGCACCCCAGCGCTACCAGGCTTTACCTCGTATCATGCTTTTCGGCCCCAAAATCCAGGCCGAACCACAAAGGGAGGGGGAGTGTCCATATTGATCAAGGATATCTACACCTCCAGGTTAGTGGCAACTCATGAAGCATCGGAGACCATCCAGGTGCAGCTAACCGTAGGCAAAACTGCTATACAACTGGTTGCATGTTACAGACCACCCTCCCAATCTCAAGAACCCCACTCAGCCTTCCTGAAGACATTGGAATATATGAATGTCTCACCAAATACCATCATACTGGGAGACTTCAACTACCCTAACATAGCCCTAACACCCTAGCCCAAAGGTTCCTGGAATTCATAAACTCAAATGCAATGGAACAGCTAGTCACCTCTCCCCACAAGGGGGGATAATATACTAGACCTGATCATCACAAACATGGGGACAAAATGCTCCACACCGGAAGTATTCCCCTCACTGGTGAGATCTGACCACAAACTAATCACCCTGGATATACATTTACCATCTCCACCCCCAGCACAAAAGACTACAGTGAGAAACTTCTCAAAAGCCGACTTTACACTTCTCAAGACTGAGATGGTATCATTTAAGCCCACAGGGACAATGGAAACCACATCCCACAATGCTGAATCCTACACAAATGCTTTCTATCGACATCTCCAAGAATGCATGGATCATGCAATCCCAAATAAAACCAAGACCCTCTCCACCAAAGGAAAGCATCCGGTCTGGTGGACCCCAGCCATAAACAAATTGTATAACAAAAGAAGGAAGCTACTGCAAGACAGATCAAAATCCCATAAAGGGAAGGCATCTCTGATCAGCACTAGTAGAAAGCTACGTTCTCTCATAAAAACATCCAAGGCCAACTGAGAGAAAAATCGCCAAGGACACTAAAGATAACCACAAGGCATTCTTCAGTTATGTTAGAAACCTGGGCGGAAACCCTCAGATATGCTCAGAGTTAGTACACGACAAAAAATGTACAAATTTACTGAACCCACAGATATTGCCAACATTCTGGCAGACAGGTTCAGTGCAAATTTCTCTCCTCCACCTCTAAAAGAAGAAAAACTCATCCCAGCTGAATGTAACCTCCCTGTCATCTCTGCTGTCCAGTTGAGAACCGCCCTCAGCAAAGCAAAAAACACAGCATATATGGGACCTGATGGTATCCCTGGCTGCGTGATACGTGAACTCCAAGAGGAGCTAAACCCGCATATAAAAATGTTATTTAACCTTAGCCTTACTACAGGATATGTACCTGAACACTGGCGTACAGCAACAGTGGTCCCACTCCACAAGGGAGGCTCCACTACAGACCCTGGGAACTACCGCCCCATAAGCTTAACCAGCCTGGTCTGCAAAGCTACGGAAAGAATTATTATGGAACTCAAATGACATTGGGGACCTACAGACACTTGATCCCACCCAGTTCGGCTTTGTAAAGGGCAGATCCTGCCTTCTGAACCTGGTTGACTTTTTCGAAACAGTCACTAGAGCCATTGATGAGGGCAAGGCAGTCCATACAGCCTACCTGAACTTGGCTAAAGCCTTCGACACAATACCCCACTCAGGGATCAAAGATAAGCTAAACAGATTAAATGTAAATCCATATGTCACAAGATGGGTTGCAAACTGGCTAAAGAACAGAACCCATAAAGTCAAAATTGCGGGAGCCATGTCAGACTCAAAGCCAGTTACAAGTGGTGTCCCACAGGGCTCTGTCCTGGGACCCCTCTTGTTCGGCATTTACTTCTCAGATGTGAAAGCAAACATGGGAGGGTTGTGGCTGACAAAGTTCGCAAATGACTGCAAACTAGGCGCCATAATCGATACACCAGCTGACACATACATCCTACAGAAAGGCCTCACCGAAACGGACAACTGGTGCCGGAATCATGGCCTTAAACTGAATGCCAAGAAATGTATAGTCATCTCCTTTGGGAAAAACAAAGTACCCACAAATTATCACACAGACAGTAACCCACAGAGTACGGAAAAAGTAATCAGAGACCTGGGGACCCAAGTTGATAGTGACCTCTCATTTGACACCCACGTTGCCAAAGTGGTTAGAAAGACTTTCTACCTTGCCCACCTCATCATGAAGGGGTTCACATCCAGATCAAAGGAGGTCATAGTGCCCCTGTACTCCTCCCTTATCAGGCCCACGATTGAGTACAATGCCCCATTTGGTATGTACCTCACCCGGCACTTACAACAGCTGGAGAGACCCCAGAAGTACCTCACCAAGAGGATCAAGGGTCTCAAACATATATGTCATATGCTACCAGGCTAAAGAAACTCAAGCTCTATTCAGTAGCATACCTCCTGCTCAGAGGTGATCTGTGCCTGACGTACAAGGCCATATCCAACCACGAATTGATGGACATGCTCCACCTCAAAAAATCCAAATCCATAAGAACCACGAGAGCCAAAGATTTAAACCTCAGTACAAACATGAATAGAACATGCTGGAGGAACAGATTCATAACTCAGAGGCTTCCCATACTCTGGAACAGAATCCCAGTTCATGTTAGGCAGAGCTCCTCACCGACTCTCTTCAAGAGAAATCTTGACGAGTGGGATGGGAGATCGTAGGTTTACCCCGGGGGTCACCCCTGTGTCGCTACTTGACAGAGGCACAGTAAACTAATTTTAATAAGTAAGGGGGTCTTCAATGTGTCACTACTAGACACAGGCACAGTATTCTAAATTTATTCTATACACCTTAGTACCACTACATGGGGTGGCAAAAGCCACATCTCTAGGGCTAGGCTTGCAAATGCCCCAGGGCAGATAGCCTAGTACTAAACTATGAAAAGATCCTGAGCAGTGACCTGGAAGGTAGAAGGGTTAAAACCCAGTCAGGAGTAGCTGTGACAAATGGACGGGTGACCTTTGGGCTTCAGTGTCTTGAATCATTGCTTGGGCCATAGGTAGAACACCAGAGACCTTGATGTAGTCTTCAACTTTGTCCTGCATGATCATCATGGGGATAGTATCCTCCCGGTCACAAAGAATAATTCGAGCAATGTCACCAAAGGCTGTGAAAGGGCCTTGGGAATAACAGCTTGTGAAGATGTACTTGGGACCAAAGACACAGCAGCTTCCAAGAGAGATCATGCCAGACACCTCAGCTAAACAAGGCACCGGGGTATGGATGTCTGCAAAAACTCATCGACACTAATAGCCCTAAGCTTAGAGGGGGTACTATCTGATGACAAAGCAATGTTGTTGACCTCCCAAACTATTCTCCTTTGGGTACTTTTTGTCCCTGGGTTAGTCTGAGAAAGAAATAGCAAACTATGACAGACCCAGACCATATGTAGGATTTTTGGGAAAGTACTGATCAAGGAATTGAACCCTGCATTTGATGATCTACAGGTTGGGGGAAAAAAAAAAAAAAAATGCATACTGGAAACACCTGGGCATATCACTCTCGAGACCCAAGCAAAAAGTTGTGGATGTCCCTGCGTTGTATTTGCTTCCTACATTTAAAGACAAGTCAGTAATTGCATTAACATCTACAAACACAATGAATTCTAAACACAGTAATACGAAAAGAAAATTCCACAATAGGGTACTTATCTGCGTACTAACTCTAGCTTTAAGCCAACTTCACAGAATAATTATAGCTAAATTCAAGATGATCTTATGACAATGATTAGTGGTACTGAGGGATGCTGGCAATGCCTTTAGGCCAGTAAGGGAGAAAGTCCACCAGTGCTGAAGGGGGACTGAAAGCTCTGGTATTTCAAGCTGGCAGTGGGGCCTCTGCAGGCAGGAATCCAGAAAGTTAGTACTACAATAGTGAATTAGGACCAACACCTGAAATTGTTAAGAGCCAAGAACCAACAGACTTTAAAATCAACCATTTCTTGCTGCAAATGGTCAAGGCAGTTCTTTCTTTCTTACAGAGTAGTATACTGTAGTACTCAACATAGGGATAATACTAGCTCCACTGTGGCAATATTCATATCTATGCAAGTCAGGCCAAATGGACAGACATCTGCCTAAGGAAGAATCTCATGTACACAGATTTACTGTGGCAGTGATCCCTACAATGACCATCTGTGGTAACCTTTAATCATGCAAGGCTCAAAGAGGGACCCCCACTCATCAGATAAACCCACTTAATTTGGAATTGCACCTTGCAAGAAAGCAGAAAGGGAAAGACCATCTCCAGGTTAAGTTAACACCCACCATTCAAAGAAGGAGAGAGAGAGAGAGACAGAGAGAGAGAGAGAGAGAGAGACAGAGAGAGAGAGAGAGAGAGAGAGAGAGAGAGACAGAGAGAGAGAGAGAGACAGAGAGACAGAGAGAGAGACAGAGACACAGAGAGACAGAGACACACAGAGAGACAGAGACACACAGAGAGACAGAGACACACAGAGAGACAGAGACACACAGAGAGAGAGAGACACACACAGAGAGACAGAGAGACAGAGAGACAGAGAGAGAGAGAAGACAAAGAAAAATAAATAAAGAAATGTAATGAAAATGAAGATTGCAGCCAATGGCCAATAACTGCAGTGCAATCCCTGCATGTGGAAACCATACATACAGTCACTGCTACAAGGCTTAAAATACATAAAAGTGAGTCTGAACTAATTCTATGGTGCAGCTCTATTTCAGTTTCTGGGTCTTCCTCCAAAGGGAGGAAGCAGCAGCTCTAGACTACATCCTAAAGCATTGGCATAAAGGAAATGTGCTCCACTGGAGTCAGGAGGACTTGGTCCTTCAGATTATGGCATCAAGTGAATACAACCAAGCCAAAGCCCAGGGATAGTTGGGGCAATCGGTGGCCAAAAGTCCAAGTAAGGAAAGATCAGAATGCAGTACTGCTGGAAAACCTTCACTGCAGATAAGAAACCAAATGGCAGCGTTCTGTTCTGAAAGTTCACCCAGATAAAGAAACCTTTTGTGTACATTCCAACCTCTGACGTATCAACAGGCATCCAACATTTCTAGTATCAACACCTAAAAACCCTGGAGCAACACAACTAGAAATACCAATATCTGTAGTTATCATAGAGGGTTATAGTATTCCACTCACCAAAGCATATGGGGAGCAGCACTTACTCATCTTGGCCCCTTCTCTATTTTTGTCACCTTCAAGCCCCTACATTCTAATCAGCCCATTTCTCCCTCCCAACCCTCAGCATCCTAGTACACCAAGAAATGGTAAGAAACCTGGGTGTTGTGGATTTCTCTGGTAAGGATAAGATTTTTCTTACAGAGCCAGCACACTCACAGCAATGGCTGGAAAGCAAGGCACAAATGTAATTCTTTTGGACTAAATCTGGTGTACTTCCACACAAGTGCACACATACTTGCTCAATGGCAAGTTCATGCTCCCAGAGTGTCTCAAACTGTAGTACCATGCTCACCTTCAGGAAGGAATCCTGCAGTGGGACCCTGCCAAAATGGTACTTGCTGTTCATTTGTACTACTTCCCCCTGCTGACTCCTCCAGCAGCACAACTAAATCAAACCCATTTTGGTGGGTCCAGTCAGAGCACCATCTTTCTGTGCCATGGAGCCAACCCAATCACCTATTTAATTTTTCTACACAAAGAAGTCTGCACTGACCATACCACTTTTTAGCTATGCAGTCAACAGCAACTGAGTTCTATGTTCAACAGGGAAAGATTCCTGAAAACAATAGAATAACCTGTCTGCAAACAAAAAGCTTGCTTACACATAAAAAAATTCCGAATTTGTAATTACTGTGATGCAGTCGAGATTCATTGGGTCGTAACAGTACTTCACTGAATGCAACTTGTCAGAACATTTTTTTTTAAAGATGTTAACGTTCTAATAAAAATTATGACAGAAAATTTCTTATGCAGTTTTACCTATAAATATTTAAACTGAAACATATCCAAAAAAGGAAAAAGAAAAGCATTTATATGCAGGTTTTATTTGAAGCACTTAATATTAAACATTACATACTTCATATTTCCAGAACAATCCCATTCAAAACTGCATTTAAACAGGTAACACAAAACTTGTGAAAGCTATTACTTTTCCCCAAAGAAGCTTAAGGCAATTTAATTACACTGCTAGCTGCATTCAAACCAAATCATACACTCCCAAAACATCTGCAATGAGATGACAAAATGGTAGCTGTGCTTAAACACCAACACCATAAATGTAATTAAACAGAAATTTAATGGGCTGTAATCACCTTTTTCCCCTCTATATCAAAAGAAATTGGCTAAACTGCCTTGTTTCCTTTGCAAATCTCTGTTTAGTGAATTAAGTAGCAATATTCTGCTTCCCTTTTACACAAAGCTCCATTAAGTAAGACAGCAACTGTAAATATTAAAAGCAGACACACTCATTAATACTTTTTCTAACATGGGGTACACCATTCAGTCATTTACTGGGATCAAATTACACTTAAAATAATGTAACACACCACCTCCTTGAAATATCATAGCAGATGGAACAATTGCTTATAAATGTTACAAAAAAATACTTTAATATCCAGCAACACGGTCATTACTGCTGGAAACAGAATGCAGTATTATTGCATTATCACGTCTTAACATAGTAATGATTAGCACTATGATAAAATGAGTACATAAATGTTATAGTAACCTGCCTGCTTCCATGGCAGGGTATTTTGCTGGTTATGTCATGAAAAAATAATGGCCGTCAGATTTATGGAAATATTTAACAATGACTAGGCAGCTATGCATCTGATCTAGAGTGCCCTCTGAAAAAATTGGAAAGCAGATGAATACTTATTCTTGATTCATGCACTAAAGAACTAAAAACTAAAGAAAATCAGGTTTTTCAGTAAATCAATGGTATTTTCCTCCATTCAACATTTGTGCCTTCACAGCCAAAATTCTCTTAACCTTTCCTACCAGCCAGGGAATTATACCGCACCTCATTATGCAACAGCTAGGTACCCAACCCACAATGTTCCTAAAACAGAAAAAAGGGGAGTCATCAGTACAAATGAAATTAGGACAGAAGGAAATAATGTAGCAAGGCTACATCCATTATACACTGTACCCCCTTTCACTGTTTCAAGTTAGCTGCGATGGCAGCATGATAAATCAAGTAGAAAGGGCAAAGAACTCAGGCAGTGCAAATTTCAGAACCATCTTCAGTTTACATCTCTGGAACTACAACAAACAATCCAGCAACAAACTGCACCTACAAGAGTAAAAAATATTAAACAGTCCTCATTCATACTGTGTGGTAAGCACAGAATTAAAAATATTTACAGCAACAAGGCAACTGTGGAATAAAGCCAAAGAACATAAACCATTATTAATCGTATATAAATTTTAATAAAATTTCAGCTGAAGGCTACAGAGAATTAACAAGTTGTGCTAATGTGGTCTTTCGCAGAAATCTGTGAAAGACAGCTGGAGCTTAGTGAAGTTAGTCTGCTGAGAAAACTACAAAAATCTCCTAAATGCATGCTGGCTCTATTACCAAACAGTAATGAAATTTAGTCATGCAAGGATACCCTTACAATATAGTCTTAGCAAAAATACAAAGCTGAGAATGAATTAGCCTTTCAAAACAGATCTTCCAGTAAAATGAAAAAATGCCAGTCTTCCTTTATTGTACTTCTAATGAAAATAAATGCAAGCACAAAAAGGTGGGTTGATGTATCATATAGCAAACCTTCACCAGCACCCTTTGCTTACTAAAAGGAGAGAAAAATCTCTGCTCCCTGTACAATAAATACTTTATGGTGCATCTACTATCTAAGACATAGGCTCATACAACCCCAAATTAACTCATAAAACCCATTACTCACATTTAGCCACTTTTTTGATGTGGGTTCCTACATTATGGCTCTGTGCCATGCAGACAGTGATGTACATAATCATTTTCAACTTTCAATAGGCACATGCCATTCTTAAAAGGTGTCATTTAAAGATGCCAATTTGCCCCAGAGACTACTCCACAAAAAATAACTGCTTTCACAAATTCCACTTTAGAGGATGCATTAAATAGGGTGCTGCCTCCAACTGGCTTGTTTAATAAAAGGTGGCAATCTTCACCTTTTTTGTTCTACCCAAGATAACATTATACTTAACATACTATGTAATCTGCCTGCAGGATTTTCTACTACAAATTAAGTGCTCTCTTTTTGTGCGAAATATACAATCTAACACAGAAACCCTAAATCAAAAAGCATCTTGCTAATTTTAGAAAGAAAACTGTCATATTATGCCACATTATAGCAATAATGATGCTTTATGCAAGTGCACTGTAAGCCTGCTAACAAGGTTTCTAGCTAGAATGCTCTATACAAGCAAAACATTAAATATTTAGTGTTGCAATCAGAAATGTAAAATAGATTACTACATGTCAATGCCACCCAATTAAAAAAAAACTTTCACAATAAAAACAGAAGTGCCAACTCTCACTGCAGGGCCTGTAGAGGAGGGAAGAAATACCACATAGTGGTCTTGACACTGCATGCCCAAGTGCTCAATATTTAAAGAGGCAAGAACCAGAATCAGCCAAGGTTAGAATCCAAGTGCCAAGTTCTGATAAAACTTACTCATTTGCTTATATGCTAGAACAAAAACTGCTGTCTGAAGTTAAGTTACACTTTTATTTGTACTGAAGTGCCAGCATCAATTTTTAAAGGGCCACACAATCTTGACAAGTGAGGTCTCAAACATGAGTGAAGGTGAAGTTAGCAAAACTCCCTCCCAAACTGGGGAATGGGTAAGGCTTTCCTATGTCGGGATTTTTCTGAAAATTATACAAGAATGCTTTTCTTGTTCAGAAGGCATGGCTCAGACTGCCCATTCATAGCACTGTCAATGTACCAGTTTGAAATCTATGTAGGTGTGTTTGTGGCTAGGGTGCTGATTATTAAATCAAATGATTCAGTGGGAAAAGTGCAAGCAAAGCTAACATGAAATATGGTGATTACTTCGGAACAGAGGAATATTGTATAACAAACATTCTTAACGTACAATTAAAAAAAAAAAAAAAAATGTTTTAAGTGTGCTACATCAGAACCAGTGCCTGCAAGCCTCATTTTGACAAGACTTCTTAACAGCAGAGTGCGCCTCCAGGTGTTTATGCAGTTACCTCCAACTTACTGTACCTCTAGGGATCAAATATTGCTTACTCATATTTGCATTAATAATTCCAAAACCACGCTACATACAAGGTATCAGAATATTTTATCTTGAAGCATACATGATGGCAAACACAACTGAATTGATATTTGACCTCAGTCAATGAGTATTTGTTAGAACTGTAAGGTGATAATTTCATTTTTTAAGGCTCAAACCACGCCCACTGGGGAGTTAAAGGTACACTCAAAGAGCTGTACTGGAGGGAATGAGAAACTATATGACTGCCACGTACAGTGTGGAGGAAAATTTTTTAGTAATTTCATAACCAATGTTTTCTCAAAATGTAGTATAGTTTCTTTCACCGTGTTTGAAACCCCACCATACAAAACAGTCCATAAATAAGTAACAAACAGAGCTGCAAACGTATTAAAAACTGGACAATGTATACAGAAAACATGAGATTATTTCTAGAATAAATAAAGCTTCTCAACTTTACAAGTGCCTTCCCTAAAATTGTCACATGTCATGAGCATACAAAGTTTATGGGTCTTTTACCCTTCCGTTTACCCTTCAGTGTGTAGTCCATATATACAAAACACTTAAAACTTTACAACAATCTTTTACCAAAGTGCAAATCTTTCTTACCCACTAAATGAGGCAAGGAACATTCTTCATATATATACACGATATATATATGTATACATATTTCTACGTAATAGCAGCCTATTAGAAGCAAGTAAGGTGCTTAGCTTGTGCCAAACAGTACTTGAAATCAAGTACTGCCAGGCTGTTAACACATGTGCATGTTCAGTTTTTGAGAGAGACTACTGAAAGCTGTGATTCCGCAGGGTTGGCCAACTCAATTAGGGCCAAAGCCACGCGAAGGCGCTCACGCTGCTCCTGAATGCAATGGCGTGCTGCAGTGTGCCCTGAATTAGTCTTCTCATCATCATCATCATCAGACTGCATGTACTCCATTGGATCCTGCTGTTCTTGATCAGTCTTCTGCACTGTTTTCCCTTTTACATTTGTGGTTCTCTGTTCTCTGGTTTGCCAGTACCTATGGAGAAACAAAGAGGTAAGCAGGTGGAACACTTGACTTGTTGCTTCACATAACATTCTCTTACAGAACCATTTGTAAAACCTACTCCACCATTTTACATAAAAATACACACTACAGAGCTCACAGGGTGCTGTCCTGGATTAAAAAAAAAACTGTCTGCAAAGACAACTGGATTTATAAGTGAAGAAGGTTACTGTTTTTATTTCTCTCACACAATGTTATTGAGTCACTACACAGACTAATGGTACACAATAAAAAGATGACCACCGCTGTCCCTCACAATACAGTTAATATGCTGTCGGAGACCCAACTAAAATTAGGAAGCAGCACACTGGCTTAGGTGGCAAGATCTCTACCCCAGAGCTCCACAGTCAGGGAATTCAATCTTAACCACTAGTCCCCATGTGTGTAAAATGACTTCTGGTCTCCCAGTTCCCACCTCCCAAAAACATGGGAGTTTATTTACTAAACTAAGAGTTCATTGTTTGAATTTGTCCTTGTAGACCAGGGAATGGCTGAAAAGGGTCCAACATAGAGCAGTCATTACCCGGTTAACAAATGTTGGACGTTGGCTATGCCTTACCAGACAAGTCAAAAAGGAAGTTACTATAACTTCAACAAGCATATACATATCGAAATGGTGGAGGGAGTGGGGGGGTTGGGAGGTAGAAGTCTTATTCCAGGAAAAGAAAGGAAAAAAAAAAATGCCCACGACCCAGACAATACAGAAATGCAGTTAAGAGGTATTCTTATGAGAGAGACATCATCTGTGTAACCAGTCCATGTATCTGGAGTTTTCTTCACCACGATAAACAAGGCATTAAATGGAGTTTCATTTGCAACTCCTTCACTATCTTTTGGCATTCACCTCCAGATTTCATACATTGAATTCTCAACAGTTTATGCCTGCTACAGTTGATGCCTGCTGTTGTATAGTACATGTAAGCAAGTGCCACAATCGCCTCTTCACAGTGAGAAACATACCTTTGAACAGAACAATGTGCGCACAGAAGTGGAAAGAGAAAATAGGACTCTTGCAAACACATGGTTAGTATAGTGCAAATAAGGACCGAAGCTACAGAAGCAAATCAACAAAATAAAAATGAAGCAAGAGACACGTTAAATGAAGCGCAGTCCCCAAGGCATGAGACTAAGTCATCAAAAAGCTGGATGAAACAGTGTTTACTGGACAAAAGATGTTGGATTCACACTATGGCACACTACCTGTCCCCTGGGAGAGATATGCAAGCAGCAATCCTTTAACAGTTTTCTAGCAGTGGAAGCCAGTGAGAGCAGAGCGTAACTAAAAGGTCCCTCAGGTTAGAAATTAATGGATTTTTTTTTTTTTGAGAATTTCTGCAAGTCTGCCACAGCACAACCACAGAGTACAGTAAAGAAAAAAAAAGCAGCAATGTGAGAAAAACAGACTGGAAAGGGGAAACATTACAAATAATCCTATCATATCTTTGCAAAATGCTTTACTTGTAGGAAAATCGTTTCAATGAATCATTAAGTCTGACCCAGAAATAAATGGGCATGTCAAACTGCTGCTGAAAAGATTAAGGAAATATCGCTGGGTAAATATAAATGGCATCTCTCACAGACAATGAAGAAAAACTCCACCAAAATTCCTAACAATGAACCTGTAACAGTTTTGCAAATCAAAAGGCAAAGAAAACACACTTACAACATTCCCAGCCTTCTGCTAATGAACAGCAATCAACTGTTTTTTGTGGGTCCCTGCTACAATTCTAGGGATTTTTCCTGTTGGTAGAGTCCGTTTGGCCTGATGCCCAGAAGCAAGAACCTCCCCATATGGCCACATTGATATAGTCCACACCATATTTAATTCTTTCTTGCCACAGAAGACTTCCCTACATGAAAGTCTGTCACTGTCCAGAGATGGGACAGGCCTACAACTAAAAATGCCTCAAGAGTACCCAATTGAGCACCCTTTTCATTCTTTATCATTGCTACGGTTGATTGTTACAAAAAAAAAAAAAAAAAAAAAAAAAACACACTTCCAAACAGAGAAGGAAGGGAAAACCCAATGACAAGCCATGACTCCTATTCGGAGGAGAAGGCGGAACTGGGCTACAGGCCACAGCTCTCTTCTCTAGCTTTTGACACAGATAAAGAGAAAAACGATCTCCTATTCCCCATCTGTGGACATGTCATTTAGGGACACTCAGCCATGAGAAAAACTTTCAACTGGCAATCTCAGAAGGACTCAGTCTCAGGGTGTTTGGTTCCCAAAGGCCATGATTCTTGAATCCAGGAAGCCCTTTTGATGTTTGAAAAGCATTCTTGGAGCTAGATTCCCAATCCTCTGATCCCAAGAGACTCACGACATTTTACAGGGCTCAGGATCTTCCCATGTTTCTGTAAATAGAACCCCACTCCAGATCCATATACTGTCCTTGGAAAATGCTAAGGGAAGCAGATTTGCTCTGGGATAGAATGCTCCTCTGTGTGATGGGGAGAGACCTGCCTTGACTGATTTGCAGAAAGTACAGTTGTGCAAGATCTTCATAACATGACTGTACCAGAACCCTCCTCCCTAAACCACTCAGGATAGGCAGCCAGCAGTCCTACTAGAAGCAAAGCAACATAACTACAGAACAATGAGTCATAAAAACAAACAGTCATATGGGTACTGGATATCCTCAAAGGCCATCGCTGGACTGGTTCCTGTTCTCTACTACAGCACTAACTAAAAAATCTCTTCCGTTTGGCTAAACATGATTCTCTAGTAGCATGTTTTTTAACCTCCTTTAATATCTGTTGCACACACTCAGAAAAGAGGTGCCTAGGTAGGCTAGAAAAAAAAAATGTGTACCGATCCACAAGAAACTATTAATCCTCTGGTCCCTCGATACAAGCCTTCAGGAGAGTTCTTTATGTTGCAAGTCACACACACTCTCCAACCAAAAAACAAATTTAAACTTGCATAATCACTCCCTTAAAAATATCTACATTCAGCATTAAAATTTCCGGATATTTATCATGAAACTTAACTTGGACAAAATCTGTTACACAAACCTTCATTCTTACTAGAATAAAAACCAGCAAAATGCGTGGCTATAGGACTTTTTTTTTTTTATTCTTTATTTCTCCAACTCATTCCTACAAGCTTTGAACAGTTTTTCCAATATATTTCAAATTACATGGACACAAATATACATGTCAAATGGATAGTGTTATTTCTGGATTAATCTTTTATACGTTTTACTCTATTTACAACACAAAATGTAGCCATTAAATTTGTAACACACACTGGATGATCCACAAGGAAAAGTACCTTCTTGAAATACAACCTAGGATGGAATATGCTCAAAGGTCTAACAAAATGAATTTGTAAAGATATTTTCTAAACCAATTATGATTGATGAAAGTATGCAATATGTAATAATAAGCCAAATATTTTGTAATAAAAATACACTATATTCTGTCACAAAATATAAATCATTACTATTCCTATACTCATTCCTATTATCATGAAGGTGTAGCTTCAGATTTTTTATTTATTTTTTTGCCGACTAGAAACTTGTACCACGATCACAACCTCTCTTTAGAAACAGTGTAGAAATACCTTCCCGCAAAAACATTCAGCATTCACTACACAAACTCACAATTCTTAGGTTCACAGGTTCATAGGGCATTTATAAGCCTAGCCAGAGTGCGTTTGGCTGTCGCCACCCATTTTAAATTAATTTTGCTATGCCCTTTTTCGAGGTTAGTATACTGTGCCTCTGTCTAACAGTGTGATACCCGGGGTAAACCTACGATCTCCCATCCACTCAAGTCAATGAGAGAGACACTGCCCAACCCGGACTGGGATTTTATTCCATAGTGAAGGGAGCCTCTGGGTTATGAATCTGTCCCTCCAGCATGTCCTATTTATTTCAGTGCTGAGGTTAAAGTCTCTCGAGCGCGTAGCTCGATGGGATTTGGATTTTCTGAGGTGCAGCATGTCCATTAATTCCGGATTGGACATGGCTTTATAAGTCAGGCACAGATCACCTCTGAGCAGGCGGTATGCCACTGAGTAGAGCTGGAGTTTCTTTAACCGGGCAGCATATGGCATCTGTTTGAGCCCTATGATCCTCTTGGTGAGGTACTTTTGGGGTCTTTCCAGTTGCTGCAGGTGTCTGGTAAGGTACATCCCGAAAGGGGCACTGTACTCAATTATGGGCCTGATGAGGGATGAGTAAAGAGGCACGATGACCTCGCCTGATCTAGATGTGAATCCCTTCATGATTAGGTGGGCTATATAAAATGTTTTTCTAACCACTTTGGCCACGTGGTTGTCAAATGAGAGATTGATATCAACTTGGGTCCCCAATTACTTCTTCTGTACTTAATGGATTACCACCCATGTGGTAATTTGTGGGCACTTTGTTTTTGCCAAAGGGGATGACTATACACTTTTTGGCGTTTAGCTTGAGGTCATGGCTCTGGCACCAGTTGTCTGTTTCTAGGAGGCCCTTTTGGAGGATGCTTGTGTCGGCTGGAGAGTCGATAATGGTGCCCAGTTTGCAGTCATCTGCGAACTTAGTCAGCCACAGTCCTTCAGTGTTGGCCTGTACCTCCGAGAAATGTATACCAAACAAGAGAGGACCCAGGACTGAGCCTTGTGGGACGCCACTTGTAACTGGTTTGGAGTCCGACATGGCTCCAGCAATTCTAACCATGTGGATTCTGTCCTTGAGCCAGTTTGCAACCCATCTAGTGACATAGAGGTTTATATTTAAGCTGGTGAGCTTATCTATAATGCCAGAGTGGGGTATTGTATCGAAGGCTTTTGCAAGGTCCAGGTAGGCTGTGTGGACCACCTTCCCCTCGTCAATGGCCTTGGTGACCATTTCAAAGAAATCAACCAGGTTTAAGAGGCATGATCTGCCCTTAAAGCCGAACTGGGTAGGATCCAGTGTCTGTAGGTCCCCAATATCTTTATTTATGAGGTCCATGATGATTCTTTCCATAGCTTTGCAGACCACGCTAGTCAGGCTTACTAGTTTAGTAATAAGTGATACTTATTTTAGTAATAAAATTTAATATAATTTAGTAATAAAATGATAGTTTCCAGGATCCGTTGAGGCACCACTGTTGCTGTACGCCACTCTTTGGGTACATATCCTGTAATAAGGCGGAGATTGAACAGTAGTTTTATGTTTGGGTTTAGCTCTTCTTGGAGTTCATGTAGGATGCAGCCCGGGACATCATCTGGTCCCATTGATGCTGTGTTTTTTGCTTTGGAGAGGGCAGCTCTTACCTGAGCATCTGAGATGTCAGGGGGGCAGCACACTGCTGGGATAAATATTTGCCCTTTTGGGGGGGGGGGGGGGTTTGCGCTGAACCTGTCAGCTAGGATGTTGGCAATGTCTGCGGGTTCAGTGTATTTTTTTGTCATTTTGGACTAATTCTGAGCATCCTGGGTTCCTAACATAACTAAAGAAAACCGATTATCCTTAGTGTGTCCTGTGCAATTTTTCTCTCGAAGCTGGCCTTAGACTATTTTATGAGTGCCCATAGTTTTTTGCTAATACTGATCAGAGATGCCTTCCCTTTTTGGGATTTTGCTCCGTCATGTAGTAGCTTCCTCCTCCTATTGTATAGTTAGTTTATGGCTGGGGTCCACCAGACAGCACGTCTGCCTTTGGAGGATTGGGTCTTGGTTTTATTTGGGATTGCATGATCCATGCATTCCTGAAGGTGTTCATAGAATGCGTTTATAAAGGATTCTGCGGTCTGGGCCATATTTTCCACAGGCCCGGGGGCTTGGAAGGATTCCACCTCGGTTTTGAGGAGTGTGAAATTTGCTTTAGAGAAGTTTTTCACTGTGGTTTTCAGGGCAGGGGGTGGAGTCGGGATGTGAATATCCAGTGAGATTAGTTTATGGTCTGATCTAAGGAGCATAGAGTCCCCATGTTGGTGACGATCAGGTCCAGTACGTTTTCCCCTCTTGTGGGAGTGGTAACAAGTTGTTCCATAGCATTTGAGTTTATAAATTCTAGGAACCTTTGGGCTAGGGTGTTGGAGCTAGAGTAATGCTCCCAGTCTATGTTTGCGTAGTTGAAGTCGCCCAATATAATGGTGTTTGGAGAGACCTTCATATTTTCCAGTGTTCTCAGGAAGGCAGAGTGGGGTTCCTGGGTTTGGGAGGGTTCTCTCTCTAGTAAAGCATTAAATGAAGTAGGGGTGAATGACAACTACTGCCCCGAAAAAAATATCTAGCAGTTTCCTTTCTACTTACTTTTGTAACCATATTAAAACTATGTCCTCCTATTACTATAATGTGATTTTGAACCAAACCCCCATAAAACTAAACCCAAACCTATTACACAAACTTTTAATAAAACCATTGGCCATACAACTTTTCAAAATGGCAGAGTCAGAAGATATGCTCTCCTCAGACCAAGATGGAATTAAGAGTAGTGAGGTGCAGTTTAAACAGTCTTCCTCTGAACCAGAAAATAGCTCTTCAGAAGATGAGAGGGACCGTTCTCTCTTGTAATTAGAAAGTACTGGGGTAGAAGGCTACAAATCCCTAGTGAGACCCTTGGCAAAACTGAGCCACTCATCTTGTAACCCCTTCAAACTGGTTGAAGAGGGAGAAGGGGTTTGGAGACTTTCTTGGGTGTTTCAAACAAAATCGTTTTGGAGGAATTGGACATCCGGACCTACACAAGCAAGTCAGACACCTCTACTGATACCAAAACCCAAGGCATTCTATTCTCTCTTTCAGCCAGAATTAAGAGGTTCTCCCTTTTCAGTTGACATGTAACATTTGGTCCGACTGGACATTGTGGACTCCTGACCCTCAGTGGCTTCCAGCACAACATTACTGGTGGAGTCAGGGAGCTCTGACAGATACTTCAAGGGCTCAGACTACCACAGCAATTACATCAGTCCCAGACTAAAGACTAACCTGTGCCCTTTCTAAATTCTCTCTAGAAAATTATTTTCTTCTTTAACTGAAAAGGCAAGTCGGACTAAGACAAAACAGTAACCAGACCCCCAAGCAAGGACTTTGTCCATGGTTGCCTAAAGGAATCGAAGGCTACTCAGCCTTCTATGAATAGATTTTGGATTAAATAATCACCACGATGCTGTACATCGTGACTTTCACCAAGGCAGAAAACACAGGCCATGTGAGAGCCTTTGTACAGTACCTGCAGGCATAAGAATTATTCAACTGCACTGAAAAAAAGAAAAGAATGTCTCAAATGAAGCACTCATCTTCCCACAAAGCCTAGCCGCAAGCCAACCGCCAATGCTGTAGATGCGACAGAGACAAGATAACTGACCAAATGCTTCACCATAAAAAAAGTTTTGAATTTTGGCACTCATTTGTCCTAGCGTGTTAACAGATGTATGGTTTTGCAAGGAAGGTGCCCAAAGGTTTATATATTGGCCCGGACATCAGATATCCTTGGTAGAATACATCCTATTTAATTTTATATTCCTGCAACAACAGTAATCTAATAATGGTTATCTACATTTCATTCCCCCTTTTAAATGCTAACAATCTAGGAGATCCACCAAAGATGTGCTCACAAACTGAATATCTCAATCTTCCTTGTTCGCAAGTGCACAGTGCATCTGTTAATTTCCATTAGACCAGTCCTGCACCTGCAGTCTGCTTCCCCTATAATAAAGGCATTTGCTTGTAGAAAATCCAGTCGGTGCCTTCACAATACACTGTAAATGGACCATTTATCTTACATTCTTCACATTTTGCTTCCATATTTAATTTTAGGGCATGAAAGAAATACTATCCCTTTGCTTAATCAAAATTCAGCTGTTTACACAATTAATTCTTACACATTCATAATGCAGCCTCCAGGCAGCTACAGAAAGCAACATGGTTTAACTTTGCCCTATTACTATCCAACTTTTCTGCTTGTGCTATACTATAAATAAGCTATTTTTGCAAAGCTAAGAAAGACTCAAGTCAGCTAACACTTTGCAATGCATAGTGAATAGGTTGAAGTATACGTTCTCAGTTTTTCTGCTTTTATACCTTACTTTTAGTAATGCACTTTCTTGCCTTACTAGTACTAATAAAGCCAACTTGCACCTTCCACAAAAATCAGCTCCCACACCCTTACTTACAGTACATCTGTATAACAGTCACTATATACCATTATACTTCATAATATACCAACACATTTAAAAAATGAAAAATTGTTTTTACAGCTGTACACTCTTCGATCTAGTTCCTTCATGGTCAACCAGAAAGTTGGATTCCTACATGCCAACTGCCCTAGCTGGAAATACAGCACACAGTGGGACTTTATGCTGTACATTTCTCCCACTACTTACCAAGCATAGTATTTCAAGTTCATATCACAATCTCTCCTAAATGGAACAAAACTGCCATTTCAGCTCTCACACCAGTTTTTAGTGGGATTAATACTTTTAAAATTCTCATACCTTTCACTAAAGTCAACTGGATATCTGTCTTCTTCATATTCCTCAACCTCTTAGCACAAAAAAATCTGGACAAAGCCTAACATAATAGGGGACAAGGGCCCAAAAATAGGGAATTTTTTTTTAAAGATTGTTCTTATAAACTTAGAAAGTTGTTATAACAGGATTTCTGTTAGCATGTATTTTTTCAGAAGGATGAGAAACCTGAAACTTCAATGTCATTATTTAGTGACTTCAGTCCACAGATCATCCCAGTGAACTGCCAGAAAAACAACATTTTAGGAGGAGCAGACCAAAAATATGAAGTAAAATTCTGGACAGTTGAGAGCAATAATCTTCATCCTGTTCCTCATCTTCTCAAAGTACTGACAACTGGTTTGAATCGGAGCTTTGCCCAACTCTCCTGGTAGGTGCTCTCTCTCTGCCACTCAAGCATTTTCTTTTGGAACTAGGAGAATGGTTCCATTGGCAGTCTCTTAAATACATTTTACTTGCATAGGGTCGAGAAACACAGAGTCCCCCTCACCTTGCTGAGTGGAATTCTTTAATCTTCTCCAACACCAGATATCCTCATATACATTTTTGGCTCAGCCAGAAAAATATTCACAAAACATCTGGATACAACAGTATATTTCACATCAACCTCTCAACAACTCTTAACAGATGGACTGAAAACTTACTCCTTTTGTATGGGGAAGAGCAAGTAACCATTTTCCACAGTAGTCAGATTTCAACCACTTTTTCTTTTTGCCATATTTAGTCAGACATCTCCTTTTGCTGGTACAAATGCATTTTAACCAATATGGGTGAGCTCAGCTGCTTTCTGGAGAACAGCTTTGGAGCAAATATTTAATATGCCCCCTCAGTTAACAAATCCTCTTAAGAAATAATAATCTTCTTAATACCACAATATGTCATTCTCTCCATGTCTGTTTTTGACATCTTCAGACTTAGATTGTTATGCTGGTTATTTAATACTTGTTATTTATCCCAAGCATTTTGCCCAAAGTCACCCTTTGAACTTCTTAGTGCATCTGGTTTATTTTTTTACTTAAGTTTACTGAAAAACATCTCCTGCATCAAAGCTGCAAATAAGTCTGCTTCTTGCTGATCAGCCATGAGGTTCTTCCCAGCCACAATTTTTTCTTCTTTTCTGGTCGACTTTCCCCCTGCCTTTTTTTTGCCGACATCCAGGCAGTGCATCTGCTAGCCAATAACCACATTCCTCAGACATGTAGACATTTTACTGGCTTTAACAGTTTCCCGTTTTTCACTTAGCTCTAAATTACTGTGCTACTTAAGTTATCTTGGAAGTCCCAGGGTCCACATAACTTGCACTTCAAAGTGCAGGGCACCTGGAGTCCAAGAGAGACAACTCCATAAACAAAGGAGCCGATGGCAGTCATTCAGGCTCTCAAAATCTTCAAGACAGTCTAAATGCCTGGGATCCTACATGCAACAAGTCAAAAAAGGTAAACGGTGCATAAATAAGGGAGAGCACACACCATCTCTACAGGCTCAAAAATAGGCCATGGAATACAATATTCTCCTGAAGGCTTATATATCTACTATACACATACACCCACACACAACAATGAGGAATGCCAATGAAAAATACATTTCCAAGGGGCTAGGACAGAGCATTAACTTTTGGCACATCAGCCATAGAAGGACCTGCAAGAAAAGGGCAACAGCATTCAGTGAGTGTGCTGTAGACACCAACACCTTCCAGAAAGGCTTTAGTGCCAGGACATTTAGAAGCAGCCACTTGATCTTCAGTTCATAACCTTTGTAAGACTACAGGCTGGATATAATACAAAGAAGGGGGCTGAATTTGTTCCGCTGTCCTGAAAGGCATCTCTAGTCCTCAAAGCAGTAAGCCAACCAACCATGTGGACAGAGCCAGCTTTGAGAATACTCCATGGCATAAGACATTTGGGGAAGCAGCACCCCCCCAAAAGCTGCATAATATTTAGTAAAAAGCAATAGAAGAAACTTATGAACAGCAGCCTAAGTCAGTAGGAGCAGGACAGAGAAGACCATAGCCACTACCAAACACCCTCTTGAAAAAGCCATAATATCAGATAAAATCCAAGAGGTGACCTCAACAAAAAGTCCCCATTTTCTCTGCTGGATGAAAAGGGGTGGTAGTAAACATACTAGTCTAAGAGACAAGGTCAGATGGGACTTGAATCCTTAAAATTCTGGAAAAGGGGAAATAATTATCACAGATAAAGATAAAGATAAACCTGTATGTGTCACAAGAAGAACATTATCTGGGCAGACAGGCTAACTTACAGCCATTGAAGATCACAATTCCCAGTTGCTGCATGAAAACTAAGGCACCATGCACTCATTCCATATGGCTGCTCTTTTTCATACCAATAAGAAATGTGAATGAGAAAGAAATTCCCACCAAACTAACAAACCATCGGACAGTCACAATCCACTTATTGTGGCATGAAAAAGTCTTTGCAGCAACATAACTCAATCAACACAGGATTTGATCCAGATATGGCAGGCCAGTACTGGTACAAAGTGTGGCATCCGGGTCAGCATCTGGGGCAAAGACAACCACCAAGAGGACAAAGTGCTAGACATGAGTGCCCCAGACAAAAGCGCAATACCATGGCTTAGAATGCATAAGAGTTATATAAATCTTCTTACATTATCCATATGGCTATCAACCTTGGAAGGAGAAAAGGCAGACCACAAACTAGTCATTGGTACCAATCTAATCACAACCCTCAAAGCTGACCAAAATAGGCAAGAGAAGATCATTTTTAAAACCTGTGGGGCATCTAGGTAAGTAGCATGGGAAATGGCGATGCAGAATAAAGAATGTGTGCAGAACTAACTTTGTTACAGCAAAAGTAGCAGTCAGATTTTCATTTTGGAAAACCAGATTTTCCTGGAGCCATCATTTTTATTTTTTCTGCTAAACTGGGTGTGGTACAAACTGCAGGGAAAAAAAAAAAAAATCACCTCAGCACTTAATCCTAAGACTCTATGCTTCAGTGTCAGAAGAGTCAGGTGAAAGACATCAGAAGAATACAAATCGGACTAATGAGGCTGCCTGGAAAGGCAAACTGAAAAATTCATGATGTTTAAGACTGTAAACTAAACTACAGATTAAAAAAGCTACCTCAATACCAGCGCACAAAAATAAGCAAACACTGGCACCTGGTTAAAAAAAAAAAACAAAATTAAAGGAGACAAAGGAAGGAATGCTAAGCCTGACACTGTAGCTGTAAAAAATAAAGCAAACATCCTCCCTTGACTCAAAAGAGAGAGAGATCCAGAGATTGAAAACAAAGTATTTAGGAAAAAGGAGACAGAGGGAATAAAGCCATGCCTGACCTCAGGTGAAACAGGTCTGCTATCACCAACCAAATGAGCAGCCAAACTGATGGGAAAATACAACAAAATGGTTTGCTAAAAAGCAGTCACACAAAGGCATATTAAAGATGTACACAATCACAGGAATTGGCAGGTAATGAGCAAGATAATTATACCACATATGTACACCAAGATGCTACTTTTGAGAGGTAGACTACTGAAGGCTTTTAGAAAGCAGGAGAGTTAATTGCACATCCAAAAACAAAATCACTACAATGGCTGCGGGCTTGTGATTTTACAATGTAGGCTAAGAAAAAACAGAACTAGGAAAGAAAATTCTGCCAAGAAGGAAAATAGGGGAGGGAAGGAGAAAACTACAGTAGGTTCGAGCACAGGAATCTAATGTACTGACCTGTTTGACTACATGCAGAAGGCATTCCAGTCCATGAGGCTGAGTCAAATGACAAGGAAAAAAAATCTTAAAACAAAGTAGTGTCCATTAACAGATATGAAAATCTCATGCAAGAGATTTGTAGGTGAATCCTTTTTTGTCTTAGCTCCTCCTTTTCCCATAAGTCTAATAGCCAGAGAAAGTTTTAGATCTCAAGCTGAAAGAGACATGCCTGTCTCTGGTCCTACAGGCAAAGGAAGATGGACCAGTCCTCTATCATACCATACCGGGCCTATGTTAACAGTCATGGGTACCAACTGGACAGTCTGAGGTCACCCTTAAATCTGCATTTCAATGGCTACCAAACACAATGGAGCAGTATGTGGCAATGTTGGGCAACAACAAAAGGCAACTATATACAGGAGAAGTTTCAATTTACCAATCATGCAATTCTAACTGCAGACCCTACTGACAATGAAGGTCAGGAAGGTGAATTCAGAAGAAATCAGTTTTAACAAAACAAAGCCGTAAGACAGATTTATGGGTTTAAGCTATAGTTTCCCCATCTCCCTTCAAGTTTGATTGCAATAACTCCTTGTAAATATTTTCCACTTTGCATATACCTACAGAGATTTCTTGAGGATAAATAACCAGCTTCGGATTCTGAGGGAAAGTGGATTCCTTAATCTTGAAAGATGTTGTACAAGGAGAATTTTTTTTGTATTAGTTATTCTTGGCAATAACTTTCCTTATCTGGTAAATACCAGAAGGATATTTTTAAGCATACACTTTCTAATAGAGCTGGAGAAAACATAATAAGCTTGTAGAGTAAATAGAGGTCACCTTTAAGTAATCTACGAGAAAGAAAGCAAACAGCGGTTCCAGGTATACATTTCAACTGCTATGATTTGCATACAGGTTTATAGGTAAATACTAAGCTATCAGTTCACAGACTACTACAAGCCTATTAAGAACCAGAGGTCAGAATCAAACCCTGTACCTTGCATCTGGGAGGTTAATGGGCAAGTACTAAGCTAGCAGTTCACAGACTACTATAAGCTTAGTAACAACCAGAATTCAGATGTACCTTGTATCCGTGAGGCAAGACTTTAACCATTACACCAACCCTTCCCAATGAGTGTTGCAGTTGTATTTAATTTTACTACTCCTAGACTGACTGATTTTCTTCACTGGTTTAGACATTAAAATGCACATTGTTAAGTTAATCCTCTACAAAGACTCATCACCAATTCTATGGAGTCTTAAGTTCTCATTAACATTTATGTTGAAGAACTGCTTCTCTTTCTGACCTTATGTTTAAAAAAAAAAAAAAAAAACAACAGGGACTATGATTTTAATGCTTAGAGGTTGAAAGATATGATTCCAGGTGGGTTTTCTTAGCCTAAAACAGGCAACTGAAATAAATAATAGTTCAAATCAGTGTAGTATAAAAAGTGTTACAATGAACTGCCTGGAATAATCAGACGTGCCCATTACTATTTTATTTATTAACAATTGTTTACTGGGATAAGTCCAGGTGGGCTACGACTGACCCCTTTTCAGTGGAGGCTTGGGGAGAAAAACTCACCAGTTAATATATTACAAGATGGCAAACAATACAATGCAATACAAAACAGGAAATGTCAAATATCGCAGATTTTTTTAAAGACATCCTAGATATGCTATCCCACAGAGTTACATTTCAGATTTACTTAGTAGCAATGATAATGTTAAATGCCATTAGGTTAACAGAGAGGTGCAACGGAATATGTGCATGGCATTATTATTAGCTAGATTGTTGGGTAAGAATTTCTAGGTGTGGCTAAAGTACTGGGTCCTCTGAAAGGCCAGAAGCTCTGATTATGGAAACCAGAACACTACTACTACTATACAAAGACAGATAGATGTATGGGCTATAGACTGTGTTCTAATCCTGGCAGATACAGTGCAGTCAAAGACTACACTGTTAACTACCACCATCTCTGAATTTAGTGCACTACTTGTGACTTGACAATTTATTCTAGAATTATAATGGATGTCCTTTTTGCAAAGTTTCATGAAACTACAACTGCAGACAAAAATGATATCACAACTACTGCAGCCAAGTACCTTTTTTTGTAGAAAGTCTTCGAAAACTTTAGTTTCCTTTCTGCAGCTCAGTTTAGTGCCGTTATCAGTATTTTAGTCATCTATAACCCATCTCCCACTTTACATTAGAGAACAGATGAAATAATCACCAGTAGAGTCCTGTGCAACATTCACTGGGACAGATACACAGACAGGCAACTCCCACCGCATTGTTTCATGTTTAACAATTGTTTTATCCACGGAATTCATATGGACTTGCATTAAATGGATTTAACTTGTTAATCATTTCCCTTACAGGGAATGATGTTTAATGCCTTAACAAGGGTCAAGATAAACAACATGTTTCAATTGCCCAACATCAGCTAGTGCTAGGACTGCTTGAAAGATTGCCACAAGATCTCACCTTAATAAACTTGAATTGTTCATGCCTACCACAGACAGGGTACAGACAGATGAGCATCTGGTCAACTGCACAGCTCATTGAATGACAAACACCAATGAATCAACAAGTTCGCAGTTCCTATAAGCACAAAAGCAACTGCAGTAGTGTATATAAAGCAGGAGCCAAATGTAAACACTGCCAACAGAAGGAATGGGAATAGAGATGCAATGGTGCACACTGCTGAAAACTGAAAAGGTTCTATAATTTATATATTGTTACATCAACGTGCACCTCAGCAACCCCAACTGTGCCAATATTTTGTGAGTTGTTTAAACTGGTCTTTTCTGGGTATTTGTACCTCTTGTCAACCAACCAGTTTAACCTAAAAGGAATGTTCTTAAACTCAGTGTTATTCCTGTTACAAGCAAGATCAAGAAGGCAAAAAGGGTTAAGGATGAGCTGGGGGGGGGTTCTTCCAACATCTCCCTCAGCTAAGCAGATCCCATGGTCATAGTCCAAAAGAGACATGCAATAACCAACTGTCCTGGTGCTACAATGTATGCTTTCACATACAGATTCCCAGCTATATAGAAAAGCACCACTTGACAGACCAAATACTCAGACTCCACTCCCCATTTTGGTGCAGCATTACAAGCACTAATGGAAATGGTAGTGTCACAGCAGAACCAAACTACCTTTATCCCCAACAGGAAGGACGTCTGCTTAGGCCACTTGATTCCACCAAGCACATTCCTCAAACACCTAAAGAACAGCATATAAAGGAAGATTAATGTATCTAAATAGATAAGGAAGAGTTGGAAAAGTTCCAAACAGTAATGGAGTATGGTCTTCCAATATTGGAATGACATGTATGTACACCTTGGTCTATATGCCTACCTAAACTTGCCAGCGTGGCTTCAAAACTCTGCCTGCAGTGGATACAACTCCACACCCACTACCAGTGGGTCACTGGCTATACGGAATTATATTTTGCACACAGGACTTGTGCTTAACATCTAATTACCTGCTGGGCAATTCTACATTATATTT
Organism: Protopterus annectens; assembly: GCF_019279795.1. Taxonomy (NCBI): domain Eukaryota; kingdom Metazoa; phylum Chordata; order Ceratodontiformes; family Protopteridae; genus Protopterus; species Protopterus annectens. The sequence continues at coordinate 150,540,157 of NC_056751.1, forward strand.
TATGAGAGACCAGGTCCTCAGAAAATATCACTAACATATATGCAATTATTTTCACCTTGCTTGTAGCCACAGCACAAAATTTTAGGAGAACCTGTACAATGAAGATCTCTTGCAACTGTTGCATCAGTGGGTCAAAATCACAGCCAACTAAATGCTAGCTTTCCTGACTATATACCAAATGTACAGTACAGCCACACAATAACTTTCTGTTCGCCCCTGAAAAGTGTTTTGCTCAAGGTCAAAAAAGTAGACAACAGGGTAAACATTCCTGAACTGCATGGACAACAGCTCAAAGACTTAACGCTGAGCCAACTGCCAGAACAGTTGCTCTTAGGCAGTTATGTGCAACATACAAGTAAATGAACTGCTGTCACAATATTTATTAACAGCACTCAGATCGGAGCCACAAGACATTCTGAAAACAGTTTTCAGAGACTGCAAATTACAATAAATGATTGCCTGCTACTGGTTAAAAGGAACAAAATGGAGACCTTAATCTTTTACATTCATAAAATACCATAAACAGAGATGTTTTCAAATGACATTCACTTTTGCAATGAGGGCTATAAAAAGGTGGAAAAAGCATTCTAAAGTGACAGGAAGTATGGTCACAGAGGACATAACCTCAAGGAAACAATGGAAGGTGGATGAAAGCAGACATAGAACACTGATGCAGTACTAATAAGTGAAGAATGACTGCCTTTAGAAAGCTTGAAATGATGGAAGTTTATCCACTGGTCTAAATGCCAAGACAGGCTTATAACAGAGGCAAGCCACCCAAGCATAATAGAAGTTCAACAGCAGCACTGGAAACTTTTAGTTATGTACTTACCATAACTTTAGATGTTTGGGATCCATCTCGCCTACATTCTGTACTGATGGGCTCGGAGCCGATCCCTCGGCTCCGATTCGGCACGCTATGCTATAGAGCGTAGCCTCTTATTGGCGGAGCTATTTTCTATCCCAGGATGCACCACCACTAATCCCCCAGATCTTGTTTGTCCGCATTCATGCACAAATACATAACTTGTTTATATAACATTGCCAGATGTTTCAAGATGAAACAGGATTCGGACCTTCTGATCTACAAGGAATTGGGAAGGAGGGTGGGTTATTGGGAATGTAGGAGAGATGGATCCCAAACATCTAAAGTTATGGTAAGTACATAACTAAAAGATGTTATGTGATCCTATCTCGCCTACATTCTGTACTGATGGGACAGCGTCCCTAGCACCTAAATCCTGGGTGGCTCACTGGAAAACACTCCTGAGCACTGTGGAACCAAATGAAGCTCGCCCCCGAGATGCCACATCCAATTTGTAGTGAGAAATGAAAGTGTGCGGGGAAGACCACGTAGCCGCAGCACAAAATGTCACTAATGGCAAGCTTAGAATGGAATGCTATTGAAGTAGCCATAGCTCTTGTAGAATGAGCTTTGACAGAGGTTGTAAGCTCTTTATTAGAAGAGGAATAAGCTTGAGTAATACAGTCCCTGATCCATTTGGCAATAGTGACCTTTGTGGCGGCTTTGCCCAATTTATTATCCGAAAAGGATACAAACAATTTATCCGTTTTCCTTGTTTGTTTGGTCCTATCTAAATAAAAACGCAATTGCCTGTGGACATCTAATGTGTGGAATATGTACTCCGCTTTGTTTGAGTACTTTGGAAAGAAAACTGAAGTTCTAATGACTGTTGTAGGCAAAAACTGGAACAAACCTTAGGGACAAAGGATGGATTTGGCCTGAGAGAACCATACCTGACGAGGCCAGTAAGGAGCAACTAAGATCATTTTGCTCCCCAAGTGAGACGCCTTTTGGATCACTCTAGGAAGGAGAGGAACTGGGGGAAAAGCATATAGCAAGCCGGTGGGCCACGGATGGGCTAGTGCGTCCATAGGGCTCTCCCACGGAGCCGGAGTGAGGGAGAAGAACTTTTTGCACTTCGCATTCAGCAGGGTTGCGAAGAGGTCGCAACAAGGAATTCCCCATTTGCTGAAAATCTGATTTGCAACCGTAATGTTCAGAGACCACTCGTGTGGAGAGAGGATAGTTCTGCTCAGTCTGTCGGCTATCACATTGGCCTTGCCAGAGATACGAGTCGCCACTAGAAATCGTTTGGCCGACACTGCCCATTCCCAAACTCTCATGGCCTCTCTGCAAAGGGGGTAGGATCTGGTCCCTCCCTGCTTGTTCAGGTACCAGACTACTGACATGTTGTCGGAGTGAACGGAAATTACGCCCTGAGGGAGGTAATCGTGAAGGGCTTGTAGGGACAGAAACACCGCCCTCATTTCTAAGATGTTGATATGAAGTAGGGACTCTTCCGAATGCCATTTGCCTTGGACTGACCTGCCCAGGGAAAGCCCCCCCCCCACCCCATCTGGGAGGCGTCTGTAGTCAAAGTGGCCACAGGAGGAGGTGGAACAAAGGGTCGTCCCTGATCCAGGTTGGAGGGCACCAGCCAACGAAGGTCCCGTTTGCAGGTTTCCGTGATCCATATGAGGTGACGGAGAGGGAGATCCTGAAAGGACCACTGTGTTGAAAGAAGCCACTGGAGAATTCTCATGTGCAACCTTGCTAGGGGAACTAGAAGAACCGTGGCGGACATAGATCCCAATAGCTGCAGGACCATTCTGGCTGGGGCTTTGGATCTGGGAAGTAAGGCTCGAACTTGAACCTGTATGGTTTGTATCCTTTCTGTAGGTAGATAGACCCGCATTCGGTTTGAGTCTATCTCTACTCCGATGAATCTTATGCGTTGAGATGGCAGCAACACAGACTTTGGCCAATTGAAGGTGATTCCAAGGGAAGTGCCCAGTGATATTGTGGCCTGTAGGCTCCGCAATAGTAGATGGTTGGAGGTGGCAGTTAGGAGCCAGTCGTCTAGATACGGAAACACCTGGAATCCTAGACTTCTCAGGTGAGCAGTCACGACCGCCAAACATTTGGTGAACACCCTGGGGGCTGTGGAGAGACCAAAGGGCAGCGCGCGGAACTGAAAACGACCGTCTCCTAGGCTGAAGCGCAGATGTCTCCTGGACGCTTGATGTACCATGATATGGTAATAAGCGTCCTTGAGATCTATGCAGCACATCCAAACACCTTTCTCCAGCAGTGGGAGAATGGATTGTAGGGTGACCATTCGGAACTTGGACTTTTTGACTGAACGATTTAGAATGCGGAGATCCAAAATGGGCCTTAAGTCCCTGGTCTTTTTTGGCACCAAAAAGAATCTTGAGTAAGTCCCTAATCCGATCTGGTCTGCGGGGACCGGTTGGATGACTCCTTTTTGAAGCAGCTTTGAAACTTCAAGGGCTGCAATTTCCCGTTGACTGGGTGGCAGGTCCGGGATTTTTTTGGACTGAGGTGGGGAGTGAGAAAAGGGGATGGCGTAACCTCCGGCGATAATTCGAAGCACCCATCGGTCCTGAGTGATACCTTCCCAGGCTTTTAGGTGCCTCGAAAAACGACCCCCTACTGGCTCCGGAGCTGCACAGTCGGGCAATCCCTCAGGGACTGTGAAAGGCTGAAGAGCCACGAAAGGATTTGCGGTCTCCAGTGTTGCGGGGGCCTCTGCCGCCTCTGGGACGGCGTCTTCCAGAAGAATTTCCCCCTCCTCTGCCTCTAGAAGGGGGATCGTCCTGCTGTGAGGGATAAGACTTGAGATCTACGGAACCACATTTTCCCTCCTCTTTTAGCCTTGGGGTAAGGCCGAAAGGGAGTGGAAAATCGTGCCCCTACGGCAGTCAAAGTCTTACCTTCTTGCTCGCAGCGGGTCAATGTGTCCTTTACCTTGGGTCCAAACAAAGAGGACCCATCAAAGGCGTCGGCAAAGGAAGACTTGAAGGCTTCCATAAAATGACACAGGCGGAGCCAGGCTTGCCTCCGTGAGCAATACCTGTACCGCCGCTCTACTCGCCCTTCGCCGCATAAGAAATGAGCCTCATGGACGAGTTTGATATGGATGACAGCGTAGCCAACTGAGAGCCAACCGTCTGGGCCAGCTGCTCAGGTAGGTTACCCAAGAGGGTATCTGAAAGCTCCTTGATCAGATCCCTCTGAAACCTGGTGAAGTGCGTTAGATAGTTCAGGGACCTTAAAGTAAAGGCCGCTGAACTTAGGGTGCGCTTACCGTACCGATCCATGCTCCTAGACTCCTTATTAGGAGGAAGGACGGACATCGAAGCCTCTGCTACATTTTGCTGGGTAGCAGATGCTACCACCAAGGCATCTACAGCCACACCTTTCGTCAAAAACTCCTTTTCTGGGGGTGCTGACAGGAACTTGTTTGGGCGAGCAGGCACCGGTTCCAGAGTCTGGGTGTTCCCACACCCTTCGACAGATCAAATCTAGAAGCTCGAAGGGCGGAGACACCCAGGAGGTGGAGGGCTGAGCCCCGAAGGCCTTAAGGAACACCGACTCGTCAGCAGAAGGGGGTTTGGATTGCCAGCCGCCTCGTTGTTTGAGGGCTTCCAGGATGTCTGCAAAGGAGACATCATCTGAGGACGACTTAGGGGACCCCTCGGCATCATCAAGATCAGTGTCTGACGTGAGAGACTTATCGGGGGAGTCAACGTGCTTCCTCTTGCACGATCTTTTCCTTGGAGGTTCCTCCGAAGAAGCTTCAGAGGGACCTCCAGGAGGGGGGGGAACCCCCAGTGGGAGTGACCTCAGGCCCCGGGGCTCCGCTGTCTAAGGACAGGGGGACTGCCAAAGACCCAGTCTTCGTATGCAGGGAAGGTGCTGGAGAGACCGTGGAGGTAGCCAAAGAGGATTTGGCTAAAGCACTCCTCATGGCCCTGAAGGCCGGACCACCAGAATCCTGGGAAGGTCCCACCTCCGTAGCCACAACAGTAGACTGTACCCCCGCAGCCGACGCACCGAGAGGAAGGCTTGGGACCGAAAACATCAGTCCCGAAGCGTCCCCCCCAGGGCCGACAGAGGAGGTCCACGTACTGAACTCCGACTCGAGAGCCGGAGTTGGAGTAAGGGTCGGGCCCGACCCGAAAACCTCCATCGGCTCCACCAGCACCGGCTCCAACGGTGCCGAGGCTGTTGGGAGGAGGAACCATAACTACAGGGTGGACCATCGGCTCCGAAGCCGAATGGGCTGGAGCCGAAACTAACTTTTGGAACACAGGAGACTGGAAAAGTCTTAGGAGCACCCTGTCGATGTCCAAATCAGACATCTTGGAGGATCTAGATGAAACCGATCGGGTCCGAACCGACTTCTCCATCGGCTCCAAAGGACTGGGGGACCGGCTCCGAATGGACTCGACCAATATCGGTTCCGAGGGAGATCCCAAAACAATTTCCCTCGGTGCCGAGGAGGGCTTCGGCGCCGAAGGGGAAGAGAGTCTGAGCCGGCAACCCTCATCGGCTCCAAAAATCAGTGGAGCCGATGAAGGTGACCCGCCTCTCGACGCCCCAGTCCTCGGCTCCGAAACCAGAGGAGTCGAGACTGGAGGCAGAGGCAGACCGTTCCACCCTCGGCTCCGAAGTCCGTGGAGCCGATGGAGAAGCCTGCCTAGGTTTCTTAGCAGTCGGTTCGACGGACTGGTCGGAGCCGACGCTTTTTTCTTCTTTTTGGTAGGAGAGGAAGAGGAAGATAAGGCCTCCTCGAAGGAGGGTTTAATCAGCCCTTTCAATATTAAATTTATTCTTCCACTCTTGGAGGACTCTAGATGAAAAGGCGTGACACACGCTACAGGACTCCTGTAGGTGCTTGGCGCCTAAACAATATACGCACGAGGAGTGGTCATCGGTTATAGACATTTTATAACCGCACCTCGTGCACTTTTTGAACCAGGAGGGTCTATGTTCTTTCGACATAATGTATTATCAAAAGACTAAAACTAGTAAAAGTAGCACTATCTATATGAAGATTTTACCACAATACAAAAAATTTTAACCAACAACTTTTTTTTTTTTTTTTTTTTTTTTTAAGACACAATACAATGTAATATCAGACAAGAACAAAATACTGAAAAGGAGGGCCAAGACCCTCTAACTTAAACGGGTACTTGACCTTCTTGAAAAAAATTAAGATACTAGCTGAATAATAGGGGAAGGCCCCTCTAACTTAAACGGGAAACCTTTCCCTTAATCAAACACACAATTTTTCACAACAAAAAGTACCAAAACACACTCGTACGACAAAAATAGCTGTTAAAACAGCTTTTTGGGTAATAATAAGAGATTTCCTGACAGGAAACTTTAGAAAGAAAACAGTACTTAGCTCAGCCAAGTTGAGACCACGTCTTAGCTTGTAAGCGGCAAATGAGATCTGGGGGATTAGTGGTGGTGCATCCTGGGATAGAAAATAGCTCAGCCAATAAGAGGCTTCGCTCTATAGCATAGCGTACCGAGTCTGAGCGGAGGGATCGGCTCCGAGCCCATCAGTACAGAATGTAGGCGAGACAGGATCATATAACATCAAACTACAAGGTTAGGATATGATCCCACTCTCAAATAGAGCAGCTTAAACTACTCTTCTTAACCTCATCATCAACAAAACTGAAAAGAAAAGAAACTTGAACAAAATCAGATCTGACTCATACCTCAAACATTCTGCTTATGCCCAGCATTACAGAAGCTGTGAAGTGTACTATGCATCAATAAGGTCACATTACTGGACTAAAAAACAAAAAAATCTAAAACTAGCAATATCTCTAGATTATTAGAACTAAAGATTGTAGAAAGCTAAGAAGAATTTCAGGCTAGTACCACAATATCTAGGCAACAAAAATCTATTGGAGCCCCTAACCAAAGGAGAGAGGGCGAGACTACAAAATCTCTGATGTGCCAAGAGTTGCAGAATGGACAGTTATGTATGTAGCAAAAATAAGTATTTAAAAAAATATTAACAAGAGAGTTAATCAATGGTGCAATATCCAGGCTTCAGCTTTTCCACCAAAGCACACAGAGAAGTTTGACAAAGTAATTTGGACTTCCCCTCCAACACAACTTGTGTGTGGCTAGCAGGGGAAAAAATAGTACAAGTTCATAGGTAGGTACTAATCTAGCTGCCTTTGCGGGCCATTTTAAGCCTAGCCAGTTTTCCTTTTTGTGCTCAAAATGACCTACTCTATTTAGTCACAGATTGGCCTTACCCATCCCATTGTTGATAATTTTATATTACCCCTAATGAGAATAAATGGGATCATACAACAGAATCTGAGGGGACTCATTCATGGGATACAGGATTCAACCCTGGGGTAAATTTTCTGTTTCTTATCCATAGATTTTAAATTGTGCTTGAATATGGACAGGGATCAACTTTGGTTTTGTGTGAATAAGGAGCCTGTTCCAGAGCAGCAGTATCTCTAGGAGATGCACCTGTCTCTCCAAACTGTTTTGTTGATGTTGAAGTTTAGATCCCTAAACAGAGCACTTCTGATGCCATTTGACTTGCTGATATGCAGTAAATGGCTCCCTGATTGGAAATGTCAGCACTCAAAAAATGCTGAGTGCCAACAAACCAAAAAAAAAACCCACACAGGAGAAAGACTTCAAACTTGTATATACCAACTCGCTGACTGCCATACCTTGGAGAAGGGGGAATATTCAGAGAAACTGTATATATTGACTTAGAAAGTCAAATCTTTTGGCCAATCTCTGTATTTCCGGATTCACTCTAGCAGGTCCCTACATTTCAAATGGTTGCTGAAGTAAATTCATGAGTTAATAGGCTGAAGGATGTCTTGTATGCCAGACACAAGTCACCTCTTAGAAGTCTGTAGGATACAGAGTATAGCAACATGGTTTTGAGTTGGATCATGTAGGACATGTTTAAACCTTATATGACTGGCCTAATGAGGGCTGAGTAAAAGGGGGATAACATCCCTAGATCTAGAGAAAATCCCTTTGTTTCTAAGTTGTGCAATACAGAAGGACTTTCCTACTATAATGCACACATGTTGGCCAAAAGTTAAGCCACAGTCCATGCAGGTTCCCAAATCCTGAACAACTGGGTCAACTCTTAGGGGCATTTTGCCAATGTGGTAGTTCCCTGGGGTAGAGGATACACTAATGCATTTTTTGGCATTTAGTTTCAGTCCATGATTTTGGCGCCAGTTATTTAAGATGAACCTTCCCGCAAGATGGCCAAGTCATCTGGAGATTCAATGAATGCTCCTAGCTTGCAACCATCTACAAACCTAGTCAGCCAGAGCCCGTTGGTATTGGCTTTTACTTCATAAATAGATGCTAAACTGGACAGGTCTCAGACTCCACTGGTGACTGGTCCCTTTGTGAAGGCAACTTCCCCTATTTTAATTACTTGCATCCTGTGAGCCGGTGGCAACCCAGCAAGTGACATAAGGGTTTATGCACAGCTAAATTAGCTTTTCTACCATGCCTGAGTGGGGAATGGTGTCAAAAGCTTTGGCCAGATTGAAGTATGTGGTGTGCAGTTTGGCCTTCCTCCACTACTTTGGTGACCTTTTCCAAAAAATTCATTAGGTCGATTAAGCTTGAACTGCCCTTGGTGAATTCAAACTGAAACAGGTGTTTGATTAGTTCCAGAGGTTTTCCCATGACCTTGCATGAGGATGGTCAGACTGGTCTATATAAATTGCCTGGGTCTGTGGAAGGCCCTCCCTTATGCAGGGGAATGACTCTAGATGACCTCCAGTCACTTGTTACAAAACCTGTATGGAGGTGAAGATTGAACAGTGTTGTAGGGGTGTGGCTATATTGTGCTTCATGCTATTTAAGATAAACACAGGGATACTGTCAGGACTCATCACCGCAGTATTTTAAGCTTTTGATAGCAGGTTTTAGTACTTTGTCTTGTGTAATAGCTGTAGGCGAGCCAGTTTCAGGTATAGCTTGAAGGACAAATGAAAGTGAGAGAGGGGTAAAGTTGGAGCCAAAATTTATTAGACAGTAGGTTCGCTGTACCTTCAGCCTCAATGTATGCAACATCACTCTCAATCAGCTCAGCACATTGCTGCATTGTGCTTTTGAGATTACGAACATAAAGTACAATCGTGAAAGATATTACCATAACATCAGATATCCTTTTCACTGTTGCAGTATTCATCGCATGTGGGATCTCCTGCCAAGAATAGCTAAATGACCGGCCAGTATACCAAAGCCTCTGCATCCTTCCAGAGTTATCCATCAGGCATAGGGCATAACTGTGGATGTATGCATGCTCAATACTCGGAACTTATTTAATGCTAGTCCGATCACCATGGTTGAATGTCTGTCTGAATGCCTTTTGCCTCCAGATTTTACCCGATAATATTATGGCTAGATGCTCCTTTGGACAACCAAAATCTTTCTTGTACTGCTCCTGACCAAGACTGTACAGTTACACAGGCCCTTAAACAAATTTTTGCTTCTCCCATCCCAAAATTTCAGAGAAACTATCAGAAGTCTGCTTTTGTTTATAGGGAACTTTGTCAGCCTCCTAAAGGGAAAAGGGTTCCAAAGCATAAACCCACCCAGACTTCCAAGACTCAAAAGCCTCTTTTTTAAGACAAATCTGCCTCCATCTAACATTTCCCCTGCTCCATTTGGTCAAATTACCCAGCCTGACAACAGATTACTTCAAACTCTTGAGTATTTGCTGTTATTCATCATGGCTATTTTACGGTATGGGACCCCCCCCCCCCAAGTCTCTCAACCTTATCCAGACCATGAACTATCTAACTTCTCCAGACTATGAACCAACTTACTCACCTTTCTGTGGTCCTGCAGGATATATTGGATCAAAAAAACATCCAACCCATTCCAGAATCCCTGAATAGGGTTTTACTCAGGATGTTTCTGGTTCCCAGAAAGGAAAGGTCATGAAGACCCATCATAGACCTCTTTCTCAACATCTTTCTACAGATTTCTTCTTTCCTCCCTTGCTTCCATAAGCATTTCTGGTCTCCTTAGACCTGAAGGATGCCTATCTTTATATTTCTTACTCACCCTCTCGCCATGAAGTTAAGTTTCTGCTTCTTCCATTTATTTTCTGTTCTCTGCTTCAACCTTACAGTCCCAAGGGTATTCACCAAGTGTATGACCCCTTGTCATAGCCTTTTGCAGGCTTCTGGAAATCCAGATATTCCCATATTGGGGCAACCTGCTTCTTCAGGCTCCCTCCCAGTCCAGGCTGCTTTAGAATCTGCTTTTCTGCGCAGTCTGGGATTCACCATCAATCAAGAAGTCCGTTCAGACTCATTTTCAAAACCACATTTTTCTGGGCTGCGGAATCCAAACCACCTCAATGCTGGCCACTCCTCTCTCTTTCAAAGTTCTGTTTCTTCGATAACCTACTTCCACAGTCTGTGCTTCCCCTTTCTCTCATCCCTGCGAGGGAATTTCTCAGAGCCTTGGGGTTCACGACATCTACATTCACATACTTCCCCTTGCTAAGCTGCATATGAAGAAGCTTCAATGCTACCTTTCACTGGTGGATTTGGCAGATTTCCCTCAATCTAGGTCTGCTTTTCAGACTCCTAGCCCTATTTAAGAGCTGTTCACAGATGCTTCTGATCAGATTGTTGGAAGTGGCTCCCACCCATGAAGGTTCAGGGTCACTGGCCACTTCATCAGCAGTCAGATCACATCAAACATAAAAGATGAGGGCACTCATTCGTTCCTAGAGGCCTTCTATTCTTTTTTGGTCTCCAGATTCACTAAAAGGTCTTTAGAGACAACATCACAGTCATGCCATACATCAACAAACGGGGGCACAAAGACTTTTCTTTGCAGATTAGCCCTACAGACCTGGGACTTTGCTACCCACCATCAGATAGCCCTTAGGCAGTCTACATCCCTTCAGAACACAACCTTGTGGTAGACTCTCTGAGCAGGTCCTGGACAAAATCTCACAAATGGATGCTTCACAGAGGTATTTCTGGACTTGGTACAGAGCTAGGGTATTCCTTAAGTGGATCTTTTTTCCTCTGGTTTGGGCAGGCAACTTCCTCAATTCTGTTCTCGAGTCCAAAGTCCTCTAACTTGGAAAGTGGGTACCATGTCCTTTTCTTGGAAAGGTATGTTCCTATATGCTTATCCTCCTCTTCTGCTTTCCACAGTCTTGCACATGACTTAAATTTGCCAAGCGTGTTTTGTGCCAGCATTGTGTTTTGGCGTTCTTTGAAGATTAGACAAGTTTATCTTTAGAACCCCACCATATGGATGGATTGCGTATGGATGGATTGCGTGCATTGTGATGGCCTTGGAGAGGTGGTGTACTGACGATTTGGGTGTCCAAGTTTACTGTAAGACTTTTCCCCTTCAAGTAAATTATATATGTACATATGTCACACACAGTTATGCTGTTTGAATAACTTAGGATCATCAGACATTAAACAATTCTTACACTGTCTTACGATACTCATCTCAATCAGGCTGGCTACAGAAGTTGTGGTGAAGTGCTGGTCCATGATACTGACAGGAATTCCTCTGGGGGAAACTCACTAATTTGATACTAAAATCAGTGCAAGCAGTATCTCTACAGTCAATATTAACCAATTTTACCAAAGGTCTTTTAGCTTGTGGAGTAGTTTAAGGCGAGAGACTTTGCAAAACGATACTTCAGTGCTTACTGTCAGTCAATAAATGGGGGCGGGGGGGGGGTTAGTTTGTCAAATTATCATAAAGGGCAGGCAACTACAGATACACTGGGTTTACAAAACACAGCTGCAACAGGGTGGGTGAGAAGGAAAAAACAATTAGACCCTTAGCTCCTACCTGACATGCCTCATTGCAAAGGCAAGTCCTGAACTAGCCCGACACATACTCGGTACTTAATGAAACTAGGGTTTAATACCAAAAGCAAGACTGGTTAAGCAGCAAAATGCAATGAAACTATGAACTGGAATTACTAATATAGACCAAGACCTTACCTAAACCAGATACAGACTTAAAATTAATTTAAAATACATAAAAAAAAAAAAAAGGGAAAAAAAAACACTTTTCTTTCACTGTGTAATGGAACTATTACAATGCAATTTAAATTTTGAAAAACATAAAATTTAAATAAAATGAAATTTTCCATTAATAAAGTTCTGAAGCTAAACTAGCAAGCCCTCCTCAACATGCACACCCAAACGAAGGACTGTAAAAGTCAGTAGTAGTGAAGACCATATCTGAAGATGATGCGCACAAATGTTACTGCTCCAGCAAACATGTGCAAGGTATATGTAGCATTTCAAACTAGACAAATGAGAACCAGTACGGGAACTGAAGTTATCCAGACTTACCTTTCTAACCACTCTGCAACATCTTTATTGTTGACCATTTGCAATTTGCATTGTCCACCTGTGGGTTCTACACGTCTCAGCCTTGCATATGGATGCTTTTGACAGTGGCGATTTGCATGCGTAAACCTGCTCGAACATTCTAGTATGGTGAAAAAGGAAGAGAACATGAAAAACTCTAAGAATGTGGAACAAGGACAGTGTACTACAATAGTGATATTATTTATTATTAATAATAATCACTGAATTCTGCCTCAGATTTTTCTTAGGCTACTGAACCTAACGCTAGGCCATCTTTTGCTCTCCCACTTAACCACATCCCTCCAAGAAGCAACATGTATGTATTCACTATATTAGCGAATCTGCAAGGCAATCAGCATCATTTAGTTGGTTGGCTGATTTAGTGATTTGCCAATCATTGGATTTGAACCCCAGCTTCCCCCATATTTCCTTCCCTCCCAGAGATGAATGCAGCTGAGCTGGGGCCAGGTTAGACTACAGAAATTTCCTATCCCTCTGGGCAGAAAGACCAGCCAGCCACCAGGCTATAAAATACCCCACAAATGCAGGAGAGGTGCAGATAAACGGAGGACAGTTATAATGGCACCCAGGGGTTCTCAGGACCAAACATCCTCTGATGTGCTGGGCTGGTGTCAACTAAGTAGGTGTATAGTGCCACCACAAAGGATCCCCCCACCTACATGGTGGCACATTCCTCATTTACCCACCCATGCATCTACTACCATCCCTCATCTCAACCCCAGTTCCACCACTGGATCTAGTGAAACAGCTGCCGCACCCCCCCCCATCCCAAAGAGATGGGCAGAAAATGGATAATCATTATTCCTCTTCCCCACATCTGCTCAAAAAGTTGCCCAACAGGCTAAAGAAATTCTAGATGCCTGTGTCACAATCAGGGTTCTGTCCCTCTCTCTCTATGCCAAAGGAGCGGACACTGCAGTGACTTAATACGTGTGGAATTCCCTTTTCTGCAACCCTCAGCTAATAACTGCCTTTTCTAGTTCCAATGGACTGAGGCCTTCATGTCAGTAGAATGCACACCGTTCAGTTTTAAGCAAGTCTAGCTTTTACTCTACTCAACTTGGTCCTTAAACTATTTAGCAAGCACAAGTTGAAAGAAAGAAAGAAAAAAAAAAAAAAAAAGAAATCACACACAAGACTACACAAATATATAGTTACCAGACTTGCTGGAAACTCCATCCATTAGAAGAGACCATCCAAACAACAGGAAAGGTGATCAGTACCCACTGCTAAAGGCCTACACAGATTGATTTAAGGAATAAATATTCTCCTCTATCAGATTTAAGGCCTTCTGCACTAGGCAATTGTAGGGAAGAATGCAGAGTAGCAAAAAAGACCAGCAGGGTGGAGCTACTTTATGAGCAAAGCTCAAACACTGAGCTGCTGCCCAAACAGGCACAACTCCTGGAAATATCTGAGGTAATAACAGCTGGTAGTTAAGAAGCAACCATCAAGTGGTCTAAAGCACAATGGCCAGCATGGAATACATCACTGAAGCAAGCACCGATAGGAGACGCACCTCCTAAAAGCCTCCTGGTGACAAAAATGTAATGTATTTCATTTGTCTGGACAAAGTACAGTTGTGCAAAATCTTACCATAACAATACAGGTCCTACTTTTTACTATTTCCAGTATTCCTTATATGTGGGATATCTTGTTGAGGAAAGCCTAACCACACCAAAGCCTTTACATCAGAGCGACACTAGTCAGACACATCTCCACATGAGAGCATAGGACATAAAGGTGACTTAGCAATGCTCAATCCCCAGAACTGAAGTGCCCCAAGAGGACTAGAGAAACCCAGGAAAAAAAAAAAATTATGTACATCCAGGAAACAGGAGAAAGGGGAAAAGGGCAAAAAAGCCCCCCTCCCCAGCTGGAACAGTGTACTCAAGAAAAAGAAAAAAAAAAAAAAAAAAAAAGAGAAAAGGGGGCAAGGAGGAAGGGATGGAATACCACAGTAGGACACCCACTGTTATGGTAAGATTTTATGTCCTTACTTATCACTGTTGCAGTATTCCTTAAAATGTGGGGGGGGGATTACAAAAGTTACTATAAGTAACAAGAGGAGGAAGGCAAGAACCTTCATCAAAACCATGTCAAAATTATAGCAAACCCCTCCCTGGCTCTGGAAATACTTTTAGTAAACCTAAACTGGATGTTAACAGAAGTCCAAGTGATAGCTTCTAGAATGGGTCTTGTACCCAGATCCTTGAAAAAAATATCCAGAAGAGGCAACTGCCCTAATGTAATGAACTTGAAATGAAGCAGACAGCTGCTTACCATGAAAAGAACAGCAATAGGAAATGGCCTTAGAAATCCAAGAGGATGTGGTTTGCTTAGAAAACAGCCAAACCCAATGTTCCAGAACTAAAAGAAACAAAAAGCTGTTCAAATGTTCTGAAGGCATTTGTTTTGTCCAAATATCTGAGCTGTCTATGCAAATCTAATGTCTGAAAAACCTTCTTACTAGCAGACTGCCGAAACAGAATAATAAAAAAAAAAAAACACAATTTCGGGATAAATCATTAACCACTTTGGGCAAAAATGAAGGATTAGTACACAGACGCACAGACGCACCTTTTTCCTATGAAAAGGGAGGAACTGCCATAAGAGCCTGGAGTTCAGAAACTATTGGCTGAAGTGACAGCCAGTAACAAAACAGTCTTCCAGGCACAGTGTTGAAGACAGAAATAGGAAGCAGGCACAAAAGGAGTCCGGGTGAATTTTTCTAAAGTCCCAAGAAGGAGGGAGGTACAGGCCACCTTGGAGGCCTGATAAGACACAAACTGCTTGACTTCAAAAGAAGAGGCAAAAGGAGGGGATCAAAGACAAAACGGGCAGAAATTGCTGACAAATGAGTTTAGAAAGAAGCCAAGCTAGCATCAATCAATAGGAAAGAATCAAAAGGCCTCCCCACTGAAAAGGGATCCTAGTTATGCTTGAGACCCCAAACAGAAAGTCTCCTTCATTTAGCTATTTGCTGCCCACCACTGCTACCAATATGTGATGGCCACCAATATGTGTCATCTCCATGCTGGGCCAGTAATAAAGGAGCCTGAATTCTCACCACTGACACCTGAGAAGGGCATGCACTTGGAATACAAATGGATACACTATTTCCAGATGCAGACCTCTCTGCATTAAGGCAATTTCCCTTAAGGAGCACACAAGGAACACACTCAGCCCAGGGTCTGAATGCCTATATCCATCTCCTTTCCAAGTCCCCAGTAAGAATCCCCACTGGTACAGCTGGAGGGTAGGTCCTCAGCACAGTGTCCAAGCAAAGTCCTCCAGCACCCCCTCTGTAAAGCCAGTGCTTTGTGTCCCTGCCCCAAGTAGCTGACAAATACACACTCAGACTTAATTTTCACACACACTGGAAAGGCTGGCATAAATTACCTGCTCCACCAATTTTGCCCAGACTATATGGTAGTTACTTTAAGGCTCTTAAAAGGGTATCCCATTTACACCGTGTAATATTAATACTAATACAAATGGCAATAGTTCACCAAGATGGCTAGGCCTTGGAGTGGCCCAGTGTCACCAAATAAATATAAGCACCCTCAAAGGTAAAGTACTTTCTACAGGGATCAGCCACAATAACAATTTTAAATATATTTAACAGAAATACATACAAATGCTGCCTCCAAGCAGTTACTTTAAGGCTCTTAAAAGGGTATCCCATTTACACCGTGTAATATTAATACTAATACAAATGGCAATAGTTCACCAAGATGGCTAGGCCCTGGAGTGGCCCAGTGTCACCAAATAAATATAAGCACCCTCAAAGGTAAAGTACTTTCTACAGGGATCAGCCACAATAACAATTTTAAATATATTTAACAACAGAAATACATACAAATGCTGAATATAAATTCACAGTAAACCATAGAGTTCAGATCACAGGAAATATTGAAAACACCACTAATGGACAGACTCAGACAAAAAGAAAAATTTAAACCAAGCTTCACTATACACTCCTGACTGAATCTAAGAGAATTACTGTTCCCTAGTTAAGTTACTTACGACCACAAGGCAAGATGTGGTGGTGGGCGAGGGTCTTTCTAGTCAGGCTTCCCAAACAGAACACTAAATACTCCCGAGATTTCTCTTTGTAATATCTAAAATATAACTTTCCAAGAGGGCTAGCAGAATGACTTAATTTAGTCACCTGACTCTAGGTTCTCCCAGTATTCCCCTTTAAAGCTGAGACAGGAAGTTAATACAGATGGCCACAATACACACTCAAATGTTTATGACAGTGCCTGGGGCTTCCCCCCTCTTTTCAATGAGCTAATGGGCAAAGGCTCTTCCCCAGCGACTCCAGTCCTATTCAGCACTGTGGGGTACCTTTTAATGGCTTAACAGCTCATTTACATTTCTCTTATTTTTCTTAAATGGAACCTCTGCTGTGCCACTATCCTCTATTAAAACATATACGTTTAATTCAGCTACAATAATACCTGTATATACGGTTCATAGATTAGTACTAGGCTAACTGCCCTTGTGGGCCATTTTCAGCCTACCCAATTACCCCATGTAAGAATCAAACCCTGCATCTTGTGTCTGTAAGGTAAATACCTTAACCATTATACCAAACTCTTACCCATTTCTCAATTTCAGCAGGGTGCACTGTTGATACATTTCAAACACAAGCAAAGCTCACAAATACATTTTCACCACAAAAATCAGTTTGATATACAAATAACATAACAGTTCTAATACATTTGTAACACAAGCATCTTGTATAAAATCAGTTTGATATTCAAGGGACATTCTTTACAAAACTCCAGTTGGCTATGCTGGCACTTGCCCATATTACCACAAGCTACACAATATGCTTGGTTGTAGGTTTCCTGGCTTACAACTTTTTGAGTAAGTGCTCAGGGTTTTGTATCAAAACCCCATCACCCAAAGTATAAGCCGAATCGTGGAGAAGTAAGGGTGAATGAGACCCTTCTTGTGATATCTGAAAATCTCCACACAGTGAGGTAACTTATGAGGAGTGCCCCTGGCCAGGTGAAAGAGAAAGGGGAACCAGTGCTGTCTGGTCAAAAGGAGAGTCGCCAAAAGATTCTAGGAGAGTCTAATCTTGTGCAGGAAACACAAAGAGAAAGAAAGGCATACAGGCACATCCCCTTCCAAGAAAAGGACATGGTGTTCACTTTCCAAGACCGAGGACTTGTACCTCTGGAACAGAATAGAGATAGTGGTCTTTTCAGAAGGGAGGCAAAAAGATCCACTTGAGGAGTACTCTCTACTGATGATGAACAAATGTCCAGAAACACTGCCCTGTAATGCACCCATGAGGCTGTGTCATGGACCAGCTCAGTCTGCCATGAGGTTATGCTCTCAGGGAATGTAGACCACCTGAAGAGTGATATGACAGACAGCAAAGTCCTAGCCCTGAAAAGATAGTCTGGAAAGATAAGACTTGCTTGATGTAGCACAGGACTGTGGTATGGTCTGTAAAAACCTTTAGAAGGCCTGTTACCCAGAACAAAAGGCCTGTAGAGCAATCAAGGTCCTCATCCCTTTGATGTTGAGGAGTCTGACATCTGATGGAAGGGTCAGAGCCCCTGAACTTTGATTGCTGGAAGAGGCTTCCCATCCTTGATTGGAGGAGTTTGTGAAGAGCTAAGTAGGAGCCTGAAAAGGCAGTGTGTGTGCGAGTGAGAAGAGAGGAGAGAAAGAGAGAGAAAAAAGTCTGAGACAGGGTGACAGAGAGACTGGCAATGTTGGAGCCAAACAGTCCTGAGATACCACTGGAACTTTCTCATGTGAAGTTTGGCAAAGGCTATCACTGGAATGGTGGATGCTGTGAATCCTAGGGCTCAGAGAAATTCCCTGACAGGAAGAACTAAGAGGAAGCAGAGACTGCAAATAAGCAGTCCAGGACAGAATGCTGAGGAGGAAGAAAAGCCAGAACAGACTTCTTGAGATTGACAGTAAAGCCCAGGCTTTGCAAGAAGAGCATAGTAAAGTGTAGATCCGGAGGGCTACCTGCATGCAGATAACCCAAATGTAATGACTGCAACAGTGAAGCATGAAGAACATCATCCTGGAAGAGAACCCTGTTCCCTGCTGGAAGACTGAGACAGACTGAAGAGTCCCTTGATCCAACAGATCTTGCAGGATGACTGGAAAAATGAGAGTCTGTCTGCAGGAGACTGAGGAAGGCCTGAGAAAGGAGGAAGGGACTTCTATACCATAAAATAACCATGCTGAATAATGGAAAGCACCCAAGAGTCCTTGGTAATGGGAATCTGGCCAAGGGGAAAGGGAGATAATGTCAGAAATAAGCAGATTTAATGGGGAAGGAAGGCTTTTAGCCTTTAGAAGTATGAGTGGGCATATCAGAAAACTTAATTGGAAACCTTGCTTCTAGGGGTTCAGTGAGGCTCCTTTGCACAGAGCAGATTTGGAGGGAATAGTTCCTCTGAAATTTGGGGATAGAAGAAAACAAATATGTTTAATGTCTTGCATAGATTTCACTTTGCCTTGTGAAGTTTTTAAACAGTGCTGCTGCAGCAGCAGTGCCAAAAGATTCTGGTTATCCAAGGAAGAATCTAAAATTTAGCCTTACTATCATCAGCAAAGGATTGTAAATATAACGAGGAATCTCTCTCCATGAGAGAACCATTAGCAGCTGCATCACAACTACAGTTAATAAGAGTGGCGAATCACTTGAGAAATAGAGCCGAGCAAAGAAACAGCAGCAGTCTTACTGTACGAATCAGGCATGCCCAACAAGACTACCGCCAAGCTGGGACAAGGCCACTGTAGTAGAGGTATACACCCCTCCTCCCCCACTTTCTCCATAGCTTGTCCATCCCTATCAGAAGTTTGAAGGAGGACAGAAGTTTAGAAAGTGTGTCTGTAGAAACAGATATTACATCAGGGTCTGAAGATGGATACTTGTAGAGGTACTAGAGTGCCTCCAGTACCTTATAAAAGCAGTCTGGCTTCTTGGGAGCAGGAGACTGAGTCAGGAGCCAAAACAAGCAGCTGTAAAAAGGTATTCAGAAAAGCAGCAGGCACCAGAAAGTACATTTGTGTACACTTGCCATAAATGTAGATGTTAGAGTGTATTCACTGTTGCAGTCATAAGAACATCAGCTGAAGAGGTGGGAGATTCCATCTGTAGTAGCTCATAACACCTCTACAGAGTCGCAGAGGCTTGGGAACAATCTCACTTGAAGTGCTCCATCACACACACACACACACACACACACACACACACACACACACACACACACACACACACACACACACACACACCACATCAAAGGAATAACTCCAGGGAGAATTAGGGTTAAGGAATCCTCTTCCTCTGACCTATAGCCCAAGAGAGAAGGAATGTCAGAATAAGCCAAGGATTCACCCCCAGAATCCAACTCCTTATTAAAGGAAGCAGCATCTCTAAGCCTTTTGGAGGGAGTGGTTGACAAAGTAGTAGCAGAAACAGATAAGCTCCAAGTTTTTTTTTTTTTTTTTTTTTTTAAAGGCCAGAAATGAATTAAACAATCCATGGGTCATCCTGCTATTCCTTTATGGAAATTAGCAATTAAAAGGGACAGGCTTAGTTTTGTTTCTTTTTTCAAAGGAATGTCAGTCTTGATTTATCTAGGAGGTTCAGAGCGTTGCCTAGATTCTTGAAGAGTACTAGGCATCTCTTACCAAAATAAAAATCTAGGGAAATTCCCCTAGGCCCCTCAGAAATCATACAGGGTTCCCCCTAAACCTCTAAGGCAGATGTATGCACAGCCTTGGAGGACATGAAAGAAGCAGGTTCATGCTGGCCTCTGACTGGGTCAGGTACAGGGAACTGGAATACACAACCGGTCCTCACAGTTTTCATCTGTCTTGAGACACACATCCAGTGGAAGCTGGACAGCAGAAGAAATGAGCGAGAAATTTTAAATTTCTTTAAGAATTGCCTGAATCTAGAGTTGCACAGATTATGATATGGCACCTTGAGTCAAAAGCTTAAGGTTGTTTGTTCTCTAGATAGATGGACAAGGACAGAAGGCTGTGAAGAGTTTTGGGAAAGAAGGCTTGACAAGAGTATGGTTGTGCGTAGCACAAACATAAAAGGCTCTTTTCATGTTGATCTTGACTGGAGAATCTGCCTCCCACACTGATATTTCCCTTTCCTGGATGACATGAACTCAATACAAAACAAACAAAGAAAGGTAAGAGAAAGAACACCAACGAGGCACTCGTCTGTAAAGGTCTCAGAAAAACTAGCACAGCAAAAGTGTTGGAGAAAAGTTCAAACGTGACATTTGGAATGGCAGTCAAGTAGTTCTGGGGATTGAGTATTCGTATATCACCTTGACACCCTATGCCTGCACAGGCAGCAAACGGCTGGTGTAAGTCACTCTGATGATGTAAAGGTTTCAGTATGGTGGCCGGACATTAGGCTACATTAGGCTATCCTCAGCAGATATCCCACATATAAGGTATACTTAAGCAGTGATAAGGCAGGACATTATTTGGGTTAGTCAACAAAAAAGCATTTCACTCTCACTGGGATGAGCACTCCAACTACACAGTCCTCCTAAGCACATGCACCTTCCACTATCGGCTAGAACCTGAGGCAATTACGCACGTTCTAATGAAAAAGACTTTCTCCTTTGGGTTTCTGTACCAGTAAAGATGAATGAGCAGATTAAAGAAAATTCAGACACCAATGGTTGGTTAGTCCTCCGGGACACCCACACCGTGTGAAAGACCACACCTCCCTTACAAATAGACGTGAAACTTTGCACCTTCAAGCACTCCCAAACCCCCCACATCAGCAAAGGAACACTAACCCATCTGTTTATATACTTATCCAAAGACTGCCCATCTGATCGAGAGACTTTTTTCCAGTAGCCTTTAAATGGAAGGACTACCTGTAGTACTAGTAAAACTAATGTGCAGCCCTCTTGCCATTGGGTACACTTTCCCTAACCCACAGTAGAAGCAAAAGTGGGCTCTCCACAAAGGTACAGCAATATCAGACATCATAACTTGCAATAAGTTTAGCTACATGAACTACAGACAAAGCAAATACAAATCTGTCTCAGGAACATAATCACAGAAATGTCCAACCCAGATGCTACCAGAAACCCTTCAACAACCAGTTACGCAGGCAGGGGAATGCATGGTGGTCCTATTGCAAGGCTTCTACCACAATAGACAACACCTCTGTAAACAAATGGGGTGCAAAGGATAGACCACATGGCAACAGCCTACATGAAAAGTGGTGCCCAACTGAAAATCAAAAGAAACCTCTGTGGATGATACTGTACTAAAAGCTGCCTTGCAACAGCACAGATAAGGCTCCTCTAGAGACTTATTTTTCAAAAAGTGCAGTTGTATTGGTCTTACCATAATGGTCGATGTTGGAGAATATTCACTGTTGCAGTCCCAATTTAAATCAATCAAGTTATTAGGAGTCCCAGACAGGTTAGACTTCTAGAACTCTACCCCCCCCAGGCTTTTACTAACTACTCTACCCCCCCAGGCTTTTACTAACTACTCTACCCCCCCCAGGCTTTTACTAACTAGCCCCACCACTGAACAAAGACATTAGTGGTAAGATAAGTGTTGGCAAATGCCATCTTCATTATATTTCTTGCCCAGGCCAAGGCGAGGTTGAAGACCACAGGACCAAAGCACTAGTGACTTAGGCAGCAAGTTCCCCGAGCCCCAGGTCCACCCTAGAGTTCCTAAATCTCCTTGACCAGGCAATACAGTTAGATAAAGGGGAGGGGGGTCTGGTAGGAAGAGAAAACAAAAGGTGCAGATAGAAACCTAGAGTCATCCTACCACAAGGTGCTCAGAAAGCAAAGAACCAGGAGAACAAGGGTGTGAAGAGAAGGTACTTTGACTGCAACAATGAATATAGTATCTACACTTATGGTAAGGTTCTAACACTGGTACTGTGCTCATCATAATATCCACCATTTTGGTCTTAATTTTTAGGCTTAAAACTGCAGAGGGGACAGAAACTGGATACCTCTCCAATTTCCTGAAATAAAACATTAAATCGCTGTGTTGTCTACAGAGTCCCTAGTCTCAGACAGCCAACATATCTTGGAGATTTATGTGCTGTTCACTCGAAAGAGAGGCCTGTGGCCTACATTGCAATTTATAGATTCACATGGTTTACAAGGCAGATTATTCCACGGACAATAATCATCTTGCCAATATCACCCTCTTAAGGCATTTCATTTCCTACAAAAAGGAGATGAAGTCAGGCCCAGGAAGAATTTAGGGGCATCCATCCAATAATCAAAGTTTGAAAAGTAATAAAGGCTAACACTATTTTATATGTGATGGAAGATTACAGCAAATACGGGGAAGTGTTGCATAATAAAGCTGCTCTGCCAGCACGCCTTATTTCTTAATGGAGATTCAAATCTCTAGTTCAAGCATTTGTGACGCCACTTGTTTTGTAGAAGTGTATGAGATCTAGGGGGTTGGGTCCTTAACAGCATGGAATTCTAGACCCAAGAGAAACTGGCTATATGAAAACTGCTTCAAGCCTGTCTTGATAGCCAAGGGCCTTTAACCTAGTGATCTTTTTAGTTAGGATCTTCCATTGTTTTGCTAGCCATGTCATAGGATTATAGTTTTCTTTTTAGTATGTATTTGTCTATTCTTTAATTAGTGTAAAATAAGAGCAGACTGTAGAGGAATAAATCTGGATTGTTTAACCCTAGCTGTAGTAACAGTATGCCATATGGCTGCGTTAGAAAGAAGCTCGAGCTGACAGTTTGAGTACTTGGAAGGCGCTATGAATTTTTGGAAGCTGGCCTATGCAGGGTATAAACCCAAATAGCCAAAGCTACTGCAGCAGTGAACAACACGAACATATGGTTGTACTATGCTCTTGTCAAGTACTGGATTAACAAGTTGAGCAAAATGGGTCTATCTCTACGAAATGGTCCATTAACGGATTTTGGACTGTTCTGGTTACCAACTTTGAAATGTAAAGCTGGAAACTCATGTTAAGGGTATGTCTCTCTATTCATAACCTTTGGCAATGGAGCCAGTTTTTCCCCTTAATACAGCATTCTAATCCTTAGTTGTCTCAGTACAGAATTTAAATGTCACCCCAGAATTACTCAGCCCATTCTACCTTTCAGAGGATAGGGCAAGTGACAAATTAGCTTATCAATCTACAGGAGTCCCAAGTCTTCTATCCTGGCCTTAACTGCCTCGTACGTCCCTTTTGTGGAATGAAAGGGCAAGTGGTGACAATCCTGCCAACTTGGAGGAAAGGCATTGAATCAATTAGCATTATACTCTTTATAAAACAGAGTGCTTTAAGACGGCAAGTTCTCATGCTAAACAATGTCTGCTGTAGCAGATCTGGGCATCTGACCTAAATTATGCTTCTCTGGATGACTAAAAGGCCGTGGAGGCAAGCCTGTCCTACCACACAGAAATCAGTTTCTTCCAAAGAATGCACACCTGGTGCTTACTTTGTTGCGACTAAGCTCGGCTTTTGCTGGCAGATGAACTCATTCCAACATATAAAGGATTCACCAAAGGTCCATATAATTCTAGATTTCTTGGCATTAGGATCAGATAACTTAGATTTCATCTCAAGTCTAAAGCAGAAATTAAAGTTGTGGACCGGACCCTAAACCAATCATTCTGCTTTTGACTCGTCCATCATCTAGTAGAATACAAGCTCCTTTCACATTAACTTCTACAGTTTCCTTTAACCAGGGCTACCTAAAACACAGATTGATCACTTGTACTTTTAAAGTAGCACAAGCTCCAAGTAAATCACATTAATCCCACACTGCACTAATTCTGTACAGCTTACACTGGCTGCCTGTGGCAACACCTTTCTACATTTCCCCTGCACACTCCCATGCCCCCCACCTTTCCGAAACAGCCTGTGCACCATCATCCTGACAGCTCTCACCCTTCAACCACCTTGCAACCACTAGTGGCTTGGACATGCATAAAGTCCTCTGTGCTTCAGTCCTTCATGCATGAGGTCAGTACCACTGAAAACCACTAAGGCAGTGGGACTTTAGGGGTTCCTAGCATTGTGTGCGTTTAAAAGGACTCCAAATAATCATCCTTTTACTCTCACCTTTTTACTATATCACCATACAATTTCATCAGATAGTATGGTGGTAAAGCAGGACCCCCAATCCTAATGTCTTGAGATGGAAGTGAATGGAGAGCACTACAGGTAAAACAAAGGGTACTAGATACCCACTGTTACAGTTCAAGCCAATAGGAGCTATGAAGACAGGCCTGCATGACTGGAGTCGAGCCATCATCTAAAATGGAAGCAAAAAAGTGGATGTCTAAATGAGGTGGGAGAAAGAGAGACAGAGAAAAAAAGACCTGCCTAAGAGATGAAGCCTCAGAGGGCATCATATTTAGTGGGTCCAAAAAGGGGTCATCAGAAAAACCTTAGCTTTGAATGCTTTGCTCTGTCTCCATGAACTTGTCTTAGTCTCTCTAACTGGCCTGAACCATTACAATGGATGTCCAGTACCCATTTGCCTCTAGCCCTCTCCATTCACTTACATCTCAGGACACGGGGGGGGGGTCCTGCTCCAGATTAGGTGTGGTCTAGCTCTCTCTCTTGCATAATGACATCTAGGGGTCTTCACTTCAACTGCGGCTCAGAAGCCAGTGATGAGATACCACTGTGTCTTAAACAGGTACACCTCTCCCACATAGAGAAACCATCAGGGAAAGAGATGTCTAAAAGACATTTTTTGAAAGGTCAGCAGCCTCTTACTCAAAATGGGACAGCTTCTTTCTTAATATGGATGGTTTAAAGGGGGGGGGGTGTCAAAACTGAGACAGGGATGTTGTCAAAGTCTCTGGAAGTGAAGAGGGCTCAAGCTTAAGACAGGTTTCCTCCCTCCCAAGGTAGACAGCTTGAAGACAGTACATTCTCCACATGACACACACCGACAGGCACACACACCGACAGGCACACACACCGACAGGCACACAGGCACACACGCGCAGACAGGCACACACACGCAGACAGGCACACACACGCAGACAGGCACACACACGCAGACAGACACACAGACAGGCACACGGGCGCACACACAGACAGGCACACACGCAGGCAGGCACACACACACAGGCGCACACACACAGGCAGGCACACACACACAGGCGCACACACACGCACAGGCGCACAGGCGCACAGGCACACACACAGGCAGGCACACACACACAGGCGCACACGCACAGGCGCACACACACAGGCGCACACACACACGCACACAGGCACACACACACAGGCACAGGCACACAGGCACACACACACAGGCGCGCACACACACAGACATAGGCGCAAACACACAGGCGCACACGCACACACAGGCAAACACACAGGCACACGCACACACAGGCGCACACACACACAGGCGCGCACACACACACACACACAGGCACACACACACACACACAGGCGCACACACACACACACACAGGCGCACACACACACACACAGGCGCGCACACACACACACACACACAGGCGCGCACACACACACACACACAGGCGCGCACACACACACACACACACACACACACACACAGGCGCGCACACACACACACAGGCGCGCACACACACACACACACAGGCGCGCACACACACACACACAGGCGCGCACACACACACACACACACACACACACACAGGCGCGCACACACACACACAGGCGCGCACACACACACAGGCGCGCACACACACACAGGCGCGCACACACACACAGGCGCGCACACACACACAGGCGCGCGCGCACACACACAGGCGCGCGCACACACACACAGGCGCGCGCACACACACACACACAGGCGCACAGGCACTTTTTAATTTAATTAGTTTGCATCCTTATCCATACTAAACAAAAATGGAACCACAACTGTCACCATCCAACAGTGAGCAAAAGCAAAAAGCAGCAGAAAACATTGCATTTTTTTGTTGTGATTACATCGATTTTTCTTTGGGCAGCTCTTCAGTTTTTATTTTAATTACCCGATTACAACCATGTTGAACACATACATACACAGCACACATCAGTACTAATAAAGGTACATTTTCTAAGCATAGTCAAAATGGGAAACCAGCAAACCGGGATCAGTTATCTGCTTCTGTATACAAAAGGAGACAGGAGATAGAGTACTGTTTTACAGACATCCATGTAAAATTAAGGGATTGCATTACTCCACCCTCAAGGGCATCAAACTTTTCAAGTTCAAGCTAGGGGACAGCCATCCTTCTGCAACTATGTGCCAGTTGTTATAAATTTTTTAGCAGCAATAACCTTTATGACAAGCCTAATCTACACTTTCAGGAGGGACATAGTAAAGGAGAGTGCCGAGAATGGACTAGCAGAAAACCCAATTTGGCAGCCAAGAGTTCATTGGTAAGGAACAAGACTAACAATCATAGCAATCAAAAATCATATTTACAGTTCCAATTCATATCAACTTACCACTTTCAGAACAAGCAAAAGGCTTCTCTCCTGTGTGTAGCCTCTGGTGCGTCTTCAGCTGACCACTTTGTACAAAGGCTTTGCCGCAATCTGGATAGTCACAAAGGTAAGGTCTTTCACCTGAAATAAGGAAAAGTTTAAAAAGTTCATTATGCCTCATACTGGTAAACGCGAGTGTGCAGGTATCAACCACTCGCATCTCCAACTCAACACAAATCCACCTTTCAGCAGTGTATAATTAAGTGAAACACTCACCATGATTTTGGATGTGCAAGCTGACACTTTTACAGCACAATTACACCTAATTACAAGTTATTTTTAGGTCAAAAGGCCAAATACAAAGCAAGACAACAGAATAAAATGACAAAAAAAAAAAAAAAAATGCCTGACAAGAACAAATGAAAACAGAGTATTTAATAAAAACAATCACAAAACTATCAAGCCAAGCTTCTTATTTTAAATCTCAAAATTTAGAGGCAGCCTTGGGCAAAACGTCCACACTCTCCTAGAAGGAAAAGAGACGCAGCATTCTAAAACAGCAGCAGCACATTAAAGATACAAGCTATGGAGGAAGTCAGTAGCCTAGAAAGTGGTGTGCTCTGAATGGTCTCAAAACTGACTCAGTCCTGACTATTCCTCCAACCAATGTTCTCTGACGTCACATATTTTTATAACCACAGCGACATTTTGTTAATCTGAATTACCAGTACATGCATGCCAGCTCCACAACTCACATGAATGATGCCCCTATTGCAATAAAACAGGCCAAAGGGGGGGTTGATCTGGGTTGTTTTACTAACACCACTTAAGGAAGTGCAAGTTGAGTAGCAACAGTTAGTTCCAGGAAAGGACTAGGTGCTTTAGGCCTACAAAGTAGCTTTCCACAGTTAAATGGATAAGCATTTCTGAATCTCTAAGCCCAGCATTACATGCCTCACTTCAGCAGGAAACAGTCAGTGGAGGTTAGCACACACAAACACCCTACTACCTGGATGAATGTCCACTGTTGGCTCACTCTTGCATTCACAGTGGCAGTTAACCATTAAGGTTGGGTTAATGAATGAACAGATAAGTGAAGAAATAGGCTTATGGTCAGTGAGGAGGAAAAAAAGGAAGAGAGGCAAGAAAATTTACACACGTTTGTACCTAAAACGTGATAAAGCTCTTACCAGTGTGTGTTCTTTTGTGTGCCTGAAGAGACTTTTCTCTTGGAAACACACGACTGCAGATGTTACAACGGATCCGACTAGAGGAATGCTCTCCTTCGTGTATCAGATCTCGAACCATTTCTGCTCTTGGACGTCCACGCCTTATGCTATCCTGCAAGGAGTATAAATTTAACAAGTTCATGCTTCCAGGGTCTAAAAACAAACAGATCAGAATAAACTAATCCCCAGACTCACTTTGTTTTTTCTTTGCAATTTACCAACAAAAAAAACTACATTAAAAAAGGCGACAAAGTAAAGACACTGGAGTTGCTCTCCATTTTGCTAAAATTTTGCTATTTAATATAGAGATGGCGTAATGGGATGAAGTTCTGACTGCAACCCAGAGACCCAAAGTAGATCAATGGGTTAGTGAACTAGGTGGAGTTGAAGTGGGGCATGCTTTAGTGGCTACTTCAACCTGGATGACATGTCTAAGGCAATCTAATGTCTGTCACTCTGCTGAGATACAGTTTTACTTACCAATATCTCAAAATTCCACCCCTAGCAACATGTAAGATGTTGGCCATCCCACACCCCTCTGCCATCATGTCACCCCCCTTAAAGAGGAAAATACCAAGTCTTAGGGGTTGTAGACCACAAAGTTGCTCTCTTCTAGGAGATGGAGTTGGATTCTGCTTGGAACCCGCATCACTCCTCCTCAGATAAAAGTGGGGGGGTTGGGGAGCAAGGAATGCAATGGTCAAATCAGGCAGGGTTGCAGAAAAACAGAAGAAGCAAATAAAAAAAAAACTGAAGGTTAGATACTGAACGGAAACCTATGTAAAATATTTTACATGGCTTTTTCCCTATAGCACCCTTATATATGCAACATTGTACTAAACATACCAAAGTTGCACTTTCAGTCCCACAGATTTCTGCACTTGTCTGATGTTAAAAAGTGATAATGGTAATGCTGAAGTGTATTCTAAGTCATCAAATTCCAAACCATGAAACTAGTGGAGTTGATTTCAAGCTTTACAACTATGATTTAAAACTTAACCAGCAACATACTCACAAACTCTCATAACTAGCCAAAATACAAGTCGCGCTATTATATTGAACCAATTTTGACAGCTCCCACAAAAATATATGTGACACAGCATATGTTTGATAGTTGTCTCAAAGTTAATTTCAACAATTCATGTGTGTTATAATCAAGACAAAAAGATGGGCAGGGTCTATCAATAGTTTCTGTTATCAGTCAATCTATTAACTGAAGTTATACTAATAAGGTATCAAATCAACTGATATGCTTGCCAATACGGTGTGTCCAAGTCTATACACACACTTGGATAATAATATATATATATATATATATATATATATATATATATATATATATATATATATATATATATATATATATATATATATATATATATATACACACACACATATACACACTATATACTATAGTATATTTATAGTATATTATATACTATGTATGTATATATAGTATAGTATATACTACATTTAGTGGACCAGAGTTCCGCTGTGTCGACCCCTAACCGGGAAAAGCCGAAAGGCACAACAACATTCACACACACTAGGGTCTACATTAAATAATCATTCAAAAATATCTAAAATCACTGAAAAGAAATATTTTTGTGGGAGGCAAACCTCCTGCACCCCTTTAAGCTCAGGAACAGACAGCAGTAGTTAAGCAGTACTTCACTTACTCATGATCTCTAGACCTTGGCAAGATTAGATCTTGCTCCGGTTGCTTAAAAGTAATGCGGGACTACACAGACTGACTTATACTCTGGGCTCAGTTTTGAGCTTTTTCTGGTTAATTGGGTAACTTGTTTAAATCAGTTGTTCGTCTTCTATCGTTTTATATATATATAAAAAGTTTGCTTTTACTGTATTTGTGTTTCTTCCTACTTTATTACTAGTGGCATTGACTACAACTCTGATCTGAGATATATTACAAGTATCCTTTTCTGTGCATTTAAAGAGTTTTTTTGATCGTTTCTGCTTTATTTTCTGACAAAAAAAAATTGTTGTTTTCAGGTTAAGTGCTGAATTCAGGGCTGTGTTACAAATCTGTTTGTCCATACCTTACCTGGAAAGAAGGAAGTTTCTCTGCTCACCTGTGAGAGAGGGGAGCTTTGAGCAGACTATCTGTCCCTGGAGGAGTTGTTTCAGCCCAGAAATTAGTAGTTTATTGGCCATTTTGGGCTAATTTCCCAGCTATAAATACCGCATTTGCCCAGTTATGCACGCCAGGCAGCGCCGGTTAGCTAGGATATAACTATTCCTGGCTCCACAAAGTCTCCTCTTCAGTTTTTCCCTTGGAACTAGACAAACTTTCAACTTAAGCACTCAAGCCATTAATTTCTCAGACCAGCACTTGCTCAAAACTCATAGCAAGCACTTATAAACCCTAGCACTAGACCCTCCTATACTGTACAGAAGGAGGAGGCTCTCTATTCAACCTTACAAGCCATTCAGTAAAACAGTTCACTGTACATATCCAGGCATGTCCAAAGGGCAGTTTCAGGCATACGCTCCAGTCCAACTGGTGAATCTGGGCGTTTTGAGGCAATGTTACAACTGCCTCATGTACACAGACAACCCTCTCCTCCTACCACCAAACATTAATACATGTGAGAGATGCAATTATACAGCCAAACTGGAGGATAAGCTCTCTCAACCAAAGGCTGGATCAGACAGTCAAGAGGAGAAGGGAAATGCTTGCATCACACCACCAGTCTCACATAGACCCATTAAACTAGCACCGGCAAAAAACAGACAAATACACAAAAACATACTCTGAGGCTCTAAATCTGCAAAAGCAACAGAGACCTCCAAAGCAGACAACCAAGCAACCTCCACCCCCCAACAGAAATCATGAAACACATACTTCACAAAACCAATGTGCCATGCAATCACAGCCCTTAAGGCAAAATAACATACCCAACATACTAGTAATAGGGGACTCTATAGTCAGGCACACTTACGCCCCACTCACTAGGCTGAATAAGGAGAAGGTTACTGTTAGCTGCCTGTCGGGTGCCAGGATCCGCCACATAACACAAGCACTCAGGTCACTCCAGAACAAGTACAAATACAACTCTGTCATTGTCCATGTTGGTGTGAATGACCTGAGCAGTACCTCCGTGGACTACACGAAAAGAGACATAGAAGAGTTCTCTGATCTTGTAGCCCAGATCGTTATGACCCGGCAGCATCCTGCCCTCACCAAGAATGATACCACAGTATAAAGAAAAAATTATCAATTTCAACAACTGGCTAAGTTTCTAGTGTCATTCAAAGGGGATCCAGTGTCTGTCCGCCTGGGATGACATGCTCGACAAGACACACTGCTTCGCTAGTGACTGCTTGCACCTGTCACCCTTAGGCTTTTGAATACTGGCCAAGGCTCTTGCCACCCCCATAGTGCCTTTTTAGGCAAGGCTCAAAAGAAACCCACTGCCATAAATAGCACAAGTAACAAAAAACTGAGGGTAATGCTACTCAATGCCAGAAGTCTAAACCTCAAAATGCACGCACTCGAGGCACTCCTCAGTATGGAGAAGATAGATATATGTGCAGTAACAGAAAACTGGTTTAAGGCTCCAGAGAGCACTCCAGCACTACCAGGCTACAACTCATACCATACATTTCTGACACAGAACTCGGACCGAAATACAAAAGGCAGGGGCGTATCCATATTCATCAAGGATACCAACACCTCCAGGTTAGTGGCACAGCACGATGCTTCAGAGATCATCCACGTGCGACTAACAACGGGCAAAAGTGCAATTCAAATTGTAGCTTGCTACAGATCACCCACCATGTCCCAGGACCCCCATTCCGCATTTCTGGAAACACTGGGAAATATAAAGGTCCTACCAAACACCCTAATATTGGGTGATTTCAATTACCCAAACATTAATTGGGAGAACTATTCAAATACTAACTCCCTTGCCCAACATTTCCTAGAATTTATACACTCAAAACGCCCTGAATCAACTGGTCAGCACTCCCAGAGGTGACAACATATTAGACCTGGTCATCACCACCATGGGCGACTGGTGGTGCACACCAGACGTCAACCCCTCACTGGTTAGATCTGACCATAAACAAATCACTTTGGATATCCACATTCTGCCCCCACCCGCAGACAAGTAAACCACTGCGAAAAACTTTTCAAAAGCAAACTTCACGTTACTTAAGACAAAGGTGGAAAGTTTAAAAGTCCCCATGCTAAAGGATAACATTGTCCAAGCTGCAAAATCCTTTACTAATGCATTCTATGGGCACCTACAAGAATGCATGGACTGTGCTAACCCAAGCAAAACCAAGATTCACTCCTCCAGGAAAAGGAGACCAGTCTGGTGGACTCCTGCCATAAACAAGCTATACAACAGAAGGAGGAAACTAGTACAGAAGAGAGTAAAATCCCAAGAAGGGAAGATATCCCTGATCAAAATCAGCAAGAAACTACGATCCCTCATAAAATCCAGTGCGAGTTTCGAAAGAAAAATTGCCAAGGACTCCAAAGATAACCACAAGGCATTCTTTAGCTATGTCAATAATCTAAATGGCAATGCTCAGATCTGCTCGGAGTTGGTGCAGAATGGTACAAAATACACTGAACCGACCGATATTGCCAACATCCTGGCAGACAGGTTCAGCGCAAACTTCACCCCCCTCTCACCCCCAAAAGGGTCCATAACCATACCAGAAGAATGTAGAGCTCCTGAAATCACTCAGGTTAAAACAGCCCTCTCCAAAGCCAAAAACACAGCATCAATGGGACAGGACGGAGTCCCAGGCCACGTCCTACACAAGCTCAAAGATGAACTAACCCCTCACCTAAACACACTGTTCAAACTCAACCTCTCCACAGGTTATGTACCCATATAATGGTGCACAGCAACGGTTATTCCGCTCCACAAAGGTGGAACCACAACAGACCCCAGGAACTATCGCCCTACAACCCTGACTAGCTTGGTCTGCAAGGCTATGGAGCACATCATTATGGAACTCATTAACAGAGACATTGGGAACCTCCAAACACTGGACTCTACCCAGTTCGGCTTTAAGGGCAGATCGTGCCTCCTAAACCCGGTGGACTTCTTTGAGACAGTTACCAAGGCTACAGACGAGGGAAAGGTGGTACACAGCCTACTTAGACCTCGCAAAGGCCTTTGACACCATTCCCCATTCTGGTATTACAGACAAGCTCACCAGCCTGAACATAAACCCCTACGTCACAAGATGGGTAGCCAACCGGCTCACAGACAGAGCCCACATGGTAAGAGTTGCGGGAGCTAGGTCTGACTCTAAACCGGTTACAAGTGGTGTTCCCCAGGGCTCAGTCCTAGGATCCCTCCTATTCGGCATATACTTCTCAGAGGCGCAGGTGGACTATGGCTGACCAAGTTCGCAGAGGACTGCAGAATAGGGGCTATAATTGAGTCTCTGGCTGACACAGACATCCTCCAAAAGGGTCTCACTGAGACAGACACCTGGTGTCAAAAATCACTGCCTCAAGCTAAATGCCAAAAAGTGCATAGTCCTTCACTTTGGAAAAAACAAAATACCCACAAACTACCACATAGGTGGTAGTCCCCTAAATACGGAAGACGTAATAAAATCCTCCAAAAGGGTCTCACTGAGACGGACACCTGGTGTCAAAATCACTGCCTCAAGCTAAATGCCAAAAAGTGCATAATCCTCCCCTTTGGAAAAAACAAAATACCCACAAACTACCACATAGGCGGTAGTCCCCTAAATACGGAAGATGTAATAAAGGATCTGGGGATCCAAGTAGATAGTAAACTCTCCTTTGATAATCACATTGCCAAAGGGGTTACAAAATCCTTCTACGTGGCACACCTGATCACAAAAGGGTTCAATCCAGATCAAGGAGAGGTCATTGTGCCCCTCTACTCATCACTAATCAGACCCATCACAGAGTAAAACGCCCCATTTGGGATGCATCTTACAAGACCTGCAACAGCTGGAAAAACCACAGAAGTACCTCACCAAGAGGATCACTGGCCTCAAACAGATGCCCTATGCAGCTCGACTGAAAAAAACTCCAGCTGTACTTGGTTGCATACCACCTACTCAGAGGTGACTCTGCCTGACATACAAGGCCATGCCCAACCCGGAACTGATCGACATGCTCCACCTAAAGAAAAGCTTATCCCCTCTGGCCACACTCTCTAGGGATCTAAACCTCACCACAACAATAAATAGGACGTGCTGGAGGGATAGATTCCTGTCACGGAGACTTCCCATGCTCTGGAACAAGATTCCAATCTACATTAGACAGAGTTCCTCACTAACACTCAAGAGAAACCTTGACGAGTGGATGGGAAACGAAGTTTACCCCGGGGATCACTTCAGTGGCTCTGCTGGACAGAGGCACAGGGAACTAATCTAAGGGGGTGGCGAAAGCCAACATATTCTGGCTAGGCTTATAAATGCCTTCGGGCAGATGTTCAATTAATGAAGTGCAGTGAAGACTACAAATTCACTTTGAAGAGCTGTACATCAAGAAAGCAAAAATCATGGACTTCCAAGGATGACTGCACACTGATCAACATCTTAACTTCGGCCATCCCAGTGTGAAAAAAGAAACTGGGATACAAGGACGAAGAACTCTGCCACTTAAGAAAATTCAGTTACTGGCCAGGATGCCAGCAAAGTAGAAACTAAGAAAGCCTGAAGAAGAAAAAAAAAAAAAAAAAAAAAAAAAAAAAAAAACACACTAGAAAAGGTGAACAGAAAACACTGATTAGCAACTATTCAGCAAATATAGGCTCAAGCTCCACCTTTCAGAGCAAGACTGGGCTTCCAGTATTCTAGTGGAAAAACAGAGTCAAATGTGCTCAGAGCTGAATGTTGAAGTACATTCAACTCAAAGTGCTAGAAAATGGAAGAATCTTTAAACAGATATTCAGGAGGACCTGATATAACTGCAAACATAAAAGGTAGAATTAGAGGAAAGAGCATAGAATGAAAACCCAAGTTTTTCTGCTGCACCACAGAAAGTGGAAAGAACAGACTACATTAATATTATGAAGGCTAAGGAAGGAAAAACAATTTGTTCTTATTAGTATTTCTATGCAATTTAGATAATGAAAAGCGTGTGTCATTTAGTAAAGCATCTCCAGATATCATAGAATGTAATAAAGATAGCAAACAGAAGTCTTTATTGAGGTGGGTGATTGGGGTGTAAAAGTACACAAATCATAACATATAGATCCAATATGCTCTTTCTTACTTCTGCATACCTGAATGCCTTAATTAAGGCCATTTGGCTTAATCTAGTAACAAGCTTAGAGTGGAAAGAAGTAAATAAGAGAACAGTGAATGCAATGAAAGTTTTCCTTTAGCAATAATTGATCAGTATGACTTCAGAAGCCTGCAGGTGAGGGCTAAATTTTTCTTTAAGTTCTAAGGAGACAAGCTGATTATAGGGCTATAAAAAGTCAGAGCACTGGTTTCTTTGACGCTACAAGTCAATCTTTTCCAAAAGCAAGCAAGTTTTTCACATCTGGGAAGGAGAAAAAGATAAAACAGACAGCAATTTGTGTAATTATGCAAGAGCACAGTCGACAACATGAATCTTATGGCCTGTACGTGCGCAACTGCCCATCTGGGGCAACTGTTTTTATTAGGATAGTTAAACTTCATTGTTCGGAGATGTTAGTACCAAGTTAATAGGTTATGTTTTTGAGGGTTTTTATTAAGACAAAATGTGGTTAGGTTCAAATGGAGAGGACAAGAAACAACTGAATAAAAGATCAGCCTGCTAAACATTAGTGGGTACATGCATCACAAAAGCTAGAAATAGAGGTCTACAAATGCCGTCAGATAATAGGTGAAAACTATAATAACCCTTTATCATAATGGTGACACTTTCCATGTTGATCTTGGAATGTGAATGGTCTTGTGTGTATAGAAAACAAAGGAAAGAATGCTGAATTATATAAAGAAATGCAGAGTGCAAATAGCAATGCTGCAGGAGACACATTTGGAAAGAAAGGAGCATGTGAATTTGATAAAGAATGGATATTCAGCAGAATATCAGGAACAAAGGAAAAGAGGGGTACTTTAGAGCTCCAATATTGATAGAAGAGGGAGGAAAAGATAATGGTAGATTTGTGATAAGGGGCTACTGGAAAGGGAGGGAGGATTATGCTGGCTATTTATATTCTACCTAAACCTGGTATTAAGGAGCTTAAAATTTTGAGATAAATAATCAGCTTTCAGCAGGGAATATTACTTATAGGCAGGAACTGGAATTTGATTTGGAACTCTGGCAGAATTTATATATTATTCCCCAAGGTACGATAGCTGGGCTAGTCTAGACAGAAATTTTGCAGGAACATGGACATTTAATTGTGAGCTATGACACACATCCAATCAGATAATGTGCCAATAATAGAAGAGAGAAAAATTAAGGGCAATGAAATAAAAATGAGACACTGGCACCTCCCCACCAGTCTGTTAAAAAGAGAGGAATTTAATTATTGGGTACTGGAAATGTATTCTGGAATGATTAAGAAAGAAAATTATTCAGAGGTTATAACAAGTGAGTGGGACAAAATTAAAGTCGAGTTGAAAAACAAGGTAGAAATAAAAGAATCACTTAGACGGGCACTGACAAAGATTAAAGTCCTGCAGAATAAAGGGAGTATCACCGAACAAAGGAAAAATAAATAAATAAAAGGTGCGACTGCAAAGTGTTAAAGAAAAGAGGGAATACCTGGATAATATGTACGACTTTAGAAAGATTGTTGAGAACTCCAGAGAACAAAAACTTTTAGCACAAGGGTCTTAGAAAAGGGTTGTTTCCAAACTTAAGGAGTGCCTATAACAAGAAAGATAACTAGAGATCCTTTAGAGATTCTAGCGATATTTCAGATTTTTTATGAAAATTTGTATAAAATAGAGAAATGTGGATATAAACAAAAAGCACAAATGGAAATATTTATGGAAGACTTACATGCACCAAGGTTAGAGGTAGATGAGGCCCCACAATCAACATTTAAAATAGGATGAGAGGAGATATGGTGATATATAACCAATCTCCAGGAAAGTCTCCAGGATTAGAAGGTATTCCAGTGGAATTTGGAAACTAGGAGGGAAGAAAGTGATCAAGATCTGGAGGTCTTTGTTAAATAGTATTTTAAAAGGAAGGGAAGCACCTACATCCTGGAAAAAAGCTGTGGCGGCTACAATACCAAAGATGATGAAGTCCAATCAGATTCAGCTTCATATAGGCCCACTTCAATTTTAAACCAGGATTATAAAGTGCTTACGTCTATAATGGCTAAATGAATGGCAAAGGTGTTGCCAAAGTTGATCGATACGGATTAATGTAGTTTTGTGGAACAAAGGCATACATTTGACAGCATTAATCGAACAATGATCCAGAGGGAAGCAGATTGTAAGGAAATGCCACTGTCGTTGGTAGGTCTTGATTAAAAAAAATTTAAGTGGGAGGGTTCCTCTATGATAAGTTGTGCCTCAGAGGAACTGGGCAGGGATGTCCCCTTCCCCCTTTGTGTTATATTGAGAACCGACTAAGGAATAAGGGACTCAACTGAGAAACTGGAAGTTCTTGTTTATGGATATGGAAAACATGATACAAGCAATAAAAATGTTTTAGTCCCTTTAGTTTTATACACAGGTCACAGGGCGGCCACGGTGGTGCAGTGGTTAGCATTGCTGCCTCACAGCAAGAGGTTCTCCGGTTCGATCCTCGGCTGGGGTGCCTTCTGTGCGGAGTCTGCATGTCCTCCCTGTGGTCGCGTGGGTTTCCTCAGACATCGCAAAGACATGCTGCAGGTGGATTGGACACTCTAAATTGGCCCTAGGTGTGTGTGAGTGTGCCTTCTGTGGAAGGTTGGGCGCCGGGCTGGCAACTCGACACCGTAAAACTCCACTGCCATTCAATGTGCGGACAAGGTGATCCGCTGTGGCAAAAGAAGAACAAGAAGAACAAGAAGAAGAACAAGAACAAGAAGAAGTTTTATGCACAGGTCACGCATTTTTTTCCCAATCAGAGTAGAGGTCGTGGATGGCAATTAATATGGTTGAAGGATTTTATCTGGGAGGGGGAAGACAGCAACAGTCAAGTGGGATAAGTTGATACTTCCACTAGAACAAGGTGGACTGCCCAATTTGAAGGGACATTCTAGCCACCCAGCATTGTAAATCTTGGCTCAAGATGATCATCACTGCAGAAGTGACACCCCGATCCCATGTGCAAAATGGGAAAACGGGTCATTGGACTAATACATAATATGAACAGAAAGTTACAATTCAAAGTGGAAAGGGATGACGATGAAGCAGGTAATTCAAGAAATAAGGAGAGCGATTTTTGATGCAGATCCTTAGCAGCAGGAGTCATACAAAATATGCAGAAAGTATTCTATGAACTAAAGCCAACACTAGAAAACAGATTCTGTTGATCGGGATGACTACAATTAGGGTTACAGCGAGGCCAGAGGGGGGCTGGAATTTACTGGAGGAAACTGGCAAAGGAACCAAAAGTATTGGGAACAGTTAGGGGGGGGGGGGGTAACAGAAAGGGGAAGAGGCCAAGAAAATATTTGGACTACAGGCTAGAAACTGCTTTCCCTGGCTAACTGATCATCAATCCCTGACAAAGAGAAAGGGATTGGGAAATCCTAAAATGAACCATGGAATAGTGGAGTTTTTAGTTTAATATAGAAGAGAGGCTGCTAGGCAGATAAAATGATGCACAATATCATATAATCAAATCAGAAAAGACTGGAAATTGAGACTGGATAAGCAACTCTCAAAGAAACACTGGGAGGAAATATGTATGGCGCCCAAATAATGCAACATAGTCTAAAAGATGCAAGATATTTACTTGGAAGCGTTTGCATAGGTATTTTTGGCAGACTCCAAGGAATTTCTCCTCCAGTAGATGGCAAATGCTGGAGGTACGATAGGGAAGAAAGAGATAACTGGGAAATTTTTTTTTTGGGGGGGGTAACTAGATGGCAGACACTAAAATTTCCCCACATAGTACTCGTCAGAAATACTGGGTGAGCAAATGGGTGTAATTAAGGAAAAGATTTGTACGAGCTGAGATACTGAACCTGAATTACTTAGACATAGTAAAGCCTTATTAAATTTAATTCTTGCCAAAAAAAAAAGCAATTACTAAAAATGGTAATCAAAGTATAATCCAACCATATTTCAAGTAATAAATGATATCATAAAGATAAAAACAGGAAGTGGGATTTTTAGAAAAGGATACAAATGATACAAGATTGAAATGTACACAACTTCCTGTCAAGAGAAAGGCCATCCTGTGCAACAGGAAAGCATCCGGCAGTGGCCCCATATGAAGGCTTAGACCTTGATACATCATCCATTTCATATAACTTTGCAAGGATAATGGAAGACCAAGTAGCAGCCAGACAGATATCATCCAAGGATGTCAAGAAGAAAAGAAAGGGAAAAAAAAAAGCTGCAGACATGACACTTGCTCTACTGAAATTGTCCTTCTGTACAAAATGAAGAGCCTTGGCAAAACTGGATACAGCTAGACTGTCATGACCTAGGACAAAAGTTAACCCATCCAACTCTACCAAAGGGGATCGAAAATCTGGAAATGTATGCATATTCTCACACCAGGCAGATTGATTAGACACTTGCAGTGCAGCATAAAGGGAGGTTGCTGCACTCCTTGAGTGCGTCATCCTTCAGATGAGATGTTAAGCCAAAGTCCCATCTGCTTGAGTTGGTTGTAGTCTCAAGTCTGAAATGAAGTCAAAGCTAGAATCAGAGGGGCTGCAGCCAACTGGCATAGAGTGTCAGATGTAGTATATGACAGAAGAATGTTAACAAGCTGAAAAGTAAGGTACACAAAACAGTGGTGCAACCAGTACTACTGTATGGTCCAGAAACTTGAACAGTAAATGCCGAGCAGATGAGAAAGCCAAAGGTGATGGAAATGAAGTGTCTGAGAAGGGTAGTAGGGTGACACTGTGGGACAGGCAAAGAAATTATGGCATAAGAGCAGAAGCCAAAGTAGTTCCATTTGCAGAAAAGATCAAAGAACAGATTACGGTGGATCGGGTATGTGCAGAAAAGCAGAAGACAATCTGGTGAAGAAGACTGAGAACAGACAGGAAGGAGGAAAGAGAAAATGAGGGCTCCCAGCAAAGAAGTGGGTGGGTTGTGAGAGAAGATCTGCGATACTCAGGCATGAGTGTCACTTAAGTGTCGAAGAAAGCAGACATGTGGCATTCAATCGAGACAGATTGAGACAGTTAACATGACACCCCAACACCAACTAAAAAATAGGAAAAGGGGATTGGCGATTATGATCTGCAGAGAAAAATTAAGTCTGGAATAGTGTTATTACATAACATGCATATAGATATGGATATTATCTACATATCCAAGTTTGGACTATGTAGATTTACTGTAGTTAGGTAGGACAGATAATACTGTCTATACTATGCTATCATTTAAATACAGCTTGTAAACTGTTCTGCTGTTTTGTAAAGGCAGACATTACCATAAAATTTCACAGACCTACTTGCTCTACCTTTTCCCATAGCACTGGCTTTGAAAATTACCATACTAATCTGTAACACTGTAAACTGCATTCACAAACTGGCTTGAGACCAATTAAAGATTATGTGAACCAATCTTTCTGGCCACTTAACAAAAGGTATTTAACAAAATAAATAAAAACAACAAGCCATGAAATAGTCAGACCATAAGTTTGGCCGATGTATTCCAGAAATGTCCACACCAAGGAACAAACAACTATAATTTGTGAACTACTCAAACAATTATCAGTTTTAGTTTATTTTAATTATACCGCGAGGGCTAAATCACAATACAGGATGTATTACAGAACCACTTTTAGTAGGGGAGAACACCACAAAAATAAATAAAAGCACACATTATGTAAATATCTTAAATGTACAACTTCAATAAGTAATTCATTAAAAAATATATACACATATGCCAAAATTATTTACAAGCACTACTGTACTGTTTTTTTTTTTAAACACCTTCACTGAATTACCACGTGCAACATAGGCAAACTTACACTGATACAACAGTAATTAAACTCCGCACAGCTCCTCGTAGTGTCCTGCAGAGTGATACAGGCAACAGAGAGACCCAAGAGAGACTTTTCCAGATTTAAGTATTTTTTCCTCTGTTTTTTGCTCCAACTGCCTTTTCCCACCTAAAAAGAGAGTTTCTAACTGATCTGTGCTTGAAAAAGTTTTGCCTTCCTGCTTTTTACAGTTTTGCACTTGTTATATATCATTATAAGTCGTTTTTATATTGTACAACTGTTGTAGGCTACACACTAAAGTGTGCTAGCCTGTTTAATGTACAATGTTTTCTGAGTGTATTTTTCTGCTGTTTCCTGAAAAAAAACAAAAAAAATTCTCTTTTCACGCCTTTGCTGAACTAGATTAGTCCAGATTTTAGGCTTGCTGAATTCCGGACTGTGGTATAGGTTCCTGTGTTTCCCATATCCTTACTTGGATAGGAGGAAGCTTCTCTGTTCACCAGTGAGAGTGGGAAGCTTTGAGCAGCCTATCTGTCCCTGGAGGAGTGGTCTCAGCCCAGAAACTAGTAGCTTATTGGCCATTTTGGGTCAATTCCTATCTCTTTCAGTTTCCCTGCTTTAAAACCCGCATATGCGCGATTTTGCACAGCGCTTCTTAAACAGGTTTAAACTATTCCCGCTCCACAAAGTCTGCTCTTCACTTTTTCCCTTAGAACTGTTCTAAATCTCAAAGTAAGCACTCTAATTTCATTCTAAAGCCATGCACTTGCTCTTATAAGTAATCTTATAAGTAAACACTAATAAACTAAAGTACTACACCCTCTTATACTCCTTATAAGTACTTGGCTCCCTATTGGTCCTTTCTGATCAGTCAAAAAGCAGTCCCTTATACTATTCTGGCATGTCCAAAAGTCAGTTTCGGGTTTACTCTCCAGTCCAGCTGGTGAATCTGGGAATCTTGAGGCAATGTTACAACTGCCTTATGTACACAGACCACCCTCTCCTCCTCCCAACAAGCTCAAATATATGTGAGAGATGCAACTATATAGCCAAACTGGAGGCTGAGCTCTCTCAACTCAGTACTGGCACAGTCAGGAGAAGGTAACCACACACACCACAAATCCAGTCTCACATAGACCTATTGCATCATCAAACCAAACACAAACACACAAAAACATACTCGGAGGCTCTAAATAAAAATCTGCCAAAGCAGCAGAGACCTCCAAAGCAGACATCCAAGCAATAGCTACCCCACAATACCCACGTATTACATAGTTCACAAAGTCAGTGTCACAGCCCTTAAGGCCAAACAACACACCTAATACACTTGTAATAGGTGACACTTGTCAGACACACTGACGTCCCACTCACCAGACTGAACAAGGAGAAGGTCACTGTAAGCTGCCTGTCGGGTGCCAAGATCCACCACATAACACAAG
Source organism: Protopterus annectens (assembly GCF_019279795.1). Lineage (NCBI taxonomy): Eukaryota > Metazoa > Chordata > Ceratodontiformes > Protopteridae > Protopterus > Protopterus annectens. The sequence goes on from NC_056751.1 coordinate 150,582,592, forward strand.
CACTCAGGTCACTCCAAAGCAAGACCATCCATGTGCAACTAACAGTGGGCAAAACTGCCTTTCAGTTTGTAGCCTGCTACAGACCACCCTCCCAAACTCAGGAACCCCACTCGGCTTTCCTGAGAACATTAGAGAATATGAAGGTCTCTCAAACACAATAATATTGGGTGACTTCAACTACCCAAACACTGACTGGGAAAACTACTCAAGCCACAACACCCTTGCCCAATGGTTCCTAGAATTTATAAACTTAAATGCTATGGAACAACTGGTCACCACTCCCACAAGAGGGGAAAACATATTGGACCTGGTCATCACCAACATTGGGACTCTGTTCCACACCAGATGTATGCCCCTCATTGGTAAGATCAGACCATAAATTTATCTCACTGGACATCCATATCCCGTCCCCACCCCCAGCCAAGGAAACCATGGTGAAGAATTTCTCAAAAGCAAAATTTCACACTTCTCAAAACCGAGGTGGAATCCTTCAAAGCCCCCAGGCCAGTGGAAAATACTGCCCAAAACGCAGAATCATTTACAAACGCATTCTATGGACACCTACAGGAATGCATGGATCGTGCTATCCAAAATAAAACCAAGACTCACTCCTCCAAAGGCAGGAGACCTGTCTGGTGGACCCCGACCATAAATAAGCTATACAACAGGAGGAGGAAGCTACTACATGATGGAGCAAAATCCCAAAAAGGAAAGGCATCTCTGATCAGTACTAGCAAGAAACTACGATCCCTCATAAAATCATCTAAGGCCAGCTTCGAAAGAAAAATTGCACAAGACACTGAAGATAATCACAAGGCTTTCTTTAGTTATGTCAGGAATCTGGATGGCAACTCCCAGATATGCTCCGAGTTAGTGCAAAATGACAAAAAATACACTGATCCCACAGACATTGCCAACATCTTGGCAGACAAGTTCAGTGCAAACCTCCCCCCCCCCAAAAGAGCAAATGTCTACTATCCCAATAGAATGTAGCCTCCCTGACATCACAAATGCACAGGTGACAGCTGCCCTCTCCAAAGCAAAAAACACAGCATCAATGGGACCGGACGGTGTCCCAGGCTGAGTCTTACACGAGCTCCAAGAAGAACTGAACCCTCACATAAAGTCACTGTTTAATCTCAGTCTTACTACAGGATATGTACCCAAGGAATGTTCCACTCCACAAAGGTGGTGCCACAACGGACCCCGGAAACTATCACCCTATAAGCCTGACTAGCCTGGTCTGCAAAGCTATGGAGCGTATCATCAAGGAACTCATAAACAAAGACATTGGGAACCTCCAGACACTGGATCCTACCCAATTCGGCTTTGTTAAGGGCAGATCTTGCCTCTTGAACCTGGTCGACTACTTTGAAACAGTTACCAAGGCCATAGATGAAGGGAATGTAGTCCACATAGCCTACCTGGACCTCGCAAAAGCCTTTGACACAATACCCCACTCGGGCATCATAAATAAGTTCACCAGCTTAAATATCAACCCCTATGTCACAACATGGGTTGCAAACTGGCTCAGGGATAGAACCCACATGGTCAGAATTACAGGTGCCATGTCAGACTAAATCAGTTACAAGTGGCGCCCCACAAGGTTCAGTCCTGGGACCTCTCTTGTTCGGTATATACTTCTCTGAGGTACAGGCTAACACGGGAGGACTATGGCTGACCAAGTTCGCAGATGACTGCAAACTAGGTGCCATAATCGACTCTCCGGTTGACACAAACATCCTTCAAAAGGGTCTCACAGAGATGGATAACTGGTGCCAGAGCCATGGCCTAAAGCTAAATGCCATAAAGTGCATAGTCATCCCCTTTGGGAAAAACAAAGTGTCCACAAATTACCACATATGTGGTAATCCATTAACTACAGAAGGAGTAATTAGGGATTTGGGGACCCAAGTAGATTTCTCTCCTCTGACAATCACGTTGCCAAAGTTGTTAGAAAGACCTTCTATATAGCCCACCTTATCACGAAAGGGTTCACATCTAGATCAAGAGAGGTCATTGTGCCCCTCTACTCATCACGCCCATAATTGAATACAATGCCCTATTTGGGATGTACCTTGCCAGACACCTGCAGCAACTGGAGAGACCCCAAAAGTACCTCATCAACAGGATCAAGGGACCCAAACAGGTGCCCTATGCAGTTCGGCTAAAGAAACTCCAGCTCTACTCAGTTGCTTACCGCCTACTCAGAGGCAATCTATGCCTGACGTATAAAGCCATGTCCAACCCAGAATTAATGGAGAGGCTCCACCTCAGGAAATCCAAATCCCTTAGAGCTACACACTCCAGGGACTTAAACCTCAGCACAGAAATAAATAGGACATGCTGGTGGGACAGATTCATATCCCAGAGACTCCACTCACTCTGGAACAAAACCCCAATCCATGTTAGGCAGAGCCCCTCACCGACCCTCTTCAAGAGAAATCTTGACGAGTGGATGGGAGATCGTAAGTTTACCCCTGGGATCTCTTCTGTGTCCCTGCTAGACAGAGGCACAGTGAACGAACCTTAAAAAGGCCATTTTCTGTGACCTACTATACAGAGCCACAGTCAACCAATCTAAAGGGTGGCAAAAGCCAAACACACTCTGGCTAGGCTTATAAATGCCCTAGGGCAGATAGCCTGGTATCAACCTATATAATCAAGTTCATATTTACAAATATTATAAGCCTGGTATCAACCTATATATTCAAGTTCATATTTACAAATATTATAAGTCTCATATCTTATACATTACATAAATTCATGCCTTCTCTTAAAACTCATTCCTATGTCAAAAGTTTCCCACATATTGTTTCCACAATTTCATTTTTTTATATGCAATCTACTCCTACCCTTTTCTAAAGATCCCAGCCCCCCGTTCTAAACTCTGTTACAATATTCACTATTTCAAGTATAGCTGGTTTAGATTTTGATTTCTGTTTTCTAATATTGTTTTTTTGCAGCCACTAGAATTAAACTTAATACCTTACTATGTTTAGGCAATTTATATCATGTATCCCAGCTAACCAAAAAATTTTTTGTTGCATTCGTTTACACACCCCACACATTCAAGATTTGCCATCTACCCGAGGAACAATTCTTTGAAGTCTGTCTAAGGAGCCATACATATGTCCTCCCATTGTTTCATTGTGAAGTGCATATCTAACCGAATCTCCCTTCTCGATTTTTCTGATTGTTCCATATAGTTATTGTGCAATATTTTATATACCATACTAAATTATCCATTTTCAACAGCAGCTTCTTTACGACATTCATATAAAAACTCAGCCAGTGCAGTATTTCATTTTTAGGATCACCCCATCCCATTTGCTTTGTTTATACTTTGATATCAATCCCTGAGAGGGAAGACAATTGCTAACCTGCAATCCAAATGTCTTCTTGTTTCTTTCCATTATATTAATTTTCCTTCTCTAATTATTTCTTCCCTTTACCATTTTGCCAAACTCCTCCAGTAAATTCCTGCACTCTGTCTATTCCCTTCACTCCTAATGGCTAGGCTTACAAATTCCCCAGGGCAGATAGCCTAGTACTATACTATGAAACTAATTGCAGCCATCCCTATCAGCAGAATCTCATTTCTCCATTCCCATGTTTGCTTAGTTCAGTGTATTTTCTGCTACTTTATGACTATAATATTCTGCATTACTGTTTATTGTTCTTCTTAAGGATCTGTATCCAAAATCCCATTTTCCTTATTTCTTTAACTACTTTGATGCATCACCATCCCTTTCCATTTTAAATTATAGCTTTCTGCTTGTGTCATGTACAATTCTGAACCTCTTTGTTCTGCTGGAAAAATCAACTTATCCCGCTTGGCACTTGCCCTCTTCCTCTCCAAGATAAAATTCTTCAATTCTTTATTACTGTCGACGTTTCCTCTGGCTGATAAAAATATACCTGACCTGTGTATAAAACTAAAGGACTAAAACATTTTTGCTTATATCTTGCTCACCATATCCACGGGTAAAATCTTCACAGTTTCCCAATTGTTTTGTATTACCTTTTGTTTAATCTCTTGCCACATACCCTTAGCTGCCATATCCGAAGCCTTTTTAATCCACACTCCCAGATACTTAATTTTATCATGCCCCATATATATATATATATATATATATATATATATATATATATATATATATATATATATATAAATATATATGGGTACTGCTAGACCAATTCATGTGTGTACATAGCTTATAACTATAAAATTGTATCCATTCATTTTGTATAAAAAAAACCCCGTCTCCGCTCAACCCTGATACATCCTTTTCTGGTTAGTCAAGTACAAAATATCATCTACAAATAAAGCTATTTTTTCTTAAAGACCATACAAATTACATTCTTGAATTTCTGAGCCCCTTAAAGGACATATTCCAGAACATAAAACAACAATGCGATGTAAAGTGGCGTGAATTAAAAAAAAAAATACACAGTGCCATCATGGCAAGATAAAACCAAATTAATAACTAATAAGAAAAGCAACTATATTGCCAACTCTACTTCATTACATTCAATTAAACACATGTCCCTATTAACGGGCAACTACCAACACCCATATCACGTGACTCGACAGCTGTCAGGTTTGGGCGCGCATATATCTGACGTTACACATACCAGCTGCTGCCCGGAAGCAACTTTGCTTTTTAAACTCTTTCCTTGACAAATTGAATAGAGGCGGAGATGACGCGGTAGTAGATGAAAAAAATATACCCGCCTCACTAGTGATTTAAACCCAAGGGCGGGTAAAATTATACACACCGTTTACCCAGACATACGTAAAAATATAAGCCATTCCTTTATACTAACTGCTGCAGCGCTTTAAAACTATAGGCAGCTACAACAGCCTGCCAACCTTTAAACACGTGTTTAATCATAACAAACACCACAAGCCGTAAGACTACAGCGGCGGCTTCACTTACCTTCAGTGCAGAATCTGGACTACAAGGCATCTCCACCCCACTGCTTCTACTGTTAGCTGTGGGAGAAGCTGCCCCACTCCCAGGTCCTGGACTTAAAGTTACATTATGAGCGTTTTCACCCCATCTCCAAGGATAAACCATAAAATCGCTGAATCCAGGACTGGTAGGAATCATAGACTCCATCCGCTTAGGCTTGATGGGGGTAGTCTTGATTACTGACACAAGTACTCTTTTTGGAGAATCGTCACAAAATATCATCTGCGGTTGCTGAGATTCAGCCATCCTTTGCTGCGTAGTCCAATACGTAATCCAAGTTAACAGTCACACCCGTACAAGAAGCAAAACAATAACTCAAATTAGACTTATGAAGAAACAGTGAGAACTATGTGGCAATCCGCTGCGAACTCCTTTACTATGACAGCAAAGGATAGAGCCTAGTTTATAACTACCCACTCCGAGACCAGTTTACTGTAAAATACACAACCCGAATAACCTGACTTTTTTTTAAAAACCACACACGCAAAATAGCTATAAAATCAATGGCTAATTTCAAACATTACAGTTAAATGTATAAGACTTAAACCATGAGAAAACAATTTATGTCTTCCACAATGACAGCTACTTAAACTGATCAAGCTATACTGTAACTCTTTCTCAATCTTACAAATGTTTCCCGCGTTACATTTCGCGCCTGGGCAGATGTCACTATTTCCAACCAGTGAACCAAATGAATGAGTATGTTTTCATCCAATAGTACTGCAAATGAATGAAAGAAAGGCGGAGTAAATATTTACGCAATGTTGCGTAGATGAGGCTGGATATATTTGTTAAAGAGGCAGGAGGTTGGTGTACTGTGTCTTGCTCAAGTACTGGTGAAATGGTTGACCAATAAAGTTGGAGGCGCGATGTAAGAATTGCCTAGCTGGTTTAAAGTCTATAGTGTGCGCTTGTTCGGATTGGTTGCTTGTTTGAGCAAGTGCTTTCCGCGCGCGTTTTAACGTTTTTCTCACTGAGGGATGTTTTTAACTAGTGATTTACTGGGTAGTAGTATTAAAATAATGTTCGTTTGTTAATGTGTAAGTCAACGCTGGTTGTCTTTTGTGTAACGTGCCCTTTGAAGCGTGGGAATGAGCTAACGTACTTTCCTAATCAAATTGTTATGCTGTCCTAAATATGTATTAAAGGCGTACTCTGGGTTTGTTCTCCTTTTCGTGGATGTGTTAACTTCCGATGTTTTGTCGTTTCGCGAAGTGCAGAATAAATTTATTGGTGTTTTATATACAAACACATGTCTGTCCAATATATTTCATAAACGTCAGACATTGGCCTTGCACGTGGGTAGAGTCGCAGAGGCTAAAACAACAGACTTTGAGGTCAACATATTTTCTGAAGTAGGAAGTTCTGATATGACATTGACTGTAATTTTAGTGATTTACCAAACTTCAGGTAGGTCAAACATAAGGTAGCTCCGTAGAAATAGACAACCTTAGAATTGTTTGTATTAGCGTTTCCTGTGAAAGATTGCTTAGCATCGCTATTGAGGTTTGGTATTCCTTTCTTTCACTTGTGATGAGATTCAGCTTGTTGCAATTGGTAAAAGCATTATGCTGTACCATTCTAGGTAGCAGCTGCGTTCGGCGTTCTCCGTTATCGCCTCCTTGTGTTGGCGCGGAGTTTTCCCCCAGTGAGCCAAAACCCATACAGCAGGTGGCTTGGCAGCGCTCCAAAAGTTTGTATGGGTTCTGAAGCGTATGTACACCTTTCTCCTCGCGCTTAACCTCTCAGCACAAATATCGTATGGCCCAAAAATAGGGACACATTTTAAATATGGCTTTTATATACTTAGAAGGTGGTTAGAATAACAAGGCTTGCTCCTCAGGGACAGTAGTACTGATAGAATCGCAGGGTTAATAAGGGTACTCTGGTTTTACACGGCTTGGTCTGCAAAGATCCTAGGACCATTGGCCTACTAACCTTCTATGAGCCTATGCATTTTGTATTTTCAGAAGTGTATGAAGTCTGAAACCTAAATGTCTGTCATTTCAGGACTTCAATCCTCAATGATTTGCCAGAAAACGGCAACAACCTTAACAGTTGAGAGGTCTTCCTCATAACAGGGCCACTTAATTTTTATTGAAAATTGTGGACTTTAACCTAACACCTTATTTTTTTAAGTTTGTTGTAAAATGTGCTGTAGGTTGTAGTCCTCACAGATGTGCTGCCATGGGTTGGTGCTTTAGTCTCCTTTTTTTTTTCTCTTAAATGTAGTGTAGGATGAGTTTTTGGGTTATAGTGTAATCGAGTAACCCCCCCCCCCCCCCCCCCCCCCATTGCAGTAGCAAAGCCCACACATCGCTTGCTTACACAGTAATGTTAAACATCCATTTTAACAGAGCAAATTCTGGGCAGAGTAAAAAATATTGGGGGGGGGGGCAGTAACTCAAAAATAGGGAACATTTTTAAATATAGTGCTGAAATAGGGTTACCACCTGTTCCCCTCTGGGCAGTTTTGTCCTGTGAAAAAAATCTAAAAATGGCCAATGTCCTGAGATTTTAAGACAAAATATTTAATAAGTTTTCTTTAATAGTTGCATAAAGCAGTTATTTTGTAGCTGAAACAACTACATATTATATGAAATAGCATAAGCAACTCCAATGCTGCAAGAATAAGCTTTTATTTGGACAAAAATGGTTCTGTCCTTTGCACTGGCCGTGGGTATGTCTGTCCTTCAAAATCACGTTTCTACAAAAGATATCCCATTTTGGGCATTTTAAAAGGTGGCAACCCTATGCTCAAATGTAGAAAGGTAACGCAAAGCCTTTCATTGTAATAACATTTTCTGAAGTGTATGAAGACAAACTTGAATGTCTGTCATTATTTAGCAATTTCAGTCTTCAGTGATTTGTCAGAAAACCACAGATTTGAGGAAAGCTGAGTAAAATATGAGGCAAAAATCTGGACAGCTGAAAAGTATGATGCTACACTAGGTAATAAGCCCTACAGAACTATAGAACTGAATAAATCGATGTAGGTTTTATTTGCTTATTAAACTTTGCATAACTGTGGAGAATGACTAAGGGCAGGATTCACAAAGGCTTACATGGAGTTTGAGTAGTGTAAGCCTCCCGATCCAGGAACAGCCCAAACCTCCATGGAAGAGACTAGCTAAAACGTCTCTTACATGGACTGGGCGTGGAAATGCTCAATACCTCATTTGCAGCTCAAAGATATGCAAATGAGGTATTTGAGCGATCCAGGAAGCCCAAACCAGTCCGTGTAACGGATGTTTTAGCTGCAGAAATGTACTCAGCTGACAACCGAGTACATTTCTGCAAAATTTACAATGGAGCTATGTCAGCTCCAAATAAAGGTTGCATATGTGTCATCTAGCATGCCAATGGCCAAATATGTGGCCATTGGCATTAAAAAGTGATGCAAAATTATTTAAAATAACATTTTTTTTTTCGGGGGATTTTGATGTTTAACTGCAGCGCACACCCGTGCAGACAGGGTGTGCTGCCTAAAAGTGAAAACCGAAGCTTATAAGCCCACAATTGTGGGTTTTATGTAGTACATGGAATGACAATGCAGGGACTAGCAGACCAAAAACAATATGGCCACCGTGTAGTGGTTGCCAAGGGGGGGAAGCTCAGTGTAAGTGATGTAACTAAACATTACTAGGCAATCCTATGTAAATGAGGGTTACAATACTGAATCACACTGCCACATAGCTAATGAGCACTTTTCGAGTAGTGTAAGAGTTACAGAAGGGGGAGGAATAGAGTAAGAGGTAGGTGACATCACGGGGGGGGGGATGATAGAAGTAAATGTATCACATTGGAGAGCAGTGTAACATGACAGACAGACATCAGGGAGAGAGGTGTGTCCCAACAGAACACTAGGAAAGTCCAGAAATAGAGGGTGTACACTATCCCTACACTCAAACTTTCTTGATATACGTGCATGCGCGTGTGTAAAGCAGGTTCACCATGTGGGAGCGTGTCGCAAACCGTTTAAAATGGTTTGCGCGGGCGTGCACGTGTGTAAGGCAATGTAAACATCAGGAAGCCTGTTGCCTGATGTATAAGGCTGTGTGCACGCGTTTTACCATGAATCAGCCAAGTCCAAACCGTGTAAGTATGTGTGCGCGCGTTTAAGTCACTGTGAGCGTGCTTATGGTGGTGTGCACATTGCTCCCCCCTGAGGAAACGGAGAGGAAAAAGGAAACAACCAGATTACAAGGAAGCTGTCAGAGAATACTGCTGGAGTTAATTGGTGATAACAGTTAGAAGCAGGCAATTACACAGGCAGACTAGAAGCCCAACCCAGAACTTAAAACACTGCAAACAGCAGTGCAGGGTGTTTCTCTCGAGAGATACTGCAAGAAAGGAGTAAGCTATCAGAATTGAAAACTGAAAAAGCTGAACTCAGAGCAGAAATGCTAGGAACTGCCATAGCTGTTATAATCAGGCATAGGCGAATTGCTGAGGGTGGTGACAATGCAGATGCTGACAGACAACCCAGAGTGAGGAGAAGGAGAAAAGTATACAGGCCCAGGGTCACCTACCATGGGTTACATGAGCTGGAGATAGTAGAGCGCTACAGAGTGGACAGAGACCTTCTGCAGCAAATTGTTGAGCTGTGCAGGCCGCGTCTCACACACACAGAACCAGCAGAGGGGAACCCATCCCAGTGGAAACCAAGGTATGTGTTGGCCTAAGAATACTAGCAACAGGTACCTTCCAGAGACCAACTGGTGATATGATGGGGATATCACAGGCATCAGCCTCCAGGGTACTGCACCAGTTCCTGGATGCCATGTCAGTGATCATGTATATTTCCCTAATGCCCGTGAGGTTGTGGCCAGCAATATACGTCTCTTCCACCAAATAGCGGGATACCCTGAGGTACTGGGTGCAATAGACTGCACGCACATACGCATTAAAGCACCAGCCGGTGAGCGGGGTAGAGCCTATATTAACCGCAAGGGATTTCCCTCCATCAACTGCCAGGTCGTGTGTGATGCCCAGGGCATAATAATGAATGTGTGTGCTGGCTGCCCTGGGAGCTACCACGATTCCCACATCTGGCATCTGACGCAGCTGTACCAATCATTTGCCAGTGGGGACTTCCCACACGGACACCTAGTGGGGGATGTAGGTTATGCACTTGAGCCGTGGCTGATGACACCCATCAGAAATGCACACACACCTGAACAGGAACGCCATAATGAGGCACACGCACAAACATGTAATGTCATAGAGCGTGTGTTTGGGCTGCTCAAGTCACGGTTCCAGTGTCTGGACATATCTGGTGGAGCCTTGCAGTACACATCAACTACATGTACCCAAATGATCATGATATGTGCTATGCTACATAATATGATCCTGCGGAAACAGCTGCAGCAGGACCAGCATAGGGCTGGGCCAAACATACCCCCACCATTGTCAAGGCCACCACAGGCAGAGGGTGACACGGAGGAGGAACAACCTGACCTTGCCCCAGTAGGCAGAAGGAGGCGTGCCCAGTATGCCCTGGCCTTGGCAAAGAGGCAACGCATAGCACATACACTGGCTCAGTAGGAGCACTGGGACTGATACCCCCTCTGACTCACTTGTATAGTAACAGGGATGCCTAACATGACACAACCTGCTTCCAAACATGTACAGGGAGCGTAGTATGTGCATCCGACAGAGGCAGCTCTGCAGCACCACCTGAGGCATGAATGCCATGTGTTAAGTAATGTAACACCATGTACCATATGCACACCTGAGGACCCTGACTAACATCCACCCTCACCAATCATGAACCACAAAAACACAAACCCACCTTCATAGGTACTACAAGGGATAGGAACCTAGATGTAATGCTACCCAATGCCAGAAGTATAAACAGCAAGATGCGTGCAGTGTAAACGCACACAGTATAGAGAATGTAGATATCAGTGCTGTAATAGAAAACTGGGTCAAAGCCCACATCAGCACCCTAACACTACCAGGTCACACCTCATACAGTGATGTACAGCTGCAAAACATGGAACAAGCTACAAAACTAGGGTGATTAGCAATAAATGTCATGGATAACCACACCCCCATGTTGGTACCACAACAAGAAGCAGCATGGATTAGCCATGGTCAAATACCAATGGCTAAAACTGCCTACCACTATATAGCTTGCTACAGACCACTGTCCTAATAGCAGGAACTGCACCAGGCCTATGTTGGAATGCATGAAGATATCAAGCCCCCCAAACCACATTATATTGCTTGACTGAAAATACCTACACACACACCATAGTTTCATAGTTTACTACTAGGCTATCTGCCCTAGTGCATTTATAAGCCTAGCCATAGTGATGTGGCTATTGCCACCCCTTATAGTGGTAAGTGTACAGAATAGATTCCGAATATTGTGCCTCTGACTTAGTAGTGACACATTATGACCCCTTTACTTAATCAAATTAATTGACTGTGTCTCTGTCTAGTAGTGATGCAGGGAGGACCCCTGGGGTAAACCTACGATCTCACATCCACTTGTCCAGATTTCTCTTGAAGAGAGTCAGTGAGGAACTCTGTCTAACATGAACTGGGATTCTGTGCTAGAGTGTGAGAAGCCTCTGAGTTATGAATCTGTTCCTCCAGCATGTCCTATACATGTATGTGCTGAGATTCAAATCTTTAGCTCTCATGGTTCTGGTGGATTTGGATTGCTTGCAGTAGAACATGTCCACCAAATCCTGATTGGACATGGTCTTGTATGTCAGGCATAGGTCACCTGTAAGTAGGCGGTATGCTACTGAATAGAGCTGGATTTTCTTTAGTCTGGAAGCATATGACGTGTTGTAGACCCTTGATCCTCTTGGTAAGGTACTTTTGGGGTCTCTCCAGCTGTTGCAAGTGCTGGGTGAGGTACATACCAAATGGGGCTTTGTATTCAATCATGGGCCTGATAAGGGAGAAGTATAGGGGTACAATGACCTCCTTTGATCTGGATGGAAAACCCTTCATGATAAGGTGGGCAAGATAGAAAGTCTTTCTAACCACTTTGGCAACATGGGTGTCAAACGAGAGGTCACTATCTACATGGGTCCCCAGGTGTCTGATTTTTTTTTTCTGTGCTCAGTGGGTTGCTGTCTATGTGTTAATTTGTGGGTACTTTGTTCCTCCCAAAGGGGATGACTACACATCAGTTGCATTCAGTTTCAGGCCATGATTCCGGCACCAGCTATCTGTTTTTGTGAGGGCATTCTGTAGGATGTGTGTGCCGGCTGATGTATTCACTATGGTGCCTAGGTTGCAGTCATCTGCAAACTGCGTCAGCCACAACCCTCCTAGTTTGCTTTCACATCTGAAAAGTAAATGCCAAATAAGAGGGGTCCCAGGACAGATCCCTGTGGGACACCACTTGTGACTGGCTTTGAATCTGACAAGGCACCTGCAATGTCGACTTTATGGGTTCTGTTTTTTAGCCATTTTGCAACCTATCCTGTGACATATGGAATTATATTTCAGCTGTTGAGCTTGTCTATGATGCCTGAGTGGGGTATTGTGTCAAAGGCCTTAGCCAAGTGCAGGTAGGCTGTGTGGACCGCTTAGCCCTCATCAATGGCCCTACTGACAGTTTCAAAATAGTCAACTAGGTTCAAAAGGCAGGATCAGCCCTTTACAAAGCTGAACTGGGTGGGATCAAGAGTCTGTAGGTCACCAATGTCTTTGTTTAAGAGCTCCATAATGACTCTTTCCATAGCTTTGCAGACAAGGCTGGTTAAGCTTGTGTGGTGGTAGTTCCCAGGGTCTGTGGAGGCATCTCCTTTGTGGAGTGGGACCACTGTTGCTGTATGCCAGTGTTCAGGTACATATCCTGTAGCAAGGCTAAGGTTAAATATCATTTTATATATACGGGTTTAGCTCCTCTTGGTGTTTACATAGCACGCAACTGGAGATACCATCAGGTCCCATTGATGCTGTGTTTTTGTCTTTGCTAAGTGCGGCTCTCACATGGATGACAGTGAGATTACATTCAGTTGTGATTAACTATCGTCTTTTGGGGGTGAGGGAGGGAGAAAATTGCACTGAACCTGTCTGCCAGAATGTTGCCAATATCTGTCGGGTCACTGAAATTTATGTTGTTGTGTACCAACTCTGAGCATATCTGAGGGTTCCCACCCAGGTTTCTGACATAACTGAAGAAGGCATTGTGGTTATCTTTATTATCTTTGGTGATTTTTGTCTCAAAGTTGACCTTGGATGTCTTTATGAGAGAATGTAGCTTTTTACTAGTGCTGATCACAGCTGCCTTCCCTTTAGGAGATTTAGCTCTGTTTTGCATTAGTATCCTTCTTTTGTGATACAGTTCGTTTATGGCTGGGGTCCACCAGACAGGCCACTTTCCCTTGCTGGAGAGGGTCTTGGTTTTATTTGTGATTGCATGGTCCATGCTTTCTTGGAGATGTCCGTAGAAAGCGTTTGTGAAGGAGTCACCATTGTGTGTTGTGGTTTCCACTGGCCCAGTGGGCTTAAAGGATACCATCTCAGTCTGAAAAAGTGTGAAGTCAGCTTTTGAGAAGTTTGTCACTATACTCTTTGTATTATACTAGCACCGACACATTTGTAGAAAATTTCCCAGAATCCATCAAACAAAATGGACATGCAAAATGTAACACTTCCACAAGAGGGGTAAGCATACTGGATGTGATAATCAGAAATATGTGTACTGGATGTCAAGATGAGAAGTGTATCCCTCACTGGTAAGACCAGACCATAGAGTAATCACACTGTAGTTACACATCCCGACCCCAGTCCCTGGCCAGAATACCACAGTGAAACACATGTATAAAGCATAGCTTGCACCCCTACAAACCAATGTGGAATCCATGAAAGGCCCTGTGCAAGTCCAGAATATGGGACACACTGCAGAACATGTTATACAGGCATTCCATGAACACAGCCAAGAGTGCTTGGAGTCTGCAATCACAAATAACAACAAGACACAATGCCATACACCCAGGCATCTGGCATGCTGGACTCCAGCAATTACTAAACCATTGAAGAGAATGAGGAAGCTACCACATGATAGATCAAACATAAAAGTGAAGTAATCAGTGATCACTAGTATGGCAATAAAATGTGTCCACACATACAATCCACTAAGGCCAGGCAAAACAAGTAGAATCTGTGAATCCAGAGGCAATGTGACACCTGTCCCAAGTACACACACAACAACAACTCACCCCAATAAATACAAATATATGTGATAGACGCAACCAGGTAGCCAAACCGAGCCTGAGCACCCCCAAATCAGTACTGTCAAAACTAGTCAGGAGGAGAAGGTAACCACATACACCACAAACCCAGTCCCACATAGACCTACAACGACTGTAAACCAAACACATAAACACAAAAACATTCCCAGAGGCCCTAATTACAAACACACAACACCAACACAAGCCTCCAAAGCAGACACCCAATAAAACAATCTCCAGACATAGCACATGTAACACATAGTACACAAAGCTGGTGTGCCAAACAATCACAGGACAGAAGGAGAAACAACATGCCTGATACAGTTGTAATAGGTGACTCCATAGTGAGACATGCTGCTGTTCCAGGGATGGCTTGCACCTGTTACTTATGGGCGTCTGGATATTGCCTAAGGCTGTTGCAACTTACAGAGATCCTTTTGTAGGCAAGGCCGAAAAGACTAACCCACCACCATAGAAAACAAAACTGGAAAGAAACAGAAGGGTAATGCTGATCAATGCCAGACGTGTAAACCTCAATATGCATGCTCCTGAGGCCCTCCCCAGTATGGAGAACATCGATGTCTGTCCAGTGATAGAAACCTGCTGCAAGCCTCGTGACAGCACACCAGCACTACCAGGTAATACCACATATCATGTGTTATGGCCACAAAACCTGGAACAAAACATAAAAGGAGGGTGAGTATCCATATTCAGCACAGACACCTATACGTCCAGTTAACTGACCATGCTTACGTCATTGCAGTCCACCCATGTGCAACTAACCATAGGCAAGACTGCTGTACAGTCTGTAGCATGCTACAGACCACACTCTCACACACAGGAACCCCACCCCGCTGTCCTGAAGACAGTGGACAGTATGAATGTACCACCAAATACAAAACAAGGTACACACAAATTACCACATAGGTAGTAAACCATTATGTATGGAAGGAGTAATCAGGGACCTAGTGACACAAGTGGACAGTAACCTGTTATGTGACAGTCACATTGCCAATCTGGCTAGGAAGACTGTCTATATTGGACACTGTATCATGAAAGGAGTCACATCTACGCCAACAAAGGTCATTGTGCCCCTATACTGTTCCCTTATCAGACCCATAATGTAGTACAATGCCTCATTTGGGATGTACATTACCTGGCACCTGCAGCAGTTAGAAAGACCTCAAAGGTACCTCACCAAGAGTTAAAAAGGGTCTCAAATATATGTCATATGCTGCCTGGCTGTAGACACCACAGCTGAATGCAGTCACATACAGCCTACACAGAGGCATTGTATGTCTGTTGTACAAGTCCATGTCCAACACAGAAGTAATGGACATGCTCCACCCCAGAAAACTCAAAGCCATCGGAGCTGTGTGAGTCAGAGATGTCAACCTCAACACATAATGAAATAGGATGTGCTGGAGGGACAGATACCTAACCCTGAGGCTCTCCACACCCTGGAACAGAATACCACTACATGTTAGGCAGAGCCCCTCACTGACACTCTTCAACAGGAAGTTGGCAAAATGGATGGATAATTGTAGATGTACACTGGGGGTCTTTACTGTGTCATGTCCAGACAGAGGCACAGCTAAGTAAATCATAAATGGCCATAATATTCACATAGCAAGGGGTGGCAAAAGCCACACACACTGTGGCTAGGCTTACAAATGCCCTAGGGTGGATAGCCTATTATGAACCTATAAACCTATTATGATACAAATTGTACAGGACACTAAGGATAATCCCAAGGCTGCTGCAACTGATGGTAGGAAGCGTGTTGTGAATTCCCAGATATGCTCTGGATCACACAGATATTACAAACAACATACCAAACACACACGTATTGCCAACATACATCCTGACAGGTGCAGTGCAAACCCCCCCCCCCCCAATAATGCAAAATATCTTTCCCAGCAGACTGCTGCCTCCCTGACATTATGTCAGCCTTACCACAGGATATGTACCTAAAGAGCAGTGTATAACAACAGTGGTTGTTCTCAAGAAAGGTGTCGCCTGAATGGATACTAAAAACAACCACCACAGAATCCTGAGAAGCTTGGTCTGCACAGCTATGGAAAGGATCAGCATGTACCGCAGACATAAAGATATTGGGGATCTATTGACACCCGACCCTACCCAGTGTGGGTTTATTAAGTGCAGACCCTGCCCCTAAACATGTGTGACTCAGTTGAAACAGTAATTGAGGTCACTGGTGAGGGCAATGTGGTCCACACAGCGTAGCTGGACCTTGCAAAGCCTTCCATACAATACCCTACGTGTTCAATATAGATATGCTTGCCAGCTTATATATACACCCCTATGTCACTAGAGGGGTTGCAAACCAGACCAACGACAGAACTGACATGGTCAGACATGCTGCAGCCATGTCAGACTACAAACCACATATAACAGGTATCCCACAAAGCTTGGTCCTGGGACCTTCCCCGTCTGGTATATATGCCCCATAGGTACAGGCCAACATGTAAGGACTGTGCCTGAACATGTTTGCAGAGGACTACAAACTGCCCAACATGTCTGACACTCCAGCTGACACAAGCATCCCACAAAAGGGCCACATAGAAACAGACAACTGGTGCCATAGCCATGTCAGCAAGTTAAATGGAGAAAACTGTATAGTCAACCTCTGTGGATATACAGTAAGTGACCACCAATTACCACATAGGTGTTAACCCATTACACACTTAACATTTAATGACAGACCTGGGTACACAAGGTGATAGATATCCTGCATTGGACAAACATGTGGCTGTAGTGTTAACAGAAACAATCCATATACCAACCTAATCATGAAGGTTATGACATCTAGATAAGGGGAGGTCATTGTGGTTCTGCAATTATCCTTCATCAGCGTTACAATTGACTACAACAGCCCCTGTGGGGTGTACCTCAGCAGACACCTCCATCAACTGTAAAGTCCACAACAGTACCTCACCAGGAGTATCAAAGAGCTTGAACAGATGTAATGTGTTGCCTGATTAAACAGAGTGCAACTCCACACACTGCCATGCTGGCCACCCAGACGCAAGCTGTGCCTGATGTAGAAAGCCATGTCCAAGCTGGAATCAATGAACATGCTGCACCTTGTACAATCTGAATGGCAGTGAGCTATGCACATGAGGGACCTGAATCCCATCACCGACATACATAGGACAAGCTGTACTGCATTATCCATAACACAGAAGCCACCCCCACACATGAGTAAACTACCAGTACAGGTTATCCATAGAGTCACTCGTTGATTCTCCTCAACAGGAATCTTAATGAGTGGATGGGAGATGGTAGGTTTACCCTGGGTATCACTGTTATGTCACGGGTAGACAGAGGCACAGTATACTAAACATGACATATGTCATGGCAAACTACACTTACAATGTGTTGAAGGACAAACACACTCTCTGACTAGCATTAGAAATGGCCTAGGGCACATCGGTAGTGTTTGCCAATGTACACCTATGTTGTGGAATACACTACTGATGTTGGACGAGGCTGTTGTAAGTAGTTAATATCTGAACATAATGCAACATGGTCAGATGTGCACAACTGGACCCTAACCAGGCTGTTGTGCTCACTATGGAAATGTAAAGCAGTGATAGGACTAAAGCCCAGGATACTGTCCACCACAGTGAAAGTACTGAACCACTACACTATACAGTACCACAGTATAATCCCTGTTGTGTTCACACAAAAAGCATTTGGACAGTAGCTACACAACATGACACAGAACACACAACCATAAACAGGAGATATTTGTTGAAGTTCACACTCATCCACAAATGTGATGGGCTGCAGAGTTCAACATATGGAAAGCTCACACTGGGCATGCTCACAACATGCCATGGGAAGGCTGAACTGGGCATGCTCACACACTTAGTCCAAATATCAGTTTAGCATTTTGCCACATATATCTGGTATATGTACGTGTTATTCCAGTAACCAACAACATTATAGCAATCTGACCAGTGCTCACACTTAAATGACTACAGAGACATACATGATATAGTGGATTTCCCCCATATGCAAACATCTCCCACAGATACACAAGTTGTTCATACAAACAGGAAATGTTATGGCAATAAAGTCCTGCAAACACTGCTATCAGCACCAAATAATGTGCATCTGACAGTTAAACATATGGGTGTAGAGGTCAACACTAGGCTGTTTGCCCTAGGGAATGACAGCTTATCCAGAGTGTGTGTGTGTGGGTGATTGTGGTTGGTCTGTGTGCAAGTCTGTGTGAGGGAAATGTTCCTTTTAGCAACTGGGAAAACACACCACAGGATGCTCATTCCCCTTTCTAAACACTGATGATGTCAGCACCCTATAAGTATATCAGGAGAAAGGAAAGCTCCCAGTAATGTGAATAGCGTGCTCCTCTAATGCGTCCGTCTCTAGTGTCATAACATAGTTAGGTAGGGGGTTGAATCTAGCAAGTGGCAAGTGTGTGTCAAGGGGGGTTAGTGTGTGTGTGTGTGTATGAAAGGAACATCCCTTTTGGCAACTGTGAAAACACACCACAGGATGCCCATTCCCCTTTCTAAACACTGATGATGTCAGCACCCTATAAGTATATCAGGAGAAAGGAAATCTCCCAGTAATACGAATAGTGCGCTCTGCTAATGCGTCCGTTTCTAGTGTCATAACATAGTTAGGTAGGGGTTTGAATCCAGCAAGTGTGTGTGAAGGGGGGTTAGTGTAAGTGTATATGAAAGGAATATCCCTTTTGGCAACTGTGAAAACACACCACAGGATGCCCATTCCCCTTTCTAAACACTGATGATGTCAGCACCCTATAAGTATATCAGGAGAAAGGAAATCTCCCAGTAATGCGAACAGCGCGCTCTGCTAATGCATCTGTCTCTAGTGTCATAACATAGTTAGGTAGGGGTTTGAATCTGGCAAGTGTGTTTGAAGGGGGGTTAGTGTGTGTGTGAAAGGAACATCCCTTTTGGCAACTGTGAAAACATACCACAGGATGCCCATTCTCCTTTCTAAACACTGATGATGTCAGCACCCTATAAGTATATCAGGAGAAAAGAAATCTCCCAGTAATGCGAATAGCGTGCTCTGCTAATGCGTCCGTCTCTAGTGTCATAACATAGTTAGGTAGGGGTTTGAATCCAGCAAGTGTGTGTGAAGGGGGGTGTATAAGTGTGTATGAAAGGAACACCCCTTTTGGCAACTGTGAAAACACACCACAGGATGCCCATTCCCCTTTCTAAACACTGATGATGTCAGCACCCTATAAGTATATCAGGAGAAAGGAAATCTCCCAGTAATGCAAATAGCGTGCTCTGCTAATGCATCCGTCTCTAGTGTCATAACATAGTTCGGTAGGGGTTTGAATCCGGCAAGTGTGAAGGGGGTTTAGTGTGTTTGTAAGTTTGTATGAAAGGAATATCCCTTTTGGCAACTGGGAAAACACACTACAGGATGCACATACCCCTTTGTAAACAATAGCACAATTATTTATGGCTTTTGATTCCAGACATGTCACGTGTGTTTTGCTCACACAGAATGCTCATGTGTGCGTGTTGTTTCTCACAATAATGCATGACATCGATTAAACCAGTTATGGCAATGCACACATGATGTATGTGTGTGTGTGCCAAATACACATATGTACCTGTGACCTTCAATAGTTACCATGTGTGATGCCTGCCACATGTGAATACATGGTATTTGCACGGGGTAACATTATGACTGTGGTCTTCTGTGCAGGTGCTGCATGTGGGATGTGTATATACAGTGTGAGATGTAGATGCTATCAACCTAGCAGTGAGGGATACACACCTGGTCTGGGGCATATAGTCTACATGTTGTTGATGAACAGGTGCTGCGTGTTTTCACCTGTTGTGGGAGTGGTAAGAAGTTGTTCCATAGCAATGCAGTGACTGCATGCTAAGAACCTTTCAGCTAGGGTGTTGTAGCTACAGTAATTCATTAGCATTCAGTAATATGTCAGCATTCCTGGTGAGGGTATGATGCCAACCAAGGTCAGGGTTCTACCAGCCTGTGCCACTTGCTCAGTGAGCCCTTCCATGTTCCCTATCATGTATTCCAGTGAGGGACATCACACGTCAGCTGTAGTGGCATGGACAATGACTGAGTCATATGTGTCCATGCATCTGACTGACCTGTATGCTTGTGTTATGTGGTGGACCATAGTGCCCCATGAGCATATCACTGTGACCTTCACCTTGTCCAGCCTGGTGAGCATGACCTTACTGTACCGGACAATAAAAGTACCCAACACAACTGCAGCAGGAGTGTTGTATAGCTGTACAGACTGTGCTTGTTTGGCACACAGGATTTGTGTGCTATGTGTTATGCGTGCTGTGTTCAGGCCTAACGTATGCCTGTGTGCCAGCTGTAGAGGTGTCTGCCACTCAGGCAGGATGCCATTCTTAGGCTCCACGAATGGCCCGGTGTGTTCCCGTGCTTGTATTGCTGTCAGTGTAGGTCTACATCAGACTGGTATTGCAGTCACTGTAGTATTTCATGCCACCTGACAGGTTATGCCAGTACTGGGTTCAGAGTGCTTAGTCCACAGTTTGGCTATGTGTTTCCATCTCATACATGTGTTGTACATCCATGGGTAGGGGATAGGGTTGACTGTGTACATGTGGCAGCTGTGACATTACTACATGACTCACATATTCCAAAACTGTACCATAGAGGTGACTGACAACTGACCTTTGCACATGTTACCATAGTATTGAGATTGCATTGGTGATTAACAGCACATAGGGCCAATGGTGAACAAGATACATAGGTTCATACTAGGCTATCTGCCCTAGGGCATTTATAAACCTAGCCAGAATGTGTGTGGCTTTCACCATGCATTGTAAATCTATCTTGCTATGCCCTTTTCCAAGGTTAGTATACTGTGCCTCTGTCTAACAGTGACACATAAGAGATACCCAGGGTAAACCTACAATGTCCCATCCAGTCATTAATATTCCTCTTGAAGACAGTCACTGAGTGACTCTGCCTAACCTGTATTGGGATAATATTCTAGAGTGAAGGGAGCCTCTGAGTTATGAATGTGTCCCTCCAGCATGTCCTATGTATATCACTCCTGAGGTTCAAGTCTTTCCAACTTGTAGCTTGATGGGATTTGGATATTCTGAGGTGCAGCATGACCATTAAGTCAGGGTTTGACATGGCTTTATATGTCAGGCACAGATTGCCTATGAAGAGGCAGTATGCCACTGAGTAGAGCTGCTGTTTCTTTAACCAGTCTGTATGTGGCATCTGTTTGAGCCATTTGATCCTCTTGTTGAGGTACTTTTGTGGTCTTTCCAGTTGCTGCAGGTGTCTGGTAAGGTGCATGCCAACAGGGGCATTGTAGTCAATTATGGGCATGATGAGGGATGAGTAAAGAGGCACAATGTCCTCCCCTGATCTACATGTGAATCCCTTCATGATGAGGTGGCCTATATAAAATGTTTTTCTAACCACTTTGGCCATGTGGTTGTCAAATGAGAGAATGCTATCAACTTGTGTACCCCAAGGTCCATAATTCCTTCTTCTGTACTTAATGGATTAACACATATGTGGTACTTTGTGGTCACTTTGTTTTTGCCAAAGGGGATGACTATACACCTTTTGGCATTCAGCTTGAGGCCATGGCTGTGGCACAAGTCGTCTGTTTCTAAGAGGCCCTTTTGGAGGATGCGTGTGTTGGCTGGAGAGTTGATTATGGCATCCAGTTTGCAGTCATCTGCGGCTTGCTCAGCCACAGTCCTTCCATGTTGGCCTGTACCTCTGATAAATATATACTGAACAAGACAGATCCCAGGGCTGAGCCTTGTGGGACACCACTTGTAACTGGTTTTGAGGCTGACATGGCTCCAGCAATTCTAGCCATGTGTGTTCTGCCCTTGAGCCACTGTGCAATATATGTAGTGACATGGGGTTAATATGTACACTGGTGAGCTTCCCTAGAATGCACAAGTGGGGTATTGTATCAAAGGCTTATGCAAGGTCCAGGTAGGCTGTGTAGACCACCTTCCCCTTGACAGTGGCCTTGGTGACTGTTTCTAAGAAATCAAACAGGTTTGAGAGGCAGGATCTGCCATTAACAAAGCCAAACTGTGTATGATGCAGTGTCTGTAGGTCCCCAATATCCATATTTATGAGGTTCATGATGATCCTTGCCATAGCTTTGCAGACCAAGATATTCAGACTTATGGGGCGATACTGTCCAGGATCCGTTAAGGCACCACCTAAATGTAGAGGGACCACTGTTGCTGTACGCCACTCTTTGGCCACATATCGTGTAGTAAGGCTGGGATTGAACAGTAGTGTTATGTCTGGGTGTAGCTCTTCTTGGAGTTCATGTAGGACACAGCCTGGAACACTGTCTGGTCCCATTGATGCAGTGTTTATTGCTTTGGAGAGGGCAGCTCTTACCTGAGCATCTGAAATGTCAGGGGGGGGCAGCACTCTGCTCGGAGAAATATTTGCCCTTTTGGTGTGGAGGGGGGAGAAGTTAGCAGTGAATCTGTCCACTAGGATGATGGCAATGTCTGTGTGTTTGGTATTTCTTTTGACATTTTGGACTACCTCTGAGCATATCTGGGAATTACCACCCAGGTTCCTAACATAACTAAAGAAAGCCTTGTGATTATCCTCAGTGTCTTGTGGAATTTTCTCTCAAAGATGGCCTTAGACAATCTTATGAGTGCCTGTAGTTTTCGTCTAATACTCACCAGTGATGACTTCACATTTTGGGAGTTTGTTGTATCATTTAGTAGCTTCATCCTTCTATTGTATAGTTTGTTTATGGCTGGTGTCCACCACACAGGACATCTGCCTTTGGAGGATTGGGTCTTGCTTTTATTTGGGATTGCATGATCCATGCATTCCTGAAGGTGTCCATAGAATGCCTTTATACAGGTATCTGCAGTCTGGTCCATATTTTCAACAGGCCTGGGGGCTTTGAAAGTTTCCACATCATTTATGAGGCGTGTGAACTTGCTTTACATGAGTTGTTGACTGTATTCTTCTGTGCAGGGGGTGGCCTTGGGATGTGAATATCCAGTGAGATTAGTTTATGGTCTGATCTTACCAGTGAGGGATACACTTCTAGTCTGGAGCATAGAGTCCCCATGTTGGTGATGATCAGGTTCAGTATGTTTTCCCCTCTTGTTTGAGTGGTAACAAGTTGTTCCATAGCATTTTGGTATATAAATTCTAGTAATCTTTGGGCTAGGGTGTTGGAGCTACAGTCATGCTCCCAGTCTATGTTTGGGTAGTTTAACTTACCCAATATAATGGTGTATGGACAGACCTACATATTTCCAACTGTTTTCAGGAAGGCCAAGTGCGGTTCTTGTGTTTGTGAGGGTGGTCTGTAGCAGGCTATAACCTGGAAGGCAGTTTTACCCATTGTTACTTGCATATGGATAGTCTCAGATGTTTGGTGCTTTGCCAAAAAACCTGGAGGTGTGGGTATCTTGGATGAATATCAATACACCCCCTCCTTTTGTGGTTTTGTGCAAGTTTTGGGCCTGAAAAGCATGGTATGAGGTATAACTTGGTAGTGCTGGGGTGCTGTTGGTAGCCCTGAATCCGGTATCTGTTACTGCACAGATAGCGATGTTCTCCATGCTGAGGAATGTTTTGAGTGTGTGCATAATCAGGTTTAGAGTCCTGCAGTGGCATATATGACTGCTCACGTGGACAGATGCCAGGTAAGTCATATGCAAAGTGTCACAGGCAACGTACATGTGAACAGGAGAAACAGTGACATTCTGTCAAGTGAGACATGAACATACATATAGTAAGCTATGCAGATGTCACTAGGAGTCCACAGAAGCTGTGTAACCCTGCATGGCAGGTCGGATCAGTATTCCAGGGTAACTGCAAGGAAACATGCATGCAAACATAGCTACTGTAAGCAGGGCTGCATGTAGTCCATTGTACAACAAACAAGCTGTACCACTTTCAGTAGGTAACACTGCAAATGCTCACCAGCTGACATATGAATACCTATGTCACCAAAGGTGATACTTACCAGACCACGGACAGAAATGACATGGCCAGACACGCTGCATCCCACATGAACACATATCACAAGCAACACAGACCTCACAAAGTCAGTGTTCTTAACAGGCACAGCCCATAAGGCCAAACACAACGTGTGACACGGTTTACTATTGAAATTGCGAACGGCACTTGGGCGACAGTCAGATAGTCGAACGGATAAGGTCGTAAACACGGATGTCGAAGACATAATAATCAATCTAGGAATGGTTTTAACATGGGTCGAGGTAGGGAAGATGTTTGTAGTAGGGAATAAAACTGAACACCTACCTCGACCCATGTTAAAACCGTTCCTAGATTGATTATTTTGTCTTCGACATCCTTGTTTACGACCTTATACGTTCGACTATCCGACTGTCGCCCAAGTGCCGTTCGCAATTTCAATAGTAAACCGTGTGACACACCTATAATAGGTGATGCCATAGTCAGACACACTGACGGCCCACTCTCCAGACTGAGCAAGGTGAGGGTCACATTTAGCTACCTGTCGGGTGATAGAATGTGCCACATAACACAAGCACTCAGGTCACTCCACAGCAAGTACAAGTATGAGGCAGTCATTGTCCATGCTGGTGTGAACAACCTGAGATGTACCTCCCTGGACCACATGAAAAGAGACACAGAGGAGCTCTTACATCACCCTCTCAAATTCAGGAATCCCACACAGCCTTCATGAAGACACAGGAGAGTATAGATTTCTCTGCAAACACCATCATACTGGGTGACTTCAACTACCCAAACATAGACTGTGAACATTACTCAAGCCACAATACCCAAGCTCTAGGGTTCCCATAGTTCAGAAACTCTTTAGCTATGGAACAAGTAGTCAACATTCCCACAAGAGGGAAAATATACTAGACCTGATCATCACAAACATGAGTACAAAATGCTCACCACTTGAAGTATATCCCTCATTGTTGCAATCGAACCATATACTAATCACACTGGAGTACTGGATCCCCCACATATGCAAACCTCAAACACATCTATGTGTGTGCGGGAAATGCCCCTATTAGCAACTGTGAAAGTACACTACAGGATGCAGATTCCCCTTTTGAAACACTGATGATGTCAGCACTCTATAACTATATTACCTGAATTAAAGCTCCCCAGTAATTCGTATAGCGCGGTCTGCTAATGCGTCTGTCTCTAGTGTCATAACATGGTTAGGTAGGGGTTTGAATCCTGCAAAGGGAATGTATGTGAGTTAGTGTGAGTGGGGTTTGTGTGTGTGCATAATGCTGTGAGGGAAAAGTGCCTTTTGCCAACTGGAAGAACACACTACAGGGTGCACATCCCTCTTCCTAAACACAGATGATGTCAGCACCCTCTAAGTACAGCATTAGAAAGGATTTCTCCCACTAATGCAAATAGCGCACTCTGCTAATGTGTCTGTCTCTAGTGTCATAACACAGTTAGGTAGGGGTTTGAATATTGCAAATGGAAAGCATGTGTTTTAGTGTGAGTGGGGTTAGTGTGTGTGCACAATGCTGGGGGTGGGATGTGGCTTTTGCCAAATGGGGCTACGCACTGCAGGGTGCATATTTCCCTTAACAAACAGTGATGTTGACAGCACCCTATACAAACAACATGACAACAGACAACTGCCAGTACTCAGTATAGTGCTACATGCTACTGTAACATGCACATGTACCAGAACATACCTAGATAGTGTTTTGAATCCTGAATGTGGCAAGTGTGTGGATGTGGGATGTTTCTGTGTGTGCATTTCTGTATGGAAAACATGTTGGATGTGGCAATCAGGGAACCACAGTACCTGATGCACATTACACTTTTAAACTAATGAGGTTGCCTGCACCCTGTGAGTACAGGTAGAGAAGAGGAAATCGGTAGTAATCCAAATAGTGCACTTTTCAAATGTGTACCTGTCATGTGTCGACAGCTACTCATGTAGGGTAATAAATAATGGAAATGGCAGGTGAGCGTGTGCATGTGTGGGGGTAGCAGGGTGTGTGTAAATGCATGTGTGACAGAACAGATACATATAGCTGAATCTACAATACAGCACATGATGCACATTCCCATAGTCAATGGTAGCATGTGATGGTGTACAGTTGGTACACTTTGGTAAGTAGTATGGGTGCAGATAACAATTCAGGACATTCATACAGTTACTGCAGCAGGAATGCTGGGATATACACACAATCATAGTGGAACAGTGAATAGTTACCAACATGTTACTACTTATACACATCTATGTAGTCACACTGTGCATCAGCAACGTGTTTACCTTTTCCTGCACTGATGTTGTAGTATGCAGGAGGTGGCACAGTGTCATAATATGCACAGGGTGTGGGTTAGGTATGCCCAAGCCAGCCACTGGTACCACCAATTGACATGTGTGTGTATGTGTGTTTGTGAGGGGCAGCAGTACAGGGTGGACCAGTGTTGGTGCAGTGTGTGTGTGTGTATGTGTTTGCCCTAGGTGTTAAATTTCTGCATGTGTGTAAGCACGCACACAGTCCCACATAATGGCTGCCATGTACAGGGTTTTGTGGACAGCCACAGACTGCACCTGTCAGGGCATCCAGATCAGTGTCTGTGGGCACGGACCCGGTACCTGTGCCTGGCAGGGGTGCTACGGACCGTATCCGGTACTAACCCAGACTGGGTACTGTCATCGGAAGCGGGTGTGTGTTGTCTGTCCAGAGCCACGTGCACGTGGTCTCCTGGGGCGTCCTGATGACAGCACTAACCCAGCATTGCTGGGGTTGCTGCTGACACTTGAGGTGCATGAGTGGGCCTGTTGTTGTCTGCGGCGACTGCCAGCTGGTGCTGTTGCCGGCATACGGCCACGTCAACGCCACAAACGCACACCATCGCCCTGGCCCATGGACATCTGGTTGTGGAGCAGCTGTTGTATGTCCCCACAATGTCTGTCAACGACATCTGTGAAATTACGAATAGCATTCGCAATGTCACGCATGCCATCTGTCATGGCTGTGCGACATGCTGTCAGCTCCCTCAGACCCTGTCTGGTGTACCTTTCCATATGCGCCTGTGCCTGCATAACAGTCCGAAACATAGTGGAGGTTGATATACCTCCTTGGGCATGTCGGCCAGAGGCAGTACGGCCACGGATGCCCCCACGAGAACCCATGGGCGACTGTCTGCGTGGTACCATTGGAGGACCCTGCTCATGGCTGCTTTGTGGGGATGCATGTACCACAGGTACCACATTACCCTGATCTATGCCCAATGCATACTGTCCATCACCTAGGGACAATGGTGACAAAGGATGTAACGGCAGGATGACTGTGTGCATTCAAGGGGTTGACAGCTGTGTACTGTCAATTGGCTGACCAATGGCGGACCCAGACACACCTTCCTGCACCATTATGGACATTTTCTCATCATCAGTACCTGGGGCACAAGATTCAGGTTCCCTGCTGCAGGTCACCAGAGCAGCACCAGAACCTACGGGAGGAAAACAAGGAACACAGATTACACTCTCAAGACATATTTTACGGTGATGCACTTCAATACAAATGCACACATTCAGAAATGGACACATGCACTCATGGACACACACACACATGCACACATGGGCACAGGCACATTTGCACACATGCACACCCCACAGTACACACACACATCAGTACTGAGTTACACTACTCTTACTAGTATTAACTTGAGTATTGCAGGTATTATTAAACACACTCACCAGCATGTATACTACTGAGTTACACTACTCTTACTAGTATTATAAATAGTTTTTCAGGTAATGATAAACACACTCACCAGCATGTATGGCCTGCCTCATTGCTAGATGGGAGGGACCTGTAAATATGAAGAAAGTAATGTCAGTGGGCACAAGTGTGCCATTGTTTTTGCATATGATTCAGTACAGTAGTACACCAGTTCCCTTATACACATCAGCTGCTCATAATGCCAGTATCACACATGCACAATTACATATCATGATGACAGATACATACCACGTGCACACCTTATGCATGCATGAAGTGACAGTGTACAAAACAGTCATATGTACATATGGCATCTTACCTGCATGCTCAGTGTCTTGCTGCTGTGTGGATCCAACCTCCATCATGATGCAAGTCTGATGCTGTTGTTGTTCTGGGGCTGGATCCACGACACTTAGCAGTAGCCCCTCCTGTCTGGTGAGGGGGGATGTGTGGCCACCCCCCACCTGTGGCAACCTGTTGCCTGCGGATATCTGCAGCACGCTGGCGGACATTTCTAATCAAATCGCTGCAGTGATGTCTCACCTGCTCATATGTCCTATCATGCATGCCAACATCATTTATCTTGCTGACAAGGTTTTGCCACAGTGCAGACCTCTCCTGCTGATTCTGGGTGGTGCGTGAAAACAGGATGTCATAGTCACGCACCAGGCTCTGGTGGATCACTTCGTCCTCTGCAGCAGAGTATGCAGGGTTCCTTTTTGGAGCCATATCTCCCTGGAAAAGTACACAAACAGGATATCAGCAGAGTATGTCAGCAATATATGGTACACATTCTATACATAAAGTATTAAATTGTAGTTATTACTGCTTGGTTGTAACTTGATTAAAGTGTAGCTATCATTCTAAGTCTTTTGGATTAAGCACTTGGCCTTCAGACCAGTTGTTTTACATTAGGAAGGTTTGTGGCAAGCACTGTGGTGGCAGGACAGGTAGCTTTCATCCTTCTAAGTTGGGAACTGCTGATTGAGAGCCCAGTGTCCAAGTGTATTAGTTCTGGTATAAGCAGTTGGGCTTCAGGCCAGTTATTTAACATTAACAAAGTTTGTGGTCTGCACTCTTGTGTGAGAATAGGCTGTACTCTGCCATTCATAGCTGGGAACTTCTGGTTTAAGGTTTATAGTGCCTGCATATTTGAACTGTATCTTACTGACATTGGTACACCTTGTTTGCTGTAGCATACACTACATCCAAGCCTCCTGAATCTAGCTTTGTTTATATGCTTGTTATTTGTTAGCTTGTTATTTCACTGGTACGCTAATTTCACATAATACACAGCTTCTCAGCACTTCTGTGAATCACTACTGATAACTGGCCTTGTGTTCTAAGCTATGGAAGTTTTAAGTATGGAAGACATGTACAGCAATATTACATATGTATATATATCAGGACTATGTACACACAACCTATCTCATGGACATACCTATAGATAGTGAACTATGATACATTTGGAGGTTTCACAGTAAACCCAGTATTAACCTGCTACTTTGCATTACCTGTGTTTGTGTCAGCTGTTGCTGTGTCACTGGTGCTAATTGCTGTTTGCTGCTGCTGCTGCTGGTTTTGTTGCTGTGATGATGCAGTTTTTTTTATCACTGCCTTTCTTTCTTTCTTTCTTTCTTTCTTTCTTTCTTTCTTTCTCTCTCTCTCTCTCTCTCTCTCTCGCTCTCCATCGGTTTGGTGCAATGAATGTATTGCATGTGTGGAGTGTTAGTACTGGATGCTTTTGTAGGTATCTGCATAAGTCCATGTGATGGCCTCTGCACCAATTGTAAGGCAGCATTTGCTAATTGCATGCAGCCAGTTGTGTACTGATTGCATGGCTCACTGTGATTTCAGGACAGTGCTATAAAAGGGTATGTGAGATAGGCATTGCCCTTTCAGATTGTAAGGGCGTGGACCATGCTGGCATGCTGTCGACAGTGTTCTGTGAGTGTGAAGGTTAGTAAGTCTCTCATGATTCATGCTGTGTTGTAAATTCAGGTTGCTGCATTTCTCTCACCTGTTCCCTGTAGTGAGTGTGTATGCATACTGACACCTACAACTATATTTCCATCTGTATTAACATATATATATATATATATATATATATATATATATATATATCTGTGTGTGTGTGTGCACATATACATACTTTCATATATGTACATTAGCTTACATTATTAAGTACAAGCTAACAATTAGCAGGGCTGTTTCTGTTAACACTAAACTAGTATGGGAATCCAGTAATTAGGACAGTAAAAGTCTACCTGACATGCTTTGGGTAGTACACATGCTATATTGCCTTTATCTTCATTCCTACTATTACATGTTATACTTATTTTAGCACTATATGCCTGTATGAGAGTCATGGCTTAGTGGTAGGTCATACAGACTAGTGTTACAATGGTCTTGTGGTAGGGCCTAATAGTATGCTTTTATTTTGCTTTCAAATTGAGTACAGGGCCTGTCAATCAAAGTGCTGAAGGCACCTTTAAGCAGTTAAAAGGGTTAGTAAGTCTCACAGGAGTCAGGCTGTGTTGTAGATTCTGGTTGCTGCATTTATCTTCACTGTTTCCTGTAGTGAGTGTGTATGAATACTGACACCGACAACTATATTTCATATGTATTAATATATATATATATATATATATATATATATATATATATATATATATATATATATGTGTGTGTGTGTGTCCATATACATACTTTCATATATGTACATTACCTTACATTATTATGTACAAGCTAACAATTAGCAGGGCTGTTTCTGTTAACACTAAACTAGTATGGGAATCCAGTAATTCGGACATTAAAAATCTACCTGACATGCTTTGGGTAGTACACATCCTTATATTCATTCCTACTATTACATGTTATATTTATTTTAGCACTATGTTCTTGTATGAGAGTCATGGCTTAGTGGTAGGTCATATAGACTAGTGTTACCAAGGTCCTGGGTTCAAGACTGGCAGTGGGAATTTATTTTTCTTTCGAAATGAGTACAGGACCTGTCAATCAAACGTGCCAAAGGCACTTTTAAGCACTTAAAACCAGGTCTGCGCTCGTTTGCGCGGAGCTCACGCATGCACACTGGCGGTGAGCTCCGCTAGCACATGCGCACACCCGCGCTATTTTCTTTGAAAGAAAAGAAAAAGGGGTGACAGGAAAGTGGTGAAAAAGGGGTCACAAAGAGAGTAAGACAGTAGGGAAACAAGCTTGGGATTTGCAGGAGGGATTAGGTGAGGCCCATAGCTGCCCATGTCTTTCTCAGCAACAGCTGTGCATTTGTATGTAATTTGGTGTGACATTTGAAACCTTCCACCCCTGAGAGAGGTGTCAGGACAACATTAATACCTGTTGTACAGCCAATTGTAATTAACAGTTTCAATGTCCAGCGGACATGTGTGCAACATGGACAGTTATGTATGGGGCGTAATTTTTTTGTGGGTACAGAGTGCCCTTTTTTTTTTTTTTCAGGTGAGAGTGGTATGTCAGGTGAAGGTAGTCGGTATAGCTGGGGAGGTAGGTTGGGTAGGTTAACAGACAAGACAGACAAGACGCATACAGGGGCGGTGTATGACACATGTGGGGGGGTTACACAATTGACGGGGACAGAGGTTGGGATATCCAGGGCACATGAGCCCACAGATGGCAACAGTGAAACTGATATCCCCACCCATAGGCAGTTGCCACTGTTCCTTCACAGCCCAAGACGGGGCTGTGCTGGGGGCTGTGCAGGTGGGACAACGGGCATGCCCGTAAGCTGTGCCACCCGGGCCTCAAGCTGGCGTAGGGGCCCAAGAACAGAGTCTTGAATCTCCCTTCGCACCACAGACCGGACACCTTGGAGGGTGAGTGGACGGGCTCCTCCGGCCACGCTTGCAGAGGGGGGACAGGCCCCATCCCCTGCAGCGCTTCCACCCGAAGGTGTCACAGGGCCACTGGAGGAGGGTCCGGCCTGGGCATTAGTGCCAGGTGCAATCGCCAGATGAGGTGGGAGAGGTGGGTCCGCTGGGACCCGCCTTCCCAAGCATTCTAGGTTTGTGAGTATGTTATGTTAGTTTGGGTTAGTAGCATATTATTCCATTCAAATTAGTTGTAACAGCATGCATTGGTATTCCCATTAAACAAACACCCAGATATTAACACCATTGAACAACAGGCATATCAATATCACATGCATTATTTGAACAGAAATACACAATCAAACAACATACAGGGTTGATTAATGGCAACATGCCATCAGGTTTGCAGTTATGAACAGGGCACATGCAACAACGGACATGCATATATTTTTGAAACAACAGGACAAATGTCCATGGTTAATGAAATTTTCACATACCAAT
The DNA here is from genome assembly GCF_019279795.1 of Protopterus annectens. Lineage (NCBI taxonomy): Eukaryota > Metazoa > Chordata > Ceratodontiformes > Protopteridae > Protopterus > Protopterus annectens. Next base: position 150,614,913 of record NC_056751.1, read on the forward strand.
ATTTAGTTAGTTTTTTAATTTTCAATTATAGGGTGGGGTGGAGAATGAAAATGTTGACACATTCATAAATTATACATTGATATACATTTGTAATAGAAACACAATTAACTTGTGGGTGATAGTTTTCAAATGATTTTTAATTGACTGTCATGCTAGACCTGTTACAGATACATCACTATCCTAGTTATTTTGAATTTGATCAGATACATCATCCTGCTACATTTTGATGACAGGGCAGGGGACAACTATGGATGTTTAGTATGTCAGACAATCATTCATTCTATCTGAAAATTGTTGACTGTGATCACCATATACAGATTTTGGCTTAAACATTCAAGATTCAGACACACTGAAATCAGTTTGGGATGTTAATTTTAATTCCCACATGCATTTAGTTCTGTAGAACCACACCGAGGCTTATATATTCAGGAGTTATTACTACTTTATTTATTGATACATGACCCTTTCTGTCACTCTCACACATCCTGCTATTTCACAGTTCAGGTTGGTACTTCTAGGCTTTGTTCACATATTAGACCTGTGGTGATTCAAACACTTTCCAGCAGCCTCACTTCTGTCATGATTCAGCATTTCAACAGGGATATATCTCACATGTAATTAACTCAGCTTCTGAAGCTGTACTCTTGAGACTACTGCAGGTTATACTACATTTAATTAATGGTGGGACATCTGTTTTACAGAACTATTTATTTCTATCAATTATATTTCCAGTTTCACTTACATACTGATGAACTTGATGCAGCCATACCTGCACACTTTCACTTGTTGCTTGCACATTCAATTACTTTTAATGAATACACTGCAGTGTTCTGCTAAGTGCTACACTATAATATTTATTTACAAGTACTAGGTGGGGTTACTAACCTGCATGGTGGCGCAGCCGCACCAGCCTGCTGTCATGTGCCCTCTGATTCGCAGAGCGGACACCTGCAGCTGTAATACAAGACAAGTAATATTGGAATACACATCTCCATGGTATCAGCTAGTTGAATTCCTTACATACATAAGTAAAATGTAACTTACTCAGTAGTGGGGCGTTGGGCATATCCCGGGCCTCCTGGATCCATTGGGTCAACTGGTCTTGTTTGCATCGCTTCAGGTCCGCATGGTGGTGACGGACCTGCTCACCGGTACGTGGAATCCCAGTAGCACTGGTGAGATCATGAGCCAACTGGTCCCATGCCTCCGCCCTGTATGCTCCCCATGAGACCTGGCCCTGCATGAGTTGGGCCTCATGATGATGAACTAGGAGCCAGACCATGTATCTGGACTCCTCAACGCCCCACCGCTGTGCTCGAAAGCACCGTCCCTCCCCTACTCCACTCATTCTGCCTGCAGGTCTATTCTACAATCGTTTATGCTGTGTATTCCCGTCTATTCGGGCTTATATATGTCGATTTTCCCGCACATTTCTATGATTGGCCGTTTTGGAATTGTATCAACTTCACAGAAACTGCTTTATCATCCTCCATTTTGGATTACATCCTATATATATATATATATATATATATATATATATATATATATATATATATATATATGCTATTTCTGCATTTCTAAGTACTACTGTCATGGCTTAGTGGTTTAGTACCTTGACTCTAGTGCATGGTATCCTGGGTTCGAATCTGACCACTGATTTTTAATTTTTATGACTGTCTAGACAGGCTGAGGGGTGTGTCTGTGTAAAGGCACTTTTGATACAGCTTGCTTAACGTTGCCCAGTGGTTAGCTTGTGGGTGCGGCGCGCACCTCCGCGCAAACGGTGTGCGCTGGGTTAAACCTTAATTGGCTGTTAACACGCATGTTAAGCTAAGCACAGCTAGTTGCACACAGTTTGAGCTTGTTAAACCAGTGCTTAGCTACAGGCAAGCAATTTGCAGCCTTTGAAACACTACTCAGCTACGGGCACTCTGTCTCACCTTGTTTGACAGCAGCTTAGCTATCAGTACATTTCTAAATATTTTTATTATTGTATTAATTGAAAATATATGATCCATTTCATTCCATTTTACAAAAGGAAATACTTTTACATTTGTACAATACTGTCAGGGGCCTTTTTAGTGCTTATTTACAAAAATAAAAAGGATGTTGTGTGGGCTCGAACCTTGTCTACCTGCTCTTAAGCCGAAAACTCTACTGCTATGCTATTACTTCTTAGCTTACTTTGCATATTTAGTTCTTATATCCTTTTCCACTGATTGCTAACTGCAGTTGCGCTAGTAGCACACCAGCGCACACGAGCGCATGCATTAGCAAACATTTACGGGGTTTTAAAAAAAATAAAAAAGTTTTAATTTTACATTTTATAACATCTGTTCACTTTTTACATTTTACATTGCTGGTCTGTGGGGGCATGTGTTGTGTAGTGTGTTTATTCACATTTCCATGGCCTCTCTCGTGGGTGTTTACTTTCTGCCATTCTAGACTTCCGGGGGCGTGTCCGCTTGCAGGGCTTAGCCTACGGACACGCCCCCTACTGTCTTACATGGACCGTGTAAGACTTACAGTGTGATTCAGCATGCCTCATGCACCTTATGCATATGCATGACATGCTGACATCACACCGTTTAACTGCAGCCTCCGTGTAAGAGTTATAACTCTTACACGGAGGCTTCCTGAATCCTGCCCTAAATGTATACTTTATTTACTTAAACTCTGTTTATGTAGATTATTTTTTTTAAGCAAGCTGACTGTTCTGATTTGCAAAGTACCCTTTCCTTTTTCTTTCTTTATTGTTATGAAAAAAAGTATTCACAAAAACCGTACGGGTTCTTGCAATTATTTTTCCAGGAATGAAACGTGTAGTATTGTGTGAAAAAAAAAAAATATATATTTTTTTTTTTTCATTTTCTGTAGTTCAGTAAGGTCTAACAAGTGTTTGTTTTAGTTTTCCACAATTCTGTGGGGTATACTGAGTATTTTTTCATTTTACTTACTTTCCTGTCTGCACATGCAATCAGTTGGGATAGGAACACTTGTCAATCACAAAAGGAATGCACAAACTTTGTTGGGGTACTTGATAACACTGTAACTGAGCTTTGCACCCTGCCCAAGCCATTTCAGGACCCCTTCATATCTCCAGCATTATGACTCCCAAATAGTAAGCAATCATTTAGGTACTCAGTGTTTAATAAATTGTAAATGAGACCTAGATACTTGTTGTAAACCTGGCAACTGCTGTCCCCTCTTCTGCAGTACATTTAGCAATGAAATATACAGTTGTAAAGCCTTTAAACAGAAGCAGCTTAACACTTCAGTGTGATAAGGGCACAGCTTTTATGAAAACTTTGAAAATTTTGATTATTTGCATTTGATATTAATTGGTGTCACTTAAACTTGCATTGAATAGCTGAATTCAGTTCTCTGAACATATTTAACATTTAAACTAGGGCAAAAATTAACATTTTTGCTGAGGCGTTAGTAGCAGAGAAACGGCCATATAGAGCAAAACATTGGGGTAACCGTATTAGGACTTAAGGTATAACTGTGCAGGTGTGGGCAGTGGTGACTTGACTGACACCCCTATAGAGCTGTCTGTTAAGTGTTTGGCACTTTTTTTCAATTGTTATTCCCTGCATCCCCTGCTTTACTCAGTCATAAGTGCATTGCAGTCTGTTTGGGGAATGTTACCCCCCCCCCCAATAGATATTCCCTTTTATTCAAGTAATTGTTAGTATGCAACACATCACCCTGGGGGGGTGCTTGCCACTGTGCATCCTGGTACGTCCTGATATAAACAGTTGCTAAACTTTCTTGTCACTGCCTCCCTCATTTGAATAGAACAATTTTCTTTACTTATTTTGTCACTGCATTTTCTGCCTGTTTTAACTTGGGATTTGTGATCAGTCTAGCCTGAATGTTGAAACATGGCACAGAATAAATCACTTGAAAAGCTATTTACTCTTTGTTTTCCTTACATTATATTGTAATATTTTGTTGCTGTCCTTTGCTAGAGCTATTTGAATATGTAAGTAATTTCAGCATTTGTAATCAAAATGTTAAAACATTGCAGATCTTATGTGGAGTAGACAGCAAGATGGAAATTGTGGGTGCAATTGTCCAATGCCCCCTGCCTTTTGTCTTATTTGCTGGAGTTTTGAATGAATTTATTTGTTAACAAGGTAGGTGGGCTTATCCAATTACCCTTTTTAGCCATGATCTGAAAGTACAGGAGCAAAATAAAACCTCATAAATAGCACAGAAAATAAAATTCACATAAACCCTTCAGTTTTACAGTTTATTGTCAGCATTCCAGTAAACTGGCAAGACAGCATTTGGGATAAGCAGTGAAAGATTGATATGCTGGAGGTTGCATGCTGTTGTTTTTATTGATTTGTATGTGTTTTCTGGGGTAAAGCACTGATCTCCTTGGACCTTTTTCATACTCTGCCCAGGAGCGGTGTCTGGTTAAGTGACTTGCTCAGTCACACAATTAGGTAACGGAAGCTGAGGGAATCAAATTTTGCAGCACTGGACCACAGGACACTGCTTGTTAACAGCTTCTTAATCCTCTAAGTCAACAGCCAGGAAATTAGAATGCTTTTAGAATTCAGCAATTCATGGTTACTGTCTTAGGGCAGCCACAGTGGTGCAGTGGTTAGCATTGCCACCTCACAGCAAGAGGTTCTCCGGTTTGATCCTTGGCTGGGGTGCCTTCTGTGTGGAGTCTGCATGTCCTCCCTGTGGTCGCGCGAGTTTCCTCTGGTTTCCTCCCAAAGACATGCTGCAGGTGGATTGCACACTCTAAATTGGCCCTAGGTGTGAGTGTGTATGTGCCTTCTGTGGAAGGTTGGGTGCTGGGCTGGCAACTCTACACCGTAAAACTCCACTGCCAATCATGAGCGGACAAGGTGATCCGCTGTGGCGACCCCTAACCGGGAAAAGAAGAAGATGGTTACTGTCTTACTGGCAGAAGTATGCATTTTGATAGCAAATAGTGATGTTAACCATTGTCCCTAATGGAGCTGTACTCTGTTTCCTTATGTGTTTGGAGAAAGCCACCTTGGACTTGCTGAGAGATTCTGGGCCCCTTAATTCGGGTGGAAGTCTGTTCCATAATGTCCGGCATAGTCAAGAGAAAGTATGTTTTCCAGTAGCTGTTTTCTGTGGAGCTATGCTTAATGTGAATGCTTTTCCCTAGGTACTCATTAGCGGACCGGAGTTCCGCTGTGGCGACCCCTTACCGGGAAAAAGCTGAAAGACAAACAACTAAGAGTAAACTTGGTCTTGTATGGGTGGTATCTAGTTCATAGTTATGTAATTGCCACAGTCTCTTATTTTATGAATAAGGGTGCCTAAGAGACAAGTTGACTTGACTTGAAGCCATTTTAGACTTAGGATAATGGTGAGATCTGTTGGCAAGTAGGATAAATTTATTCCATGTTGGGGGACAACATTTTTAGCTAAGGGAAAAGCAGGCTGAAGATGACAGTAAATGAGAAATTCTTTAGCAAAATTTAAGTTGAGAGAGTAATTTTGAGCTTGTATAGTTACGCAAGAATTGAGTTTTTTTTTCTTATATCTTCATAAGGAGGTATTAAGCAATTAGTCTGCAGACCATTACAAGCCTAGTCAATAACTCATATGCAGATGTTTTTGTTCTAGCTTCATTGTTACTTGAAAGCCTCAGTTGGTTAGTATCCAACCCCCTTAATGTAGCAAGTTATTCTTAATCCAAGTTTAATGGGCTTTCTGCTTTCTCCCACTATGGACAGAGAACTCTAGAGAAACTTGAGTCAGTGAGGCTTTGTCTACTGTCACTTGATTTCCCAATTTACATGTTTTTTTCCCTGTTTTCTAACCACAGAAGTTTACGGCAAAAAATAAAAAAAAATATCCTACATGCCTAATTCTAATTCACCATGTCACCCAAAGCCTTCTTGAATTTTCTGTTTAAAAATAAATATTCCAGCAAGATGTGTGTGCGCATGCGTGTGTTGGGGGGTGGGTTTCAGGACACCAGGACATCCTGTTGGGATGAGTTTTCTCTCCCATATCTCTCAATTCTGGACCTTTGTAGCTGTCACCACCAGAGTCTCTTAGCAGAGACATCTGGTGTTACCTGTCTGCTGGCTGACATGCTATCAGCATCTTGCATCTTATTCCAAACTGACTGCTCCACCTCACTACCTGATACTGAGGTTCCCCTGGTTTTAATGCTTGTATTCAGATTACTGTAGGCCATCCCATTCACAGCTTGCAGTCTGACAACATGTAGGTAAAGTGAAGCTATGGGCTTATGAATGTGTATGTTTGGATTAAACAGGATATGCAGAAAGCTGCTAGAGAGATGCAGGCAGATATTAATGCCAGGAGTCTCCAGTACTTGAAATCAAGGATGCCTGTATTTTCTACTCTTCCTCCATGTAGATCAATCAAGATGTTTATAGTACAGCTGATCCTGTATGCAGGTTAATCTTGTTTTTTTTTTTTTTTTGTTGCTTTTTTGTTTTTTTTTCCATTCGCAAAGGTGGACTTCTCAAAAGCTAGTTAACTTTTTTTTTTTTTGTGGGGGTGGTGAGAGGTAACCCTGCCACCAATGAGAGGAGAATCGGTCATGCCAGGCCTAGAATTATACTTCAAAACAATCCAGATTAGAAATTTATATTTGTTACACACTGATGCCTATAAGGCTAAACAGGAAAGATCTACCGGTTCAGTGGCCGAGGGGAAAGTTGCGTTAAGCATAGGTGTTTGGCATCTACTGGAAAGAACCACAGTATCCAATGGATATAATGAGTAAGGAATGACTTGCTAAAAAGATTATGATCAGTGAGACCTGATAATTCTCTATAGTCCATGAAGTTCTATTCTATAGTCCATGAAGTTCTATCTACTGTTACAAAAAAGTGTTTACCAGCTTTGAAAGCTACCCTGATAACAGGGCCATAGCAGCACTTAAAGGTGTGTAACAAATGGTAACACATCTGGCAACGTTATGGTAGAGTCTCTTGCTACAATAGTGTGTAAATGGGTTGTATTTTTAGTGTAATTCTGTCCCTTCGTGCACTATAGGTTAGTTGGTGATTAGGAGTATTAGGTTTGACATTGGAATATAGAAAGATTACTAAAAAAAAATCTGAGCAGATATTAGAGATGAAAACACAGTTTGTTATAGAGGTGAGAACTTGGAATGTCTGGGAAAAAAAAACGCTTATAAAGCTCTGTTAGAGACTGTCAATAGCAGTGATAAATTGCTAAGGTTAAACTGAGACAGAAAATTATCCCAGCCAATTGGAGAAGAGGTGGGCACAGTTCTGTAGGTTGTTTGATCTTTGCTTGCATGTGTTGGCACAAATGCGGTCTACACCAGGTGGACTTAACAAAATGTTCCTGAAAAGTGAGGGATTATGTTGGAGTTGTAATCTGGAACCAAGAGGTAACTGGGGGCATATATTTGGAAAATGTATGTACTATAGTTTTGTGGGTATATACTAGGCTAAGCACCACCATTACCCTGATAAACCTAGCAGTGCAGTCCAGCCCAACTGTGTCACTGTTTATCATGGGTGTTAGGAAGAGGTATGTTAGTTTGTTAGGAAGTTTCTAGAGCTTGTGTGAGAGGTGGCTAGTTTGAGCATTACTGTTTGCCTCTGTCTATTAGAGACATGGAGGGGGCAGACCTGAGATGAATTTCAGATTTCCTATCCATTGGTCAATGTTACTCTTGAATAGGGTTAGAAGGTGGACTCTTTCATGTGGATGGGGAGTCTGTTCCAGAACATGGGGATCATGGAGACTCTTCTGTCTCACCAACATGGCATATTTATGTCACAACCAAAATTTAAATCCTTTGATCTAGCGGTTCTGATGCTGTTCATTTTGCAGATGTGCAAAAGGCCTATCACAGCTGGATCAGAGGATTCCTTGTGTGTCTGACATAGCTCACCTCTCTGTAGCTTGAAGGAGATGGCATATAGAGATGTTGCTTTAAGGCAAGCCATATAGGACAATGTGTTCATACAAAGGGTTGTCCTAGTAAGGAGCCTTTATGGGGATTCCAACTGTTGCATATATCTGGTCAGGTACTTGCCAAAGGGGGCATTATATTCAGTGATGGGTCTAATAAGGGCTGACTTCCTTGGACCTCAGTGCCATACTCTTATAAGTTTGGCAATGTAGAATGATTTCCTTATTATCTTGGCCACATGTTGGACAAAGGCCAGATTACTGTCTACATACATTCCCAGATCCCTGACAACTGGGTTAACTCTTTAGGATGTCTTATTGATGGAGTAATTACCCTGGGTGGCAGTTTTCCCAAAATCCCAAAAGGTACTAATGCATTTCTTGACATTGAAGTTGTCTGTAAGCCAAAAATTTTTAAGGGTTTGTTTTTTGTGGGAAAAAATTTTTTTTTTGTTTTTGATAAGTTTTTTTTTTGGTAAAAGGAAAAAAATTAGAAAAAAAAAACACAGTTTTTAGGTGAAAATTTGTTTGGGAAAAATTAAAAATCTTTAAAAAACCTAAAAGGTTTGGGTTAAACGGAAAAAATTTGGGAAATTTTAAAAAATTTCAATTTTTGGGGGGGACTTTTTTTTGGGGAAAACCCCAAATGGCCAAAAGGGGCCCCAAAGGGGGTTTTTAAAGTTTAAAAAAAATATTTGGGGTTTTTTTAATTCAAGTTTTGGGGAATTTTGGAAAAAACTTTTTTGTTTTAAACAGGGGCCCCCCCCCGAAACAGGGTTTTGGGGAATTTTTTTTAAGGGTTTTTGAAGGGTTTTGGGGTGGAGTTTCAAATTTGGGGGGGGCTTTTTCAAAGGCCCTTTTTTTTAAACAAAAACCTTTGGGAATTTTTTTTATTTTTAAGGGCTTTTTGGGGGGAGGGGTTTTTTGGGAAAGGGGGCTTTGGGTTTTAAAAAGGATTTTTGTTCCCCAAAAAAATTTTGCAAAAATTTTTTTCCTTAAAACCTTTAGGGGGGAAGGCCTTTTCTGGGGATTCCGGTTAAAGTTTTTAAAATTTAAAACCCCAAAAGGGGGCTTTAAAATTTTAGAAATTTTTAATTTTTAAAAAGGGGAACTGCCCCTTAAACAGTTGCAAAAGGGTTAATTTTGGGTTTTTTAACCTTTTTCCCAAAAAAAATTTTTAATTTTTCAATTTAAAAAATTTTTTTTTTAATTTCAAACCCCTGGGTTAAACCCCTTTGATTTTTTAAGGGTTCCTTTTAGTTTTTTAAAATTTCCCGGGCTTTTCCCAAAAAAAGTCTTTTTTCAAAAACTGGTTTCCCCCCTTTTTTTTTGGGGGTTTAAAATTTTTTTTTTGGGGGGGCCGCCCTTTTCTTTTTAATTTGGGCCCAAAAATTTGGGCCCCCGAAAATGGGAAAACCCCCCCAGCAAACCCGGGTTTCCCCCCTTTTCCTTTTTTGGCATTAACCCCCTTTTGGGAATTCCCTTTTGGGGTTTTGTTAAATTTAAATTTTTTGGATTTTGGGGAGGAGGGGTAAATTTGGGGTTTTTATTTTTTTTCCCCCCCTTTTTCCCACCCCAAACCCCCCCCTTTTTTTCCCCGTTAAATTTTGGGGGGGGGTTTTTGGGTTTTTGGGGGGAAAGGGGGGGGGTTTTTTAATTTAAAGGTTTGTTTAGCAAAAATTTTACTTCCCGGGTTTTTTTTTCGCCCCAAATTTTTTTTTGTTTTAAAATTTTTTAGGGGGTTCTTTTAATTATTTTTTTTAATTGGGTTTCCCCCCAAAATTTTTAAAAAAAAAAAACATTTAATTTTTTGGTTATCGTTTTTTCCCTTTGTTTTTGAGGTTCTTTAAATTTTTTTCTTTTGTTTCTTTAAATTTTGCTGTTTTTTTCCCCAAAAAGGTTTGTTAAAAATTTTTAGGGTTTTGGTTGGTTTGATTGGGTTTTGGGGATATTTTAAAATTGGGGGTTTTTTGGGGGGGCCCAAATTTTTTTTTCGGAATTTTTATTCAGGGGATGTTTCCGGGGGGATTTCCCCAAAAGGGGGGATTTTTTTGGGGGGTTTCCATTGTTGGGCCTGGGGCTTTTTGGGGTTTTTCCGTAAGTTAGGTTTATTTTGATTTGATGTATTTTCCAGTTGGGTTTTTTTTTTTAAATTTTGGTTTTGGTTGGGTTTAGGGTCAAATTTCCCCTTGTTCAGGGTTTTTAAAAATTTCTTTTGGGAAATTTTAATTTTTTTTTAAAAATAAATTAGGGTTTCTTCCCGGGGATTTTGTTTGGGGAAAATTTTATTTTGCTTTTTTTTTTAATTTCATTTTTTAAATTTTTATGTTCTTTTTGGTTTGGTTTTTTGTGTTTTGGTTTTTGGGGAGCCGAAATTTTTTGGTTTAAGTAAAATTTTGCCTTTTTTTAACCTTTTTTTTTAAGGGTTTTTTTTTAAAAAAAAAAAATTTTTTTTTTTAAAACCCCTTTTTTGAAAAAACACGAAATAAACTTAAAATTTTTTGTCAAAAACAAAAAAAATTAAGGGGTTTTAGGTTTTTTTAAAAAAAAAATAAAAAATTTTAAAAAAAAAAAATTTATAAAAAAAGAAATTTTTTTTTTAAAAAAAAAAAAATAAAGGGGAAATTTAAAAGAATTTAAGGGAAAAAAAAGGTTTTCTAAAAGGTTTTTTAAAAAAAATTTGGGAAAAATGGGGTTTTTTTTTTTAAAACGGGGAATTTTTAAAAAAGGTTTAAGGGAAAAGGGGAAAACCAAAGGCCTTAAAAACAAAATTTTGAAATTTTAAATAAAAAATTTTTTTTTTTAAATTTTTTTTTAAAAGGTTGAAATGGAAAAGAAAAAAATTTTAAAAAAATAAAAAAAATTTTAAAGGGGGCAAAAATTTTTTGTTAAAAAATTTAAAAAAGGGGAAAGGCCCAAAAAAGTTGGGGGGAAAAAAAAGTTGGGGAAAAAGTAAATGTTTAAAAAAAAATTTTTGGGGGGAAAAAAAAAAAGGGGGGTAAAAAAAAGGAAAGGAAAAGAAAATTTTTTTAAAAAAATTTTTTTTTTTAAAAAAATTTTTGTTTAATTTAACAGGTTTCTTTAAAAATTTTTTTTTTTTAAAATGGGGGGCTAAAGTTTTTTAAATGTTTTTTTTTAAAAATTTTTTATTTCCCTTTGTTTCATTTTTATGGATTTTTTTTTTTATCCCTTTTTTTTTTCCATTTTTTCTTTAAAGGGTTTTTTATAAAATTTTTTTAAAAAAATTTTTTCTTTTTTTTTTTAAATTTTATTTTTTTCTCAAATTTTTGCCCCAAAAGAAATTTCCATTTTTTCCAAAAACCTTTTTCTTTTTTAAAAAAAATTCCCTTTTCCTTTTTTTAAAAAACCCTGGGGGTTTCCAAGTTTTTCTTTTAAAATTTCCCTTTTTTTTTTTAAAATTTTCCTTTTCTTTTTTTTAATTTTCCCCTTTTCCTTAACTTTTGGGTTTTCCTTTTCAATATTTCCCAAATTTTCATTTTCCCCTCTTTTTATTTCCCTTTTCCCCTTTTCTTGTTTTTTTTTTGTTTTTTTCCTTCGTTTATTTTTTCTTTTTTAAAAACCCTTTTAAAAATTTTCTCAAAAAATTTTTTTTTAAAAATTTTTTGTTTTTTTAATTTTTTTTGGCCCCAAAAAAAATTATTAAAAAGGGGGGAAATTTTTCCTTCAAGGGAAAAATTTTTTTTAAAAAAATTTTTTTAAAAATTTTTTTTTTTATGACCTTTATCAAAACAATTAAAAAACTTGGTTTTTTTTGTTAATCTTTTTTTAATTTTTTATTTCTAAAAAATTTTTTATTTTTGATTTTTTTTTTTTTAAAATTTTTTACCCCTTCCCCCTTTTTTCATTCCTTTCCCAAATTCTTTTTTCAAAATTTTCCCTTTTTTTTTTGCCAAAGGGGCTTTTCAAATTTTTTGACCCCAAAAATTTCAAAAAACCCCTAATTTTTAAAAACCCTTTTAATTTTTTAAAAAAAGCCTTTAATTTTTTGAAAAGGGGGGAAATTTAAAATTTTTGGAAAAAAGAAGGAAAAAAACAAATGGAACCCCTTTTTTTCCCCAAAAAATTTTTTCCTTTTATTTTTTTTTTTTCATTTAAAAATGTTTTAGGGGTTTTTATTTTGATTTTTTAATTTTGGTTCCTGATTTTTTTCTTTTAATCTTTTTCTTTTATTTTTCCTTTAAACTTATTTCCCCCAAAAAATTTTTTTTTTAAAAATTTTTTGTTCCCCTTTTTTTTTTGTTTTTTTTCCCTCTTTTGGTTTTTTAAAAATTTTTTTTGGAAAATTTGGTTATTTTGTGGGGTTTGGGGGTAAGTTTTAAATTTTTTTCCTTTTAAAGGTTTTTTCCGTTCGGCATTTTTTGGGGGTTTTTTTTTTTAATTTTTAAAAGTTTTAAAGGGGTATTTTTTTTCTTAGGTTTTTTTTAAATTTATCTTGGGTTACAAATTTTTTTTTCCCCTTTTTTCCCTTTAACTTTTTTTCCCTTAACCTTATGATTTAAAATAAAACAATTTATTAAAAATTCTTAAAGTTAAATTTTTTTTTTAAATCACCCCATTTTTTCCCTCCCCAAAATTTTTTTCCCCCCCCTCGCCCCCCTTTTTTTCCCAAATAAAATGGCCAAAGTTTTTTATTGGAAATTGAAAAAATCCAAACCCCTTTTTTTAAAAAAATTTAACTATTTTTTTTTTTTCCCAAGTGAAAATTTTTTGGGGGAAAAGGGGGAAAGGGAAAGGGGAATTTTTAAAATTTTCATTTTTTTTTATTTTTCTTTTTTTTTTTTACCCCTTTTTTTTCCCTTCGCAGATTTTGGGGGTTTAATTTTCCCCCAAAATTTTTTTTATTCCTTTTTTCTTAAAACTTTTTTTTCTTTTAAACCACTTCCGGGGGAAAAAAAAGGTTTGGGGTTTTAAAGGGTTTTTTTTTCCCCGGGTTTTTTTAAAACTTTTTTTCTCTGGGAAAAAGGGTTTAATTTGGGAAAAAAGATAAAGGGTAAAAATTTAAATGAAATGTAAAATTTTGCAAGTTTTATTCTTTAAGGTTTTTTTTAAATTTTCCCTTTAAAAATGTTTTTTGGGGAAGAATTAAAGGGCCATAGCAGCACTTAAAGGTGTGTAACAAAATGGTAACACATCTGGCAACGTTATGGTAGAGTCTCTTGCTACAATAGTGTGTAAATGGGTTGTATTTTTAGTGTAATTCTGTCCCTTCGTGCACTATAGGTTAGTTGGTGATTAGGAGTATTAGGTTTGACATTGGAATATAGAAAGATTACTAAAAAAATCTGAGCAGATATTAGAGATGAAAACACAGTTTGTTATAGAGGTGAGAACTTGGAATGTCTGGGAAAAAAAACGCTTATAAAGCTCTGTTAGAGACTGTCAATAGCAGTGATAAATTGCTAAGGTTAAACTGAGACAGAAAATTATCCCAGCCAATTGGAGAAGAGGTGGGCACAGTTCTGTAGGTTGTTTGATCTTTGCTTGCATGTGTTGGCACAAATGCGGTCTACACCAGGTGGACTTAACAAAATGTTCCTGAAAAGTGAGGGATTATGTTGGAGTTGTAATCTGGAACCAAGAGGTAACTGGGGCATATATTTGGAAAATGTATGTACTATAGTTTTGTGGGTATATACTAGGCTAAGCACCACCATTACCCTGATAAACCTAGCAGTGCAGTCCAGCCCAACTGTGTCACTGTTTATCATGGGTGTTAGGAAGAGGTATGTTAGTTTGTTAGGAAGTTTCTAGAGCTTGTGTGAGAGGTGGCTAGTTTGAGCATTACTGTTTGCCTCTGTCTATTAGAGACATGGAGGGGGCAGACCTGAGATGAATTTCAGATTTCCTATCCATTGGTCAATGTTACTCTTGAATAGGGTTAGAAGGTGGACTCTTTCATGTGGATGGGGAGTCTGTTCCAGAACATGGGGATCATGGAGACTCTTCTGTCTCACCAACATGGCATATTTATGTCACAACCAAAATTTAAATCCTTTGATCTAGCGGTTCTGATGCTGTTCATTTTGCAGATGTGCAAAAGGCCTATCACAGCTGGATCAGAGGATTCCTTGTGTGTCTGACATAGCTCACCTCTCTGTAGCTTGAAGGAGATGGCATATAGAGATGTTGCTTTAAGGCAAGCCATATAGGACAATGTGTTCATACAAAGGGTTGTCCTAGTAAGGAGCCTTTATGGGGATTCCAACTGTTGCATATATCTGGTCAGGTACTTGCCAAAGGGGGCATTATATTCAGTGATGGGTCTAATAAGGGCTGACTTCCTTGGACCTCAGTGCCATACTCTTATAAGTTTGGCAATGTAGAATGATTTCCTTATTATCTTGGCCACATGTTGGACAAAGGCCAGATTACTGTCTACATACATTCCCAGATCCCTGACAACTGGGTTAACTCTTTAGGATGTCTTATTGATGGAGTAATTACCCTGGGTGGCAGTTTTCCCAAAATCCCAAAAGGTACTAATGCATTTCTTGACATTGAAGTTGTCTGTAAGTTTGGCACTAATCATTTGTCTGTGTTGGACCCTCTTGTAAGATTTTTGTCATCAGGGGAGGGGTGTACTATAGCTCCCAGTTTGCAGTTATCTTTGAACTTGGTCAGCCACAAGACCCTGTCATTAGCCTTTACCTCCGAGAAGCAGATGCCAAATAGGAACAGTCTCAGCACACAACCCTGAGGTACCCCTGCTGGTGACCAGTCTTAGTGCAGGTGGTATCACCATCCCTGACTTCCTGGGTCCTGTGAGCCATCTGGCAATCTGGCAAGTTATGTAGGGGATTATTCCCAATTTGGTGAGTTTGTTGACCCTACCAGAGTAGAGTATTGTATCGAGCATCTTAGCCGGGTCCAGGTAGGCATATGCACAGTTTTTCCCACATCCATTATCTTTATGATCACCTCAAGTCCACCAGGTTTAATAGGCATGACCTTCCCTTGGCACTGCCATGACCTGCTCCCTGTTAATAGTTGGGGGAGTTATGCTAGTTGGTATTTCATGGGGAGGAAGCAGGGATAGAGAGGTGGTTGAAGTTTGAGCTGAATTTGTCAGCCAGTAAATTTGCTATGTCACTCTGCTCACTGATGGTGGCACCTCTGACCACCAGTTCTTTGTTGTGTGCTGTCTTCAAAGTTTTGGACATGGCTGTAGAAGGCCTTGTGGTTGCTTTTAGCCTGTGAGGCTATCTTGACATCATAATTGGCCTTATTGGACTTGCTCCTAGAAGTTGTCTAAACAAAATGGGAAACTATCATTATGGGATTTGCTCTTCCAGACTTCAGTCATGTTTTTTTCCCTTTTGTTAAGGTTAGAATTCTGCCAGTGTGGTTTCTTTAATGTTTACTTCTAGTAGGTGCAACTGCCTCTATACAGCCACTTACATTGCTGTATAAGATCTCTGAACAATTCTTAAGAGTTTGTTGTGAACTCTGGGTTGTGAGGGGCACTGAGTTTTGACAGAGTATCACTTAATGATGTAGTTTTCTTTGGAATAGTTCCTAACAATTACAGGGTTTGCTGGGGCTACAGAGTTGTTTTTATTTGAAGGAGACTGCTTTGTAGTCCGACATCAGTGAGGATGTCACATGGGGTGTGCAGCACTCTTCCGTATTGGTGAGTATTGGGGCCAGTATGTTTGAACCTCTGGTGGGTGCACATTGAGCTTGTCTGGTCAATGGTATTTCTGTTCAAGTCCAGGAATTGTACCTGTAAGTATGAGGCAGTGTATGTTTCCCAGACTATAGAGCTGTAGTTGGTCTCCTATGAATGGGGTATTTGGTTTAATGGTGAGTGTCTCCAGTAGGTCTAGGTATGAGCTCTGGGATTCTAGGGATGCAAAAGGTGACCTATAGCTTGCCAGGATATGGTATAGGACTTTATCTTTGGTGATTTGCACATGTATAAATTCCAGGGTATCGTCCTGTTTAACCAATGTAGAGTTATGCTTGTTGCTAATACAGATGGAGAATCCTCCACCTCTTGTCCCTGTCTGTGCAGTATATCTGTCAGGTTGGCTATGGAGAAATATGGAAATTGCATATCCATGTTTGGACCTGTATTTGGATGGGATACTGTAGACTGGGTTATGCAGGGGTCTCCTTGGGTGAGCTCTGGGATTGGTACTAAACTAGGTTAGATTGTACTAAGATTTGATGCTCGTGCTGCTTAATGTGTCAGTTACCTGCTCTAATCTTGTCTCCATACAGTGTCTTTGTTTTGGCCACACTAAGTTACAGGTTTTAGTTTTAAGATGGATAAAATCTTTTTCTGGGCGTTTGGTCTGTACAGGGCACTGCAAACCTCTTAATGCAGTAACACGAAATAAGATTGCTTGCAAGTGTAATGCTACAATAAAACAACACTGTCAAGGTAATTTCAAGTGTTAGGGACCTTTTAGAATAATTTAAATCAACAAATGAAGCAATGGCAGTCTAAAGTACAAAACAAAGTAAATCTCTTATTTGCCAAAGGCGAGCACGATTAACTCAGGATCCCTTAAGAGTGTGGTAAGGGTGCCAATCAGATGGGAGCTCTGGAAAAAGGAGACAATGTATAGTAATTGAGGTTTAATCAAATGCAATACTGGTGTGCTCTTTGTATTATGGATATATGGAAAACAATGTGGAAAGTATTTAACTAGGTTACACGAAAGATGATAGAAATGAACAAGGGAGAGAGAGACTTTAAGATCCCCATAAGGGGTGGAGGCCACCAACGAGCCTTAAGCATCACCACAAGGGTCACTTAAGTACAACTTAAAATATTTAAGCAGAATTTAAATGAAACCTTTTTCTTTTTTGGTGAAAAGCTTGCATCTGACACCTGTGATAATGTAAGAGAGATTGTAGAAGGTATAGGATAAAGCAAAAGCACTTGTACTAAAGAGCTATTCCTATTACATTTGAGAGCACTTTTGTTACTAATAAATTATGTATATACTACCAAGTTATGGGGAAGAGTCTTCAAATGGAAGGAGACTCGTGGGAAAGGTCAAGGAACTGCAAGTGTAAGGATGCACACACTGCAAGTAAACTGATCATCAAAAAAAGATGAGGTGTGGGGGAAAAACAACAGGCACATAGCTGGGGTGCAGATATAAGATAACTAGGTTGATCCAGGGCAGAAGGGAAAATACTAGCCGACAGGCATATTGTAAATAGTTTTTTGTTAAAAGAAGGAGGTCTGTGTGTAGTGGGAAGCAACTGGTCAAGTGTTATAATACATAATTCAGTCTGAAGTTTCCCTTTGAAAGGATAGGGGTGGTCATAATGTAAAATTAAGCTGAATAGCGACAATATGCACATTGCTCTCGTTTCTGCCTACAAAACCTGGTGTTTTATGACTGTCTCTCTCTGTACATAAGACATTGTAATCACTGGGTGTAGCAATTTCAGTGATCAATGCACCTTTCGTCTTCTTTTCTTGGACTACTATATCTGGTTTTCTCTCATCAAGTTTTGAACTATTAGTAATGGGTGATCCCATGTGATATAAACTTCATTTTCTATAATGCTTTGTGGTTCATGTTTTCAGTGTTTTTCAGCTACTTCAATATTATGTTTGCACAATCCCCAATGCAACAGTCTTGCCACATTATGTCTTTCAATATGCAGTCCTTTTGCCATTAATATATCACAACCAGCAACAAGATGTGCAACTCTTTCCAATTCTGTTTTATAAAATCTACATTTGTCTGTTTCTCCCACATGTTCAATGGGCTTTGTAAACCAGTATGTATGTAGTCCACTATCTTGAGCCACCAATATTAACCTTTTGTCTTTTGGTTTAAATTCACCTCTCCTTATCTCCTTAACTTTTCCTGCATTTAATCCTGATCAACATGAGGTTGTTCCAAGAGTTTTCTATACTTGCAATCATATTTATGCATTTTCCACATTTCTTGCCTTCTCATCTGATCCTTCACCTTATATACTTTTGTTTTCTGACACGTTCAGTTGCTGCTTGATTTTTCTCTACTACTGGTTTGATTTCCATTCCTGCTTAATGTCAATATGCTTCTGCTAAACTAAACAGTGAAGTCATCTTAGACTTATTCTCCTCATGTTTCAAAACTTTTACTATGTTTGGGTTTTGTGAGGTCAGTAGATATCCATGCAGTCCCATAGTTGGGGATCTATACATGTAATCAATTTCAAGGAAACCCATATCCTCCTCAGAAGAGGGTATATATGGTCTTTGTACACACTGTTTTAATTGTTTGAGAATGAAACATCCCTGTCTTCATGTCCAGCACGTCACTCTAAAACTGTAAGTTAGGACAGGAAGAGCAAATTGGTTTTAGCTCCTAGATGTCAACTCTGTTTTCAGTATTAATTTTAGTCTTCTAAAATAATGCCTAAGTTTTATTTGCATTTGTTCATGTTTTATTGTTGATCCTTCATCCATTCCCAAATTTTTATACACTCCCTCTTGCTCAGGTTCTTTTGTATCACATTCCTTTCCCAAACTGGTGATGCAGTTTTCCTGCTAAAAGGTTGCTTTTGCACATTTATCAAGACCAAATGGCATTCTTGTGTCATCTGAAAAAAATGTGACCACTTGCAATTGTGCTTTCAGTTCCTCGTCTGAACTATACAGTTTTAAATCTACAAAAGTCTTTACACTGTTGTTTTCTGGGAGCCAAATTGTAGCCATGACCTAATCTGTTAAGTGGACAACTTAATAGTTAAGGACAAGACAAAACAGCAGCGGTGACAAGTCACCCTGGAATATCCTCCTTTGAAATTTTATCCCTGGAATAATAAATTGTCCTTTATCATGGCTTAACTGCAAAGTGGTTTGCCACTGTAATGTAATTGATTAGTGTAGGGTGTATCTTGCACATTTTAGACACTATCCATGAATGTGGTATACTGTCAGATGCTTTTTTTTCTTTTTATAGTCTTTCCATGCCATACTTAGTTTTTTCCCTTTTTACAATTCTGAATTATGACTAATAAATGGTTCTTTGTTCCATATGACTTTCTTTTGTTACCCTTTTGTTCTGTTGCCTTGATTGAGTTTTCTTCTAAATGACTATAAACTGTCGGCATCAATTCCAGTGTGTAGCTTATATGTCGTCTGAAGGCAAGTTACTGGGCTATAGTTTTTAGGATAGCTTGTAGGTTTGCTCTTAAGTAGGAGTATTGTTTTTCCTGTTAACCAGGCTACTGTCTGTTCGGGGTGTGCATATAAATAGTTCTTACGCATGGTTAAATCTTCATATAAAGATGTTAATATTTTTTAGTCAGAAGTTGGGTACTGCATCTGGGCCTGAGGTTTTCCAATTAGCAGCTTTTCTTAATGTTGTTTCAGTCTCTAGCCGTTACTGGCAGTCCTCTGGTTAAGGGCAAGATCTATTTGTCTGTCCTTAAGTCAAATTTGTATGCAAGTTGAAACCTGTACATGGAACGTTCTACTGTACTGTAATACAATACAGTACAGTAGAACATTTCATTAAAATGTTAAACTTGCCTCTTTTTAAGCTTCACTTCACATTTCTGTACTACAGGCATCACCCACGAATGTTTTTCCCTCTTTCCTGAACTTTCAGATCTCTGCCAGACCTCCTACTGTCACCTAGACCCTAATGAGCCACAATGTTATTTGCCCATTTTACTGTGCAGTACAGTAACTGCTTCAATACTGTGTACTGTACAAGCCAGCAGTCCTGACTAATCAGATCACCAACACAGTGATCTCTTAACCAGTCGGATCTCTGGTTCTCCGTGAAGGTGGAAGTAACTGCTCTAACAAGATGTAAGCAGTTTCATGAATGGGGAAAATGGGGAAAGAAAAGTGCAACAGAATTCTTCATTTTAAGGTTTAGATTTGGGCAACTTTAAAATTTTTTTATTTTTCATGTTATTTCCGACATTGCTGCAGCCCATTCTTATCTGTGGGTCGTCTGCAAGTTGGATGTCTAACTCGAAGACTGCCTGTACTTCATTCCATTTCATATTCTATACAGTTGAACTTCTCATTCTTTCTTTTACTACTTCTGTCCTTTTAGCATCTTTATATTCCACAAGATCTCGGGCAGCACAGTGGTGTAAAGGTTAATGTTGTTGCCTCACAACAAGAGGTTCTTCGGTTTGATTCTTGGCTGGGGTGCCTTCTGTGAGGAATCTGTGTTTGGGATCTACTGGAAAGAACCACAGTATCCAATGGATATAATGAGTAAGGAATGACTTGCTAAAAAGATTATGATCAGTGAGACCTGATAATTCTCTATAGTCCATGAAGTTCTATTCTATAGTCCATGAAGTTCTATCTACTGTTACAAAAAAGTGTTTACCAGCTTTGAAAGCTACCCTGATAACAGGGCCATAGCAGCACTTAAAGGTGTGTAACAAATGGTAACACATCTGGCAACGTTATGGTAGAGTCTCTTGCTACAATAGTGTGTAAATGGGTTGTATTTTTAGTGTAATTCTGTCCCTTCGTGCACTATAGGTTAGTTGGTGATTAGGAGTATTAGGTTTGACATTGGAATATAGAAAGATTACTAAAAAAAAATCTGAGCAGATATTAGAGATGAAAACACAGTTTGTTATAGAGGTGAGAACTTGGAATGTCTGGGAAAAAAAAAAACGCTTATAAAGCTCTGTTAGAGACTGTCAATAGCAGTGATAAATTGCTAAGGTTAAACTGAGACAGAAAATTATCCCAGCCAATTGGAGAAGAGGTGGGCACAGTTCTGTAGGTTGTTTGATCTTTGCTTGCATGTGTTGGCACAAATGCGGTCTACACCAGGTGGACTTAACAAAATGTTCCTGAAAAGTGAGGGATTATGTTGGAGTTGTAATCTGGAACCAAGAGGTAACTGGGGCATATATTTGGAAAATGTATGTACTATAGTTTTGTGGGTATATACTAGGCTAAGCACCACCATTACCCTGATAAACCTAGCAGTGCAGTCCAGCCCAACTGTGTCACTGTTTATCATGGGTGTTAGGAAGAGGTATGTTAGTTTGTTAGGAAGTTTCTAGAGCTTGTGTGAGAGGTGGCTAGTTTGAGCATTACTGTTTGCCTCTGTCTATTAGAGACATGGAGGGGGCAGACCTGAGATGAATTTCAGATTTCCTATCCATTGGTCAATGTTACTCTTGAATAGGGTTAGAAGGTGGACTCTTTCATGTGGATGGGGAGTCTGTTCCAGAACATGGGGATCATGGAGACTCTTCTGTCTCACCAACATGGCATATTTATGTCACAACCAAAATTTAAATCCTTTGATCTAGCGGTTCTGATGCTGTTCATTTTGCAGATGTGCAAAAGGCCTATCACAGCTGGATCAGAGGATTCCTTGTGTGTCTGACATAGCTCACCTCTCTGTAGCTTGAAGGAGATGGCATATAGAGATGTTGCTTTAAGGCAAGCCATATAGGACAATGTGTTCATACAAAGGGTTGTCCTAGTAAGGAGCCTTTATGGGGATTCCAACTGTTGCATATATCTGGTCAGGTACTTGCCAAAGGGGGCATTATATTCAGTGATGGGTCTAATAAGGGCTGACTTCCTTGGACCTCAGTGCCATACTCTTATAAGTTTGGCAATGTAGAATGATTTCCTTATTATCTTGGCCACATGTTGGACAAAGGCCAGATTACTGTCTACATACATTCCCAGATCCCTGACAACTGGGTTAACTCTTTAGGATGTCTTATTGATGGAGTAATTACCCTGGGTGGCAGTTTTCCCAAAATCCCAAAAGGTACTAATGCATTTCTTGACATTGAAGTTGTCTGTAAGTTTGGCACTAATCATTTGTCTGTGTTGGACCCTCTTGTAAGATTTTTGTCATCAGGGGAGGGGTGTACTATAGCTCCCAGTTTGCAGTTATCTTTGAACTTGGTCAGCCACAAGACCCTGTCATTAGCCTTTACCTCCGAGAAGCAGATGCCAAGTAGGAACAGTCTCAGCACACAACCCTGAGGTACCCCTGCTGGTGACCAGTCTTAGTGCAGGTGGTATCACCATCCCTGACTTCCTGGGTCCTGTGAGCCATCTGGCAAGTTATGTAGGGGATTATTCCCAATTTGGTGAGTTTGTTGACCCTACCAGAGTAGAGTATTGTATCGAGCATCTTAGCCGGGTCCAGGTAGGCATATGCACAGTTTTTCCCACATCCATTATCTTTATGATCACCTCAAGTCCACCAGGTTTAATAGGCATGACCTTCCCTTGGCACTGCCATGACCTGCTCCCTGTTAATAGTTGGGGGAGTTATGCTAGTTGGTATTTCATGGGGAGGAAGCAGGGATAGAGAGGTGGTTGAAGTTTGAGCTGAATTTGTCAGCCAGTAAATTTGCTATGTCACTCTGCTCACTGATGGTGGCACCTCTGACCACCAGTTCTTTGTTGTGTGCTGTCTTCAAAGTTTTGGACATGGCTGTAGAAGGCCTTGTGGTTGCTTTTAGCCTGTGAGGCTATCTTGACATCATAATTGGCCTTATTGGACTTGCTCCTAGAAGTTGTCTAAACAAAATGGGGAAACTATCATTATGGGATTTGCTCTTCCAGACTTCAGTCATGTTTTTTTTTCCCTTTTGTTAAGGTTAGAATTCTGCCAGTGTGGTTTCTTTAATGTTTACTTCTAGTAGGTGCAACTGCCTCTATACAGCCACTTACATTGCTGTATAAGATCTCTGAACAATTCTTAAGAGTTTGTTGTGAACTCTGGGTTGTGAGGGGCACTGAGTTTTGACAGAGTATCACTTAATGATGTAGTTTTCTTTGGAATAGTTCCTAACAATTACAGGGTTTGCTGGGGCTACAGAGTTGTTTTTTATTTCAAGGAGACTGCTTTGTAGTCCGACATCAGTGAGGATGTCACATGGGGTGTGCAGCACTCTTCCGTATTGGTGAGTATTGGGGCCAGTATGTTTGAACCTCTGGTGGGTGTGCGCACATTGAGCTTGTCTGGTCAATGGTATTTCTGTTCAAGTCCAGGAATTGTACCTGTAAGTATGAGGCAGTGTATGTTTCCCAGACTATAGAGCTGTAGTTGGTCTCCTATGAATGGGGTATTTGGTTTAATGGTGAGTGTCTCCAGTAGGTCTAGGTATGAGCTCTGGGATTCTAGGGATGCAAAAGGTGACCTATAGCTTGCCAGGATATGGTATAGGACTTTATCTTTGGTGATTTGCACATGTATAAATTCCAGGGTATCGTCCTGTTTAACCAATGTAGAGTTATGCTTGTTGCTAATACAGATGGAGAATCCTCCACCTCTTGTCCCTGTCTGTGCAGTATATCTGTCAGGTTGGCTATGGAGAAATATGGAAATTGCATATCCATGTTTGGACCTGTATTTGGATGGGATACTGTAGACTGGGTTATGCAGGGGTCTCCTTGGGTGAGCTCTGGGGATTGGTACTAAACTAGGTTAGATTGTACTAAGATTTGATGCTCGTGCTGCTTAATGTGTCAGTTACCTGCTCTAATCTTGTCTCCATACAGTGTCTTTGTTTTGGCCACACTAAGTTACAGGTTTTAGTTTTAAGATGGATAAAATCTTTTTCTGGGCGTTTGGTCTGTACAGGGCACTGCAAACCTCTTAATGCAGTAACACGAAATAAGATTGCTTGCAAGTGTAATGCTACAATAAAACAACACTGTCAAGGTAATTTCAAGTGTTAGGGACCTTTTAGAATAATTTAAATCAACAAATGAAGCAATGGCAGTCTAAAGTACAAAACAAAGTAAATCTCTTATTTGCCAAAGGCGGAGCACGATTAACTCAGGATCCCTTAAGAGTGTGGTAAGGGTGCCAATCAGATGGGAGCTCTGGAAAAAGGAGACAATGTATAGTAATTGAGGTTTAATCAAATGCAATACTGGTGTGCTCTTTGTATTATGGATATATGGAAAACAATGTGCGGGAAAGTATTTAACTAGGTTACACGAAAGATGATAGAAATGAACAAGGGAGAGAGAGACTTTAAGATCCCCATAAGGGGTGGAGGCCACCAACGTAGCCTTAAGCATCACCACAAGGGTCACTTAAGTACAACTTAAAATATTTAAGCAGAATTTAAATGAAACCTTTTTTCTTTTTTTTGGTGAAAAGCTTGCATCTGACACCTGTGATAATGTAAGAGAGATTGTAGAAGGTATAGGATAAAGCAAGAGCACTTGTACTAAAGAGCTATTCCTATTACATTTGAGAGCACTTTTGTTACTAATAAATTATGTATATACTACCAAGTTATGGGGAAGAGTCTTCAAATGGAAGGAGACTCGTGGGAAAGGTCAAGGAACTGCAAGTGTAAGGATGCACACACTGCAAGTAAACTGATCATCAAAAAAAGATGAGGTGTGGGGGAAAAACAACAGGCACATAGCTGGGGTGCAGATATAAGATAACTAGGTTGATCCAGGGCAGAAGGGAAAATACTAGCCGACAGGCATATTGTAAATAGTTTTTTGTTAAAGAAGGAGGTCTGTGTGTAGTGGGAAGCAACTGGTCAAGTGTTATAATACATAATTCAGTCTGAAGTTTCCCTTTGAAAGGATAGGGGTGGTCATAATGTAAAATTAAGCTGAATAGCGACAATATGCACATTGCTCTCGTTTCTGCCTACAAAACCTGGTGTTTTATGACTGTCTCTCTCTGTACATAAGACATTGTAATCACTGGGTGTAGCAATTTCAGTGATCAATGCACCTTTCGTCTTCTTTTCTTGGACTACTATATCTGGTTTTCTCTCATCAAGTTTTGAACTATTAGTAATGGGTGATCCCATGTGATATAAACTTCATTTTCTATAATGCTTTGTGGTTCATGTTTTCAGTGTTTTTCAGCTACTTCAATATTATGTTTGCACAATCCCCAATGCAACAGTCTTGCCACATTATGTCTTTCAATATGCAGTCCTTTTGCCATTAATATATCACAACCAGCAACAAGATGTGCAACTCTTTCCAATTCTGTTTTATAAAATCTACATTTGTCTGTTTCTCCCACATGTTCAATGGGCTTTGTAAACCAGTATGTATGTAGTCCACTATCTTGAGCCACCAATATTAACCTTTTGTCTTTTGGTTTAAATTCACCTCTCCTTATCTCCTTAACTTTTCCTGCATTTAATCCTGATCAACATGAGGTTGTTCCAAGAGTTTTCTATACTTGCAATCATATTTATGCATTTTCCACATTTCTTGCCTTCTCATCTGATCCTTCACCTTATATACTTTTGTTTTCTGACACGTTCAGTTGCTGCTTGATTTTTCTCTACTACTGGTTTGATTTCCATTCCTGCTTAATGTCAATATGCTTCTGCTAAACTAAACAGTGAAGTCATCTTAGACTTATTCTCCTCATGTTTCAAAACTTTTACTATGTTTGGGTTTTGTGAGGTCAGTAGATATCCATGCAGTCCCATAGTTGGGGATCTATACATGTAATCAATTTCAAGGAAACCCATATCCTCCTCAGAAGAGGGTATATATGGTCTTTGTACACACTGTTTTAATTGTTTGAGAATGAAACATCCCTGTCTTCATGTCCAGCACGTCACTCTAAAACTGTAAGTTAGGACAGGAAGAGCAAATTGGTTTTTAGCTCCTAGATGTCAACTCTGTTTTCAGTATTAATTTTAGTCTTCTAAAATAATGCCTAAGTTTTATTTGCATTTGTTCATGTTTTATTGTTGATCCTTCATCCATTCCCAAATTTTTATACACTCCCTCTTGCTCAGGTTCTTTTGTATCACATTCCTTTCCCAAACTGGTGATGCAGTTTTCCTGCTAAAAAGGTTGCTTTTGCACATTTATCAAGACCAAATGGCATTCTTGTGTCATCTGAAAAAAATGTGACCACTTGCAATTGTGCTTTCAGTTCCTCGTCTGAACTATACAGTTTTAAATCTACAAAAAGTCTTTACACTGTTGTTTTCTGGGAGCCAAATTGTAGCCATGACCTAATCTGTTAAGTGGACAACTTAATAGTTAAGGACAAGACAAAACAGCAGCGGTGACAAGTCACCCTGGAATATCCTCCTTTGAAATTTTATCCCTGGAATAATAAATTGTCCTTTATCATGGCTTAACTGCAAAGTGGTTTGCCACTGTAATGTAATTGATTAGTGTAGGGTGTATCTTGCACATTTTAGACACTATCCATGAATGTGGTATACTGTCAGATGCTTTTTTTTCTTTTTATAGTCTTTCCATGCCATACTTAGTTTTTTCCCCTTTTTACAATTCTGAATTATGACTAATAAATGGTTCTTTGTTCCATATGACTTTCTTTTGTTACCCTTTTGTTCTGTTGCCTTGATTGAGTTTTCTTCTAAATGACTATAAACTGTCGGCATCAATTCCAGTGTGTAGCTTATATGTCGTCTGAAGGCAAGTTACTGGGCTATAGTTTTTAGGATAGCTTGTAGGTTTGCTCTTAAGTAGGAGTATTGTTTTTCCTGTTAACCAGGCTACTGTCTGTTCGGGGTGTGCATATAAATAGTTCTTACGCATGGTTAAATCTTCATATAAAGATGTTAATATTTTTTAGTCAGAAGTTGGGTACTGCATCTGGGCCTGAGGTTTTCCAATTAGCAGCTTTTCTTAATGTTGTTTCAGTCTCTAGCCGTTACTGGCAGTCCTCTGGTTAAGGACAAGATCTATTTGTCTGTCCTTAAGTCAAATTTGTATGCAAGTTGAAACCTGTACATGGAACGTTCTACTGTACTGTAATACAATACAGTACAGTAGAACATTTCATTAAAAATGTTAAACTTGCCTCTTTTTAAGCTTCACTTCACATTTCTGTACTACAGGCATCACCCACGAATGTTTTTCCCTCTTTCCTGAACTTTCAGATCTCTGCCAGACCTCCTACTGTCACCTAGACCCTAATGAGCCACAATGTTATTTGCCCATTTTACTGTGCAGTACAGTAACTGCTTCAATACTGTGTACTGTACAAGCCAGCAGTCCTGACTAATCAGATCACCAACACAGTGATCTCTTAACCAGTCGGATCTCTGGTTCTCCGTGAAGGTGGAAGTAACTGCTCTAACAAGATGTAAGCAGTTTCATGAATGGGGAAAATGGGGGGAAAGAAAAGTGCAACAGAATTCTTCATTTTAAGGTTTAGATTTGGGCAACTTTAAAATTTTTTTATTTTTCATGTTATTTCCGACATTGCTGCAGCCCATTCTTATCTGTGGGTCGTCTGCAAGTTGGATGTCTAACTCGAAGACTGCCTGTACTTCATTCCATTTCATATTCTATACAGTTGAACTTCTCATTCTTTCTTTTACTACTTCTGTCCTTTTAGCATCTTTATATTCCACAAGATCTCGGGCAGCACAGTGGTGTAAAGGTTAATGTTGTTGCCTCACAACAAGAGGTTCTTCGGTTTGATTCTTGGCTGGGGTGCCTTCTGTGAGGAATCTGTGTTTGGGATCTACTGGAAAGAACCACAGTATCCAATGGATATAATGAGTAAGGAATGACTTGCTAAAAGATTATGATCAGTGAGACCTGATAATTCTCTATAGTCCATGAAGTTCTATTCTATAGTCCATGAAGTTCTATCTACTGTTACAAAAAAGTGTTTACCAGCTTTGAAAGCTACCCTGATAACAGGGCCATAGCAGCACTTAAAGGTGTGTAACAAATGGTAACACATCTGGCAACGTTATGGTAGAGTCTCTTGCTACAATAGTGTGTAAATGGGTTGTATTTTTAGTGTAATTCTGTCCCTTCGTGCACTATAGGTTAGTTGGTGATTAGGAGTATTAGGTTTGACATTGGAATATAGAAAGATTACTAAAAAAAAATCTGAGCAGATATTAGAGATGAAAACACAGTTTGTTATAGAGGTGAGAACTTGGAATGTCTGGGAAAAAAAAAAACGCTTATAAAGCTCTGTTAGAGACTGTCAATAGCAGTGATAAATTGCTAAGGTTAAACTGAGACAGAAAATTATCCCAGCCAATTGGAGAAGAGGTGGGCACAGTTCTGTAGGTTGTTTGATCTTTGCTTGCATGTGTTGGCACAAATGCGGTCTACACCAGGTGGACTTAACAAAATGTTCCTGAAAAGTGAGGGATTATGTTGGAGTTGTAATCTGGAACCAAGAGGTAACTGGGGGCATATATTTGGAAAATGTATGTACTATAGTTTTGTGGGTATATACTAGGCTAAGCACCACCATTACCCTGATAAACCTAGCAGTGCAGTCCAGCCCAACTGTGTCACTGTTTATCATGGGTGTTAGGAAGAGGTATGTTAGTTTGTTAGGAAGTTTCTAGAGCTTGTGTGAGAGGTGGCTAGTTTGAGCATTACTGTTTGCCTCTGTCTATTAGAGACATGGAGGGGGCAGACCTGAGATGAATTTCAGATTTCCTATCCATTGGTCAATGTTACTCTTGAATAGGGTTAGAAGGTGGACTCTTTCATGTGGATGGGGAGTCTGTTCCAGAACATGGGGATCATGGAGACTCTTCTGTCTCACCAACATGGCATATTTATGTCACAACCAAAATTTAAATCCTTTGATCTAGCGGTTCTGATGCTGTTCATTTTGCAGATGTGCAAAAGGCCTATCACAGCTGGATCAGAGGATTCCTTGTGTGTCTGACATAGCTCACCTCTCTGTAGCTTGAAGGAGATGGCATATAGAGATGTTGCTTTAAGGCAAGCCATATAGGACAATGTGTTCATACAAAGGGTTGTCCTAGTAAGGAGCCTTTATGGGGATTCCAACTGTTGCATATATCTGGTCAGGTACTTGCCAAAGGGGGCATTATATTCAGTGATGGGTCTAATAAGGGCTGACTTCCTTGGACCTCAGTGCCATACTCTTATAAGTTTGGCAATGTAGAATGATTTCCTTATTATCTTGGCCACATGTTGGACAAAGGCCAGATTACTGTCTACATACATTCCCAGATCCCTGACAACTGGGTTAACTCTTTAGGATGTCTTATTGATGGAGTAATTACCCTGGGTGGCAGTTTTCCCAAAATCCCAAAAGGTACTAATGCATTTCTTGACATTGAAGTTGTCTGTAAGTTTGGCACTAATCATTTGTCTGTGTTGGACCCTCTTGTAAGATTTTTGTCATCAGGGGAGGGGTGTACTATAGCTCCCAGTTTGCAGTTATCTTTGAACTTGGTCAGCCACAAGACCCTGTCATTAGCCTTTACCTCCGAGAAGCAGATGCCAAGTAGGAACAGTCTCAGCACACAACCCTGAGGTACCCCTGCTGGTGACCAGTCTTAGTGCAGGTGGTATCACCATCCCTGACTTCCTGGGTCCTGTGAGCCATCTGGCAATCTGGCAAGTTATGTAGGGGATTATTCCCAATTTGGTGAGTTTGTTGACCCTACCAGAGTAGAGTATTGTATCGAGCATCTTAGCCGGGTCCAGGTAGGCATATGCACAGTTTTTCCCACATCCATTATCTTTATGATCACCTCAAGTCCACCAGGTTTAATAGGCATGACCTTCCCTTGGCACTGCCATGACCTGCTCCCTGTTAATAGTTGGGGAGTTATGCTAGTTGGTATTTCATGGGGAGGAAGCAGGGATAGAGAGGTGGTTGAAGTTTGAGCTGAATTTGTCAGCCAGTAAATTTGCTATGTCACTCTGCTCACTGATGGTGGCACCTCTGACCACCAGTTCTTTGTTGTGTGCTGTCTTCAAAGTTTTGGACATGGCTGTAGAAGGCCTTGTGGTTGCTTTTAGCCTGTGAGGCTATCTTGACATCATAATTGGCCTTATTGGACTTGCTCCTAGAAGTTGTCTAAACAAAATGGGGAAACTATCATTATGGGATTTGCTCTTCCAGACTTCAGTCATGTTTTTTTTTCCCTTTTGTTAAGGTTAGAATTCTGCCAGTGTGGTTTCTTTAATGTTTACTTCTAGTAGGTGCAACTGCCTCTATACAGCCACTTACATTGCTGTATAAGATCTCTGAACAATTCTTAAGAGTTTGTTGTGAACTCTGGGTTGTGAGGGGCACTGAGTTTTGACAGAGTATCACTTAATGATGTAGTTTTCTTTGGAATAGTTCCTAACAATTACAGGGTTTGCTGGGGCTACAGAGTTGTTTTTTATTTCGAAGGAGACTGCTTTGTAGTCCGACATCAGTGAGGATGTCACATGGGGTGTGCAGCACTCTTCCGTATTGGTGAGTATTGGGGCCAGTATGTTTGAACCTCTGGTGGGTGTGCGCACATTGAGCTTGTCTGGTCAATGGTATTTCTGTTCAAGTCCAGGAATTGTACCTGTAAGTATGAGGCAGTGTATGTTTCCCAGACTATAGAGCTGTAGTTGGTCTCCTATGAATGGGGTATTTGGTTTAATGGTGAGTGTCTCCAGTAGGTCTAGGTATGAGCTCTGGGATTCTAGGGATGCAAAAGGTGACCTATAGCTTGCCAGGATATGGTATAGGACTTTATCTTTGGTGATTTGCACATGTATAAATTCCAGGGTATCGTCCTGTTTAACCAATGTAGAGTTATGCTTGTTGCTAATACAGATGGAGAATCCTCCACCTCTTGTCCCTGTCTGTGCAGTATATCTGTCAGGTTGGCTATGGAGAAATATGGAAATTGCATATCCATGTTTGGACCTGTATTTGGATGGGATACTGTAGACTGGGTTATGCAGGGGTCTCCTTGGGTGAGCTCTGGGGATTGGTACTAAACTAGGTTAGATTGTACTAAGATTTGATGCTCGTGCTGCTTAATGTGTCAGTTACCTGCTCTAATCTTGTCTCCATACAGTGTCTTTGTTTTGGCCACACTAAGTTACAGGTTTTAGTTTTAAGATGGATAAAATCTTTTTCTGGGCGTTTGGTCTGTACAGGGCACTGCAAACCTCTTAATGCAGTAACACGAAATAAGATTGCTTGCAAGTGTAATGCTACAATAAAACAACACTGTCAAGGTAATTTCAAGTGTTAGGGACCTTTTAGAATAATTTAAATCAACAAATGAAGCAATGGCAGTCTAAAGTACAAAACAAAGTAAATCTCTTATTTGCCAAAGGCGGAGCACGATTAACTCAGGATCCCTTAAGAGTGTGGTAAGGGTGCCAATCAGATGGGAGCTCTGGAAAAAGGAGACAATGTATAGTAATTGAGGTCTAATCAAATGCAATACTGGTGTGCTCTTTGTATTATGGATATATGGAAAACAATGTGCGGGAAAGTATTTAACTAGGTTACACGAAAGATGATAGAAATGAACAAGGGAGAGAGAGACTTTAAGATCCCCATAAGGGGTGGAGGCCACCAACGTAGCCTTAAGCATCACCACAAGGGTCACTTAAGTACAACTTAAAATATTTAAGCAGAATTTAAATGAAACCTTTTTTCTTTTTTTTGGTGAAAAGCTTGCATCTGACACCTGTGATAATGTAAGAGAGATTGTAGAAGGTATAGGATAAAGCAAGAGCACTTGTACTAAAGAGCTATTCCTATTACATTTGAGAGCACTTTTGTTACTAATAAATTATGTATATACTACCAAGTTATGGGGAAGAGTCTTCAAATGGAAGGAGACTCGTGGGAAAGGTCAAGGAACTGCAAGTGTAAGGATGCACACACTGCAAGTAAACTGATCATCAAAAAAAGATGAGGTGTGGGGGAAAAACAACAGGCACATAGCTGGGGTGCAGATATAAGATAACTAGGTTGATCCAGGGCAGAAGGGAAAATACTAGCCGACAGGCATATTGTAAATAGTTTTTTGTTAAAAGAAGGAGGTCTGTGTGTAGTGGGAAGCAACTGGTCAAGTGTTATAATACATAATTCAGTCTGAAGTTTCCCTTTGTAAGGATAGGGTGGTCATAATGTAAAATTAAGCTGAATAGCGACAATATGCACATTGCTCTCGTTTCTGCCTACAAAACCTGGTGTTTTATGACTGTCTCTCTCTGTACATAAGACATTGTAATCACTGGGTGTAGCAATTTCAGTGATCAATGCACCTTTCGTCTTCTTTTCTTGGACTACTATATCTGGTTTTCTCTCATCAAGTTTTGAACTATTAGTAATGGGTGATCCCATGTGATATAAACTTCATTTTCTATAATGCTTTGTGGTTCATGTTTTCAGTGTTTTTCAGCTACTTCAATATTATGTTTGCACAATCCCCAATGCAACAGTCTTGCCACATTATGTCTTTCAATATGCAGTCCTTTTGCCATTAATATATCACAACCAGCAACAAGATGTGCAACTCTTTCCAATTCTGTTTTATAAAATCTACATTTGTCTGTTTCTCCCACATGTTCAATGGGCTTTGTAAACCAGTATGTATGTAGTCCACTATCTTGAGCCACCAATATTAACCTTTTGTCTTTTGGTTTAAATTCACCTCTCCTTATCTCCTTAACTTTTCCTGCATTTAATCCTGATCAACATGAGGTTGTTCCAAGAGTTTTCTATACTTGCAATCATATTTATGCATTTTCCACATTTCTTGCCTTCTCATCTGATCCTTCACCTTATATACTTTTGTTTTCTGACACGTTCAGTTGCTGCTTGATTTTTCTCTACTACTGGTTTGATTTCCATTCCTGCTTAATGTCAATATGCTTCTGCTAAACTAAACAGTGAAGTCATCTTAGACTTATTCTCCTCATGTTTCAAAACTTTTACTATGTTTGGGTTTTGTGAGGTCAGTAGATATCCATGCAGTCCCATAGTTGGGGATCTATACATGTAATCAATTTCAAGGAAACCCATATCCTCCTCAGAAGAGGGTATATATGGTCTTTGTACACACTGTTTTAATTGTTTGAGAATGAAACATCCCTGTCTTCATGTCCAGCACGTCACTCTAAAACTGTAAGTTAGGACAGGAAGAGCAAATTGGTTTTTAGCTCCTAGATGTCAACTCTGTTTTCAGTATTAATTTTAGTCTTCTAAAATAATGCCTAAGTTTTATTTGCATTTGTTCATGTTTTATTGTTGATCCTTCATCCATTCCCAAATTTTTATACACTCCCTCTTGCTCAGGTTCTTTTGTATCACATTCCTTTCCCAAACTGGTGATGCAGTTTTCCTGCTAAAAAGGTTGCTTTTGCACATTTATCAAGACCAAATGGCATTCTTGTGTCATCTGAAAAAAATGTGATCACATGCAATTGTGCTTTCAGTTCCTCGTCTGAACTATACAGTTTTAAATCTACAAAAAGTCTTTACACTGTTGTTTTCTGGGAGCCAAATTGTAGCCATGACCTAATCTGTTAAGTGGACAACTTAATAGTTAAGGACAAGACAAAACAGCAGCGGTGACAAGTCACCCTGGAATATCCTCCTTTGAAATTTTATCCCTGGAATAATAAATTGTCCTTTATCATGGCTTAACTGCAAAGTGGTTTGCCACTGTAATGTAATTGATTAGTGTAGGGTGTATCTTGCACATTTTAGACACTATCCATGAATGTGGTATACTGTCAGATGCTTTTTTTTCTTTTTATAGTCTTTCCATGCCATACTTAGTTTTTTCCCCTTTTTACAATTCTGAATTATGACTAATAAATGGTTCTTTGTTCCATATGACTTTCTTTTGTTACCCTTTTGTTCTGTTGCCTTGATTGAGTTTTCTTCTAAATGACTATAAACTGTCGGCATCAATTCCAGTGTGTAGCTTATATGTCGTCTGAAGGCAAGTTACTGGGCTATAGTTTTTAGGATAGCTTGTAGGTTTGCTCTTAAGTAGGAGTATTGTTTTTCCTGTTAACCAGGCTACTGTCTGTTCGGGGTGTGCATATAAATAGTTCTTACGCATGGTTAAATCTTCATATAAAGATGTTAATATTTTTTAGTCAGAAGTTGGGTACTGCATCTGGGCCTGAGGTTTTCCAATTAGCAGCTTTTCTTAATGTTGTTTCAGTCTCTAGCCGTTACTGGCAGTCCTCTGGTTAAGGACAAGATCTATTTGTCTGTCCTTAAGTCAAATTTGTATGCAAGTTGAAACCTGTACATGGAACGTTCTACTGTACTGTAATACAATACAGTACAGTAGAACATTTCATTAAAAATGTTAAACTTGCCTCTTTTTAAGCTTCACTTCACATTTCTGTACTACAGGCATCACCCACGAATGTTTTTCCCTCTTTCCTGAACTTTCAGATCTCTGCCAGACCTCCTACTGTCACCTAGACCCTAATGAGCCACAATGTTATTTGCCCATTTTACTGTGCAGTACAGTAACTGCTTCAATACTGTGTACTGTACAAGCCAGCAGTCCTGACTAAT
This sequence comes from Protopterus annectens, assembly GCF_019279795.1. Taxonomy (NCBI): domain Eukaryota; kingdom Metazoa; phylum Chordata; order Ceratodontiformes; family Protopteridae; genus Protopterus; species Protopterus annectens. The sequence goes on from NC_056751.1 coordinate 150,649,109, forward strand.
CAGATCAACAGTTCTAAGGGATGGGAAGTGAAGAATCTCTAAGTTAGATTTGAATAAAATAAGTCGAATTCTCAATTTATTGGGCCTAATTTTTTCAGATCCGACTTCTCACATTCTATCGTGCTCTCATTTTTACTACTCTGTCTTTTCATTTATATTCAAAGTTGCCCATTTTTATTTTGCCTTACATTTTCGATCTGGGGCTTGTAGGAATTTGTTGTCACAAGACTTCTGATTTGGGGTGCTTCTAGATTGTTGGACCTGAAACCATATCCATGATTATTAAGTCTGAAGTTTATCATGACAAATTTAAGCTGAACTACTATAGCCATGAGCTTATGTTAAAAATGTACCACTGAAGTATGTAAGCCTGCACAAAGTGTGTAAATGTAATTTTATTAGGTTTTGAATAGGTTAAATGTTGATTTAAATCTGCTTGATAAAGTTGTATAGGAGATTGGTGCTGGAAAAAAAGTTATAAATCTGAGAGATATAGAGTGAAAACAGTTAAGAGGAAATTAGCTGGAAAAGTAAGTCTGTAGGTGTTGATTTTGCAGGTTACAGCGTTACCCAGATTAAAAGTGAAGTGAGGGTTATTTGTTGATTGGACAAGGGTAACGGGATTAAAATGTTCTAATGGGGTTATTAGTAACACCAAGTAACTGGGCATAAATGTATGTTATGTTTGGGGTATTATGTAGACCTACTGTTAGAGTGCAGTAGCACTGTTCCTGTTTACATGGGGGGAGATAGTATTTAGATTTCTACTTGGTAATGTATTTGAGTTAGTGCTCTTCATTGGAGGAGGCAGACTGGATATAGATTTCTTCCACATGATTTATAAAATATCTTTATTGGTGGGTCTGTTCAATGGATTGAACCTTCCACACAGGATTTTTGTCACAATACCTTTTAGCTTGAGGTCATTGAGATGTGCAAGGCAAGCATAAGGACTGTGTTCTACAAGTCCTTGAGCTTAGGGATCATTGAATTTGTAGGCGCCAAGGCATTTTCATAAGGGTCTATAAGGGCTTTGGTTCCAACTTTATATTGGCAGTATGAATTATTTCATGTGGCAAAGGCGATTCTTACTCATCCAACCTAAATGGAATTAGATGTTTTTATATTCCCTGTGGCACCAATCAATACATCATCTGACATGGTTTCTTAGTGCTATATGGTTTACCCTGTGAGTTTTCAAAAGGTACTATGCTCATTGAGTTTCTTAATTGGCACACACTGTTTACCTTTGAGCATCAGAGGGTCTAGCCCATGAGTACTGCTGGTACCACAGCTGTCAACCTACTCCGGCGTGCCATGGCATCTGCAATAGTAGTTCCATTTGTGAGTGTTACCTCCGATGGTTGTGAGCATCTGCCGGCAGTAGTAGATTTTCCCAATTATTTTGACCCTCAAGTAATTATGGCATACCTCCTGGCATGCCATTTCCCTCCTTATTTGATATCAGTATTTATGGAGACCCTTGGATGTGATCTGTTTAGGATTTGCTATGTATTTCATGGGGGACGAAAGTTTGGTTGGCTAATTTGCAGCGTAAAGCTGTTCTTACTGTGGGCACTTGACACATTTGTTTGCTGTTCAAAGTTTTACATGGAACCTTTGGTTGCTTTAGCTTAGCATTTTCTTGTTATTGATTCTCCAGGTGTTCAATGGACTTCATAGGGATGCTCTTCAGACTTCATCTGTTTTCTTTTAAGGTTGTTTGATTGGTTTAGACTAGTTGCAATCCTATAGATTCTTGGATAGTCCTAACAATTAAGGTTTGTGGAATTTTTAGGGACTGTTTTGCGAATCATAGATGTATTTGAATTCCTAAATGGTTTGGGGCCAGTTGTTTATCGGGTGCTTGTGTCGTCATGGATTCTGTCAGATTCCGTAGTATGGGCAGTATGTTTCCCTTGGTGGTTGGTTCTTAATGGTATTTGTTAATGGATGTCCGTAGTTAGGATGAGTCGATTAGGTGAGGTCCTATGTGGATTGGTTAGGTTCTGTATCAGTATATCGGGTTCTGTAAAAGTGATATGCTTGGATAGATGGAATCTTTTGCCTGTTTCAGTATCGTCGTTCATGAGATATGTTGCAATCAGTGGACCTATTTGGTCTGTGCGTTTGCAGGGGCTTGGGATTGGATTGATACAGTTTGACTATTTGATGGTCTGTATGGGTTATGCAGGGCTCCTGTGTCTGGTTGGCAACTAGTTAAGTTAGTTTAGTGTCTTTGGCGTTTGTCTTCGCTCAACTCTTTGACACAATAAGTTTTATTAAGTATAAAACTTCGGTTTTGTAGGGCTAAATTAATCAACAAATAAGATGGCAGTTAAGTACAAAACAAAGTAATATTTCAGGGGACTTTAGATTTAAATAATGAACAATGGAGTCTAAAGAACAAGTAATTTATTTCAAAGGGGAATACTGGTCCTTGATTGGTAAGGCAATGTGGGATTAAGGACAAGTATAGAATGAAAAAGAAACTTGTCATAGGTAGGAACAAGTGCAAGATACAGGTCACAAGTAAATAAAAAAGAGATTTAAGACCTTGGAAAGCCATCACACGGTATTAAGAAATTAAAATATAAGCAGAATTTATAAACTTTCTTTTTTGGAACTTTCTAATTGTAATTAAAGTTGGAAGGTTAAAGAAGAGACTGTAAAGGTAATCATTAGAGCACTTTCAATAAATGATATCAAAGTAGGGGGACAAAGGAAAGCTGGAGTAAGAACTAGTGTAGGGCAAAGAATAACGACACAAAATAGTTGGAAAAAAAGGATCTGGTGAGTAAGAACTGGTCAGGAAAAAAATCAGCGAAGCTTTGAAATAGTTTTTAAAGAAATGTGTAGGAAGCAATGTCGTTTTTACAATGTTAAGTTCCTTGAAAGAAGGGTCATTGTAAATTAGTGATCAATGCACTTCTCTCTTTCTGCTACAACTGGTTTTCTCTCTCGTTAACATTGTAATGGGTGACATTATATAATCATTTCTTTTTTGGTCTTTCGGTTTTCCTCTCAATTTTGACATAATGGATCTGAATATTCTTTCATATGCGTTTTGTTATTTCACACCAAATTATTTCCAATCCTAAATCTACATTTGTCTTTCAATTCAGCTTTTCCATTATTATCACACAGCACAATTAACCTTTTTTGTTTAAATCACTTCTTTCTCCATTTCTGCTTTAACCGTATAGTGTCCAATTTACCAATATATTTTGCTTTTTTTTTCCTTCTATCTCCTTACTTTTCTTTTCTGACACTAGTTGTCGATTTTCTTACTACTTTTGATTTCCATTCTGCTTTCATATCTTCCTATAACTTGTTCTAACTATTCTCTATTTTCACTTTTGTTTTTTGTAGTCATAGTTCTGCACAAGTGGATCTAACATTTCATTTCAAAACTTCTTGGGGTTTAGGTCTGTACCATGTATGTTGGATATCTGTTCATTCAAGACCAACTTAGAAGAGGAATTGGTTTTGTCAATGTTAATTGTTTAGATAATTGTCTTCTAAGCATTAATGATTGCAGAAATTGTTTACTCCAATTAACTCTTTTCAGTTTTTTTGTTCAATTCCAATTATGCATTTTCTGTTAGTTGTTCACATTCAAAATCATCTTGTGTCTTGAAATTCCTTCAATGTGTCAGTTCCTGCTAATTCTTTTAATTACAAACTCATTTGTTTGAAAATGTACCATGCTTCTTTAGTCCTAATATAGAAACAAAAAGTCTACCTGTTTCTAAATTTACCTGAATTAATGCTTAATGTTAACGCAAAGGTGCAGTATGAATATTTTATTATCCATTAAATTCCTATTGGTAACTGCAATGTTTCTTATGTTTATTATTAGTTCTTACATTTTAGACACTATCCATGAATGTGGTATACTGTCAGATGCTTTTTTCTTTTTATAGTCTTTCCATGCCATACTTAGTTTTTTCCCCTTTTACAATTCTGAATTATGACTAATAAATGGTTCTTTGTTCCATATGACTTTCTTTTGTTACCCTTTTGTTCTGTTGCCTTGATTGAGTTTTCTTCTAAATGACTATAAACTGTCGGCATCAATTCCAGTGTGTAGCTTATATGTCGTCTGAAGGCAAGTTACTGGGCTATAGTTTTTAGGATAGCTTGTAGGTTTGCTCTTAAGTAGGAGTATTGTTTTTCCTGTTAACCAGGCTACTGTCTGTTCGGGGTGTGCATATAAATAGTTCTTACGCATGGTTAAATCTTCATATAAAGATGTTAATATTTTTTAGTCAGAAGTTGGGTACTGCATCTGGGCCTGAGGTTTTCCAATTAGCAGCTTTTTCAGTCTCTAGCCGTTACTGGCAGTCCTCTGGTTAAGGACAAGATCTATTTGTCTGTCCTTAAGTCAAATTTGTATGCAAGTTGAAACCTGTACATGGAACGTTCTACTGTACTGTAATACAATACAGTACAGTAGAACATTTCATTAAAAATGTTAAACTTGCCTCTTTTTAAGCTTCACTTCACATTTCTGTACTACAGGCATCACCCACGAATGTTTTTCCCTCTTTCCTGAACTTTCAGATCTCTGCCAGACCTCCTACTGTCACCTAGACCCTAATGAGCCACAATGTTATTTGCCCATTTTACTGTGCAGTACAGTAACTGCTTCAATACTGTGTACTGTACAAGCCAGCAGTCCTGACTAATCAGATCACCAACACAGTGATCTCTTAACCAGTCGGATCTCTGGTTCTCCGTGAAGGTGGAAGTAACTGCTCTAACAAGATGTAAGCAGTTTCATGAATGGGGAAAATGGGGGGAAAGAAAAGTGCAACAGAATTCTTCATTTTAAGGTTTAGATTTGGGCAACTTTAAAATTTTTTTATTTTTCATGTTATTTCCGACATTGCTGCAGCCCATTCTTATCTGTGGGTCGTCTGCAAGTTGGATGTCTAACTCGAAGACTGCCTGTACTTCATTCCATTTCATATTCTATACAGTTGAACTTCTCATTCTTTCTTTTACTACTTCTGTCCTTTTAGCATCTTTATATTCCACAAGATCTCGGGCAGCACAGTGGTGTAAAGGTTAATGTTGTTGCCTCACAACAAGAGGTTCTTCGGTTTGATTCTTGGCTGGGGTGCCTTCTGTGAGGAATCTGCATATCCTCTCTGCATTTGTGTGGGTTTCCTCCCACATTCCAAAGACGTGTCTTGAGCATTTTTCCCCAGGCCTCCGCTGAAAATATGCTCTTTCCTGGTCAACAAATGTTTAAATCTTCACAGATATTTCTCTAAAATGTATCTTTTTTGTGGTGGTTCAATTCTTTTTGCCTTGTTTCCAAATCCTCTTTAAAACTCTCTTGGATCATCAATACGTTATTTTGTACCTTTACTTTTATTTGTATCTACATACCTTCCAAGTTTTTTCTGCCTGTGATGACATTTTTAGTTTATTTGTTCTGATACTGCACATTGCTTTTATCATGTCTCTTTCCGAATATTTTTTGTTTATCTGTTCCCTCTTTTATACTCTTAACAGTGACACTTCTTGTCTTAATTCTTTATAGTTTTCTCTATACAATACTTCCATGATGGCATTCAATTTCTCCCCTTCCTTTCCCTTCTTACCTTGTGTTTTTGTGGTAAGACTCTGTTATTAATTTAGCTGCACAGTAATGTATCCTATTTACTTTTGTTATATCACATGAATCTCTATGGACAGTCCTAATTACTGCGTTCATTTGTTTTATCAAGCTTCTAACTTTTTAGGTTTTATTGACTTTCTGTAGTCTGTTTCTTTCATGGATCTTAATATGTCTGTCCATCTCTATTAAATTAGCCAACTCTAACTCTTCTCTTGGATCATTTTCTTCTAAACTGAGGGCACATTTGTGTTCTCCATTTTGTGCAGGCATTCTATAGAAAGTTCCAGCGCATCATCTTGTGCTACATTATCTTCAGTTTCATCCTGTTATCCATTGCTCTTTCATATGGGAACTCAAAGGACTATAACTCCACAGCATTGACTGTCAGAGTTGCCACAGTTTCCAACTGAACATTTGTACTGGCTTCCTGCAGAAGGCTCCAAAGTATCTTCATATAGCAACTGATCAGATGTTTCCTGCTCCAATGAGTTCTCCTTAATTTGGGCATCTATTGCTGTATCCTGCTGTGCTGTTATTTCTACACAAAATCGTTCACTTCACAGGTATTCCATAACTTCTCCATTAGTAATCTTTTCTACTTTTACTCTGTTCTATTTTTTTGTATTGTAAAGTTTTCCATGTGCAGATGTCTTTGCCAGTATTTCTCCAAATATATTCAGTGCTGCTCTTTTTTTATCTTGACTGGTTTTGCTTTATCCTTTGCATAAATATTGCGCCATATTAAGTCTTTTTCTTGCCATGTCCATATTTCTTCTTCAGATGTCTCCTGCTCCTCCTGTTTCCCCTTACTTTGGGGGCTCATTGTTCCATCATGCTGTGATATAACCTGTTCGATTTCCTGCACTAAATCCTTCACTTTGCAGGTTCATAGGTTCATAGGTTTATACTAGGCTATCTGCCCTAAGGCATTTATAAGCCTAGCCCAAATTTTTGTGGCTTATGCCACCCCTTATATGAAAAAATAATGTGCCCATTAGTTTGTTGTGCCTGTGTCCAGCAGTGACACAGAGATGATTCTCGGGATAAACCTACGATCTCCTATCCACAGGTCAAGATTTCTCTTGAACAGAGCCAGCGAGGTGCTCTGCCTCACATGGACCGGGATTTTATTCCACAGCATAGGGAGTCTCTGAGTGATAAATCTATCCCTCCAGCACGTCCTATTTATATTCGTGCTAAGGTTTAAGTTGCTTGCTCTAGTGGTTTTGGTGGATTTGGATTTTTTGAGGTGGAGCATGTCCATTAATTCCGGGTTGGACATGGCCTTGTATGTCAGGCACATGTCACCTCTGAGCAGACGGTATGCAACTGAATAGAGCTGGAGTTTCTTCAATCTGGCAGCATATGACAGATTTTGGAGTCCCTTTATCCTTTTGGTGAGGAACTTTTGGGGTCTCTCCAATTGCTGCAGATGTCGGGTGAGATACATCCCGAATGGGGCATTGTACTCGATCATTGGTCTGATAAGTGAAGAGTACAGGGAACAATGACCTCACTAGATCTGGATGTGAATCCCTTCATGATCAGGTGGGCAATGTAGAAGGTCTTTCTAACCACTTTAGCAACGTGAGTGTCAAAAGAAAGGCCACTGTCAACCTGGGCCCCCAGGTCCCTGATAACCTCTTCTGTGCTTAGTGGATTGCCACCTATATGGTAGCTTGGGGTTACCTTGTTTTTCCCGAAGGGTATGACTATACATTTTTGGCGTTTAACTTCAGGCCATGGCTCTGGCACCAGCTATCTGTTTCCGTGAGTCCCTTCTGAAGGATATCCGTGTCCGATGCACTTTCCACTATGGCGCCCAGTTTGCAGTCGTCTGCAAACTTTGTCAGCCAAAGTCCTCCCATGTTGGCCTGTACTTCTGAAAAGTAGATGCCAAACAATAGGGGGCCAAGGACTGAGCCCTGTGGGACACCACTTGTGACCGGCTTGGAGTCTGACATAGCGCCAGCAACTCTAACCCTGTGGGTTCTGTCCTTAAGCCAGTTTGCAACCCATCTTGTGACATATGGGTTTACATTTAAGCTGGTAAGTTTTTCTACAATACCCGAGTGGGATATTGTGTCGAAGGCCTTTGCAAGGTCAAGGTAGGCTGTATGGACTGCCTTTCCCTCATCAATGGCCTTGGTGACTGTTTCGAAGAAGTCGACCAAGTTCAAAAGGCATGATCTGCCCTTGACTAAGCCAAACTGGGTCGGGTCCAATGTCTGCAAGTCCCCTATATCTTTGTTTATGAGCTCCATTATGATCCTCTCCATAGCTTTGCAGACTAGACTTGTTAAGCTTATGGGGCGGTAATTACCAGGGTCCGTAGAGGCACCGCCTTTGTGGAGTGGGACCACAGTTGCCGTACGCCACTCCTTGGGCACGTATCCTGTGGTAAGGCTGAGATTAAACAGCTGCCTTATGTGCGGGTATAATTCCTCATTTAGCTCGTGTAGCACACAGCCGGGGACACCATCTGGTCCCATTGATGCTGTGTTTTTAGCTTTAGAGAGAGCAGCTTTCACCTGCGCATTTGAGATGTCTGGGAGGCTACACTCTGCTGGGATAGTTATCTCTCCTTTAGGGGGCAGAAGGGGGTGAAGTTTGCACTGAACCTGTCTGCCAGTATGTTGGCAATATCTGTGGGTTCAGTGATTTTTGTATCATTTTGGACTAATTCTGAGCATATCTGGGAGTTTCCACCCAGGTTCCTAACATAGCTGAAAAAGGCCTTATGATTGTCCTTTGAATCCATGGCAATTTTTCTCTCAAAATTGGCCTTAGTTGATTTTATGAGTGCTCGTATTTTTTACTAATAATGATCAGGGGTGACTTCCCCTTTTATGGATTTTGTTCTATCATGTAATAGCTTTCTCCTCTTATTGTAAAGTTTGTTAATGGCTGGGGTCCACCAGACTGGACGTTTGCCCTTTGTGGAAAGAGTCTTGGTTTTATTTGGGATTGCCTGATCCATGCAGTCCTGGAGGTGTTCATAGAAGGCATTTGTAAGGGCTTCCGCAGCTTGGGTTGTGGTTTCCACTGGCTCAGGGGCCTTGAAGGATACCACACCAGTCTTGAGTAGTGTGAAGTTTGCTTTAGAGAAGTTCTTCACTGTGGTCTTTTTTGTTTGGGGTGGGGGCGGGATGTGGATTTCCGGTGAGATTAGTTTATGATCAGATCTCACCAATGAGGGATATACTTCCGGTGTGGAGCATGTTGTCCCCATGTTTGTGATAATGAGATCTAGTATATTTTCTCCTCTCGTGGAAACAGTGACTAGCTGTTCCATGGCATTTGAATTTATGAACTCCAGGAACCGTTGGGCTAGAAAGTTAGGGCTTGAGTAATGTTCCCAGTCTATATTCGGGTAGTTGAAGTCACCCAATATGATGGTGTTTGTATTGTATATCTTCGACTTTTATTTTTTTAATGTCTACTTTACTAATTTTTTGTTCTACATTCCCCCTTTGTGATCTGATTATTATTTTTTTTTTTGTGAAATTTTCCATGCCTTTGCTTGTATTTTTGAATATCTTTGGGGTTGCTTTTTCTGTTGATTAATTTGGTTTTCTCCTTTGCATAAATATTGCACCATATCAGAGCTCTCTCCCACGTTCATAAACCTTCCAAAAGTCTGATTTTGTTTTTTATATTTTCACACTTCCACAGTTGCTTCTTTTTCCAAATGGCCCAGGGTTTCTTGGTCTATAATGTTTTTTATAAATCTGTTGTATTATGAACACAAATTTTTGTTTGAAGCTTCTGACAGTTTTTCTTGTGGAAGTATTTTTTCTTTCCTCCGATTTCTTTTAATCTTTTTGTATATCTTCTGTCTGGAAATTCTGGGTGTGTTGCATAATAGTAACAATACATTCTTTCTTATCCTCAATAGTCCACTTTATTGTCTTTATGGCTCCTTTGGCCTATTAGTTTTTGTGGACTACTACTACCTTTTACAACAGGGAGGGGGGCATCCTCCCCCTGGGCCTGGCCTATTCCTATTGTAGGAATGTTTCCTTGTCTTGAGGATTCTACACTGTCATTTTTTCCAATCATAGTGCCAGTGCACCTACCAGGATTAGGCACTTCTGTATCCTGGGTTTTTTGCACCCAGCTATATTTTTTATTTTAACCTACTTCTCTCTGATGTATGCAATATAAAATGCAGTCTGTATGTTGGTGCTGTCTTGGTACGTTTTTACAAATGCAGGGTCCACCTCATGAAGGTACTCAAGACTTGAGGATGAATTAAATTCCAGTAATACTATTCTCCTTTGCTTGCTGACTTATCTCTCCATTCGGACATCAAATGGGTCAATCTGATGGTGTCAGTCTTCATTTTATCCTCGACAGAGGAGTTTGGTTCTGACTCTGCCGTTACTTCAGCTCATGCCAGCCAAAAACTCTTGAGCTTCACCTCTACCCACAATCCCTCTCTCACAATTACCTTAGATCTCATTTTCTGCTTTCCAAAATGGTCACATTTGCCACTGCTCTCAAGTTTCAGCGGGTTTTTTTTTTTGTTCTGATATTTCTTAAATTTTTTTTCCAAACACTTGGTGTATTCTTACAGTATCATTGTTGATAAATTTCCCTTTACACTTCTGTGTAATTTCCCCACTATCATCGTTGATAGCCGCCCCCCCCCCCCCCCCCAGCCACTTGTCTTTGTTGGCATGGCTGAGAAAGGTAAGGGCCCCTCTGGCTTAAAAAAAAAATGCCAGAAGTGCAGCCATAAAATACCTTTGTCGGATTTTCATTCTTTATGCGTTTGTCTTGGTTCCCTCAATTTACAAGAAGACTGCAGCATTTGTCATGCATTTAGCCATTGAGCCCTTGTTGAAATGTGCAATAAGCTAATTTTGAAAAGTCTGCTTCTGTCAGCATTTAGGGAAGCCCTATCTTTGGACAAAGCTAAAACTGACCTCTCATCCCCTTCATCCTCATCTCCCGTGGACAAAGGAAAGAAAAGGAGTCTCTGGGTTCCAACCTCTCCATCAGTTCCGAAAGGAACGAAATTGAAAATGTCAGTTCCAAAAGTGTCAATGGAATCACAGGCCTCTGCTTCTAAAACACTGGAGCAGAAAACTACTCCAGCACCTATTGTTATCTCCTTTGACTTTGAAGTCCTTGGTGCAGGAAAGCATTTCTGCTTCACTTTCCATGATTAAGGACATAATACCTAGAACTACTTATTCCCCTTCTGTTGACCCTTTCCCTGGAGAGCTCCCAGAGGTTTTTCTGCAAAGGCCTAAGTCCCCTTCTACTTTGTCCATCCGCTTTACCAAAAGTCTTTCTGAACTCGACGTGGAGAGGCTGGTGAATAAAATTCTATGGGCTAAAGGACTTTCAGGCTGCCATTTGGTTCCAAGCCCATTGGGTCTTGGCACCGAAACTTCTTTTACCCCGCTAACTACTCCTCCTGTAACCTCCTCTGATGTCCTAGAGTCTTGTGTTCCAGATCTCTTGGCACCAACTTTACCGGCTCCAGAGTTATTCACTTCTTCAAAACCAGTAGTTGCCCTGAGCTCTTGTGTGTCTGGAACTGGAGACCTCCTGGAGCCATAGCTTCCCTGTCAGTTCTGGGGGACAGGTGTTGACTCAAGGTTTTTCGGAGCCATTCCTGCTCCTCGGAGTTTTGGATTCAGTTAGTTTGGCACCGACTTCTGTCTCGAGAGTGTTCAGAGTAGGGAGTGACCCTGGTTTCAGGCTCCCTTCCCTCTTTGGGGGGGTGGCTTTTGAGTCTATGGAGAGGGCCCTCTCATGGTGACTGTCAGCGCCTCCCCCCTCAAAACAGGTACCCCCCTCTAGCGCAATTATTTCTCCTGCCTCTCCACTGGGACAGCGGGTGCCAAAATCTCAGGTTACACAGGCCCAGGTTTTGTTCTCTTTTTGATACCTCCCCAGATTATCCCCCGGATGAGGTCCATCAGAAAAAAAAGTCCAAGAGGAGGCACTTGTATTCCCATCAGGAATTGGTTACTGAGGACACAGATTTCAATGAAGGGGTTTGGAGACCTCTTAGAAATTTTAAAACAAGGAAGTGGCTGGTAGTCCCAAAACCCTTCCTCTGAGGAATCTGTTTATCTGCAGCCTATCTGCACCTGCCCATCTACCTCTTGGGTGACTCCATCCCCTGATGAAGTAATTCAGTTGATTTCACATTGTGCATGGAAGGCTCCAGACACCATCGAGCCCATCCCTAAAAGATCTGATAAAATACTATATGCCCCCAATAAGCAATTCTGGGCCTAGAGGTTAGTTGTGGATGCCATGGGTCGTAGTGGCTGCCACTAAAAAGGAATTTGCTGAGGAGAGTTCCTCTGCCCATCCACCCAGCAAGGAGTCTAGGGCTATGGACAGATTTGGGAAGTGGGTCTATGCTTCATCACCCTTCATTATAAGGTCCTTGAACTTCTTGGCACATTTCACTAGACTCCCAGCAGGCTCTGATTTGAAGAATTATCAAGATATCTTGGTGGGAGCTGTAGCTGAGAGAGTCCAAGAGAAAGGGGCTTCCTAGTTAGCCACCTTGGAGTCTGTGTCTAATTCATCCATTAGGATTATCGCTCATACAGCCAAAGGGACTTCCCGAGCAGCAGATACAGGCATAGCCGTAAGGAGACTTGCCTGCATGCACCTATGTGATTTTGTGGAACCATTCAAGTCTTCTATCAATGCTCCTTTTGACAGCACATCCTTGCGTGGCCCTAAGGTGAAAAGCCTTATCCAGGTGTGAGAAAGATGGTTAAGACCCTGTCTGCTGTGGGTGTATGCCCTCCCCCCCGAGGTCTTTTTCTAGGAGCCAAAGGAGTGATGGAAAAATGTGGTTCAAAAAATCCCAGAGGCCTTTTCCAAGACACATGGAGGCATTTCTCCCAGGGGCAGAGGAGGAAACCAAAATGGAAGACACCTCTCTCACAGCAGAGGTGTCTGCAAAATCAGGGCTTCAGGGAGGGAAGAGGCCCAATATGTCTTCCTCTGGAGGCAGTTGGGGGACATTTATCCTTGCATCTACATACCTGGCTAAATGTAACAGATTCCTGGATGCAGCAGATCATATCCAAAGGCTGTATCATTCTTTTTTTTCACCCTCCCCTTCTACTCAAAAAGAAATCCCTGACGTTCCACCCAATCAGAAGGATTCAGTAGTGCAAGAAATTCAAAAACAGCTGGACAAGCATTATCCAACAAGTCCTGCCAGACCAGAAAGGATCCAGAACCTACTCAAGATTCTTTTTAGTGCCAAAAAAGACCGGGGACTGGAGACCCATTTTGGCTCTGTGCGCTGAACAAATCTGTTCGGCAAAGTTCCGGATGGTTATGGTACAATCTATTCTTCCTTTTCTGAAGAAAGATGACCGGATATGCTCAACAGATCTTCAGGATACGTATTACCATGTAAAAATGGACAAACGCTCCCGAAAGTTCCTCTGCTTTAATTTGGGAGCCAGTCATTACCAATTCAGAGTACTTCCCTCTGGTCCCACCATAGCCCCCCAGGGTTTTCACCAACTTAATGTCAGTAGTAGCAGCTCACTTGAGACTGCAAGGATTCCAGGTGTTTCCGTACTTGGACGACTGGCTCATAATTGCTTCGACCAGGCATCAGTTAATAACCAGAGATAACACTGTCAATATCTGTGCCATCTGAGGATTACGATAAATTTTGAAAATCCCATTTAACACCAACGCAAAATTTGTAATGCATAGGAGATGTAATAAATACTCTTAACAACTATAGCATACCTTCTTCTGGAAAGACTTTAGAGAATACTGGTACAAGTTCAAAAGATACTCTGCAGAAAGAAGGTTCCTGCCAGACTAGTTTTGCAGGCTATAGGGTTGATGGCAGCATCAATAACTGTAGTACCTTTAGCCAGGTTTCTGCAATGGCTACTAGCTTCTCAGTGGTCAATCTTCAACCATTCAGACCAAATCCTGATCACCAATTGTTACAAGATGGATCTTTGGTGGATGTATTCTGAACATGTTCTCAACAGTCATCATTTTGTTCTTCCAGAGGCCTCGGTCACAGTGACCACTGATGCCTCCCAGATGGGGCGGGGGAGCATTATTTGGGCAAGAGTGTCCAAGGCACTTGGTCCCTATTAAAGGACAATTTGCGCATCAGTGTCCTGGACCAAAGAGCAGTGCTTCTTGCGTTGCAGGCCTTTCAGATGGCTCTTCCTCAGGGGACTATTTTAGTTCTAACAGACTGTCAGTGGTTTGGTACATCAACGAACAGGGAGGAACCAAGTCTTACTCCCTTTATCAAGAAGCCCTTAGAGTATGGCAGTGGGCGATCTCTTCCAACCGCTTTCTAATAGTAATACACATTCTGGGGAGCTCCATTATGATTGCAGACAAGCCGAGCAGATGCATCCTTCAGCCTCATGAGTGGTCTTAATCCAGAAGTGGCAAAAATGATCTTCGTCTTTGGGGCTGACCTTGTTGCAACCTGTTTGTTTCCACCCTAAACAAGTGCAGCACTTATTTTGCCCTGATTCCCCCTCTGGGGAAGGCACCCAGAGAATCTGTCCTCCACAATTGGCCCCCTGGTTGCCTGTATGCCTTTCCCCCAATTCCAAAATTTTTACAGAAAGCACTCTGGTTGAAGAGCACAGTAATCCTCATTGCACCCTTTTGACCTTGAAAGATTTAGTTCCCCTTTCTTTGGCGTTATCTGATCCAAAAAACTTGGATTCTGGACCTGGTTCCTAAACTTCTGTCTGTTAACAGTGTGGTTCCTCCAGTTCCATTAGTTGCCAGGCCTACTAACATTTCCTGTCTGGTATGCCACATTCTTTTGTTGGCTCATAAACCTTCCACTCAAAAACTGTACTCTAGTAAATGGAAGAGATTAACCATTTGGGCAAAATGAAAAGCAAATAAAAACCCCTTTTCTCCTTCTGTAGAGCATATCTTAGACTTTCTTAGCCACTTTTTTTTTTTCCAATGCTGGAGCTTCCCCTTCCACCATCCGATTACAATTGGCTGTAGTTTCTAATTTTTACAGTGGTATAGAAGAACATTCTTTAGCCTCTCATAGACTTTGTAAATTGTTCCTAAGAGGCACACTTGCTAAAACCCATTTTCAAAGATCACACTCCTGCTTGGGATCTGAAGTTTGTGTTACAGGCCGTGATACATTCTCCCTTTGAGCCCTCTGCAGAATGTGATCTGAAGTTTTTATCTTGAAAGATACTGTTTCTGATAGCCGCCACTTCCACCATAAGGATTTCGGAGATCCAGGCATTGCCGTCTGACCCCCCCCCCTTATTTGATTTTCCACAAGGATAGTCTCTCTTTACAAACTCCTCCTTTCTACCCAAGGTAATATCAGAGGCTCACATCAAATCAAACCATTAATTTACCATTTTTCTTCCTATATTCCAAAAAAGGGGAATATGCCTTACCTTTACTTGTTCATAGACAATTAAGTTTCTATCTTCACAGAGCAAAAGAAGTTAGAAAATCAAGTCAACTGTTTGTTTCCTTTTCCAGTGCAAAGTTGGGTAAGGCAGTCAGCAAGGTAACTGGTTAGATGGTTGAAAGATTGCATTTCATTTATTTATGATAAGAATAAATGAACCTTGCCTAAGCCCATGAAAGCACATTTTACAAGATTTATAGTCAATTCAGCAGTTTTCCAATCCAGACCTTCAATGGATGATGTGTGCAGCAGCTACTTGGGCTTCTCCCCATACCTTTGCTACTCATTGCAAATTGGACTTGGTCTCTAGGGGAAGATTGTCATTTGGCTTGATGCTCAGGAATATCCTTCCATGAGTCCACCCAAGATTTTAAGTAGTTGGGGACTCTGTCCCATCTGTTATGGATAAAATGAAGATTGACATCATCAGATAAAGAAGTTATGCACTTAGACAACACAGATGGAACATTTTGTTATCTTCATTTATCCTTGACTTCCCTCCCTCCATCCTCAAGGACAGTAGATATGGCTTCTATCTGGCTTCCTTTTTATAGTGTGTGTATATATTTTTTTTTTTGCGAGGGTACAATGAATTGGCAGATCCTAAAAATGTCTTGTCAGACATGTCGGGGAGCAAATGTATTGTAAATGAAGAAATTTCTTTTGAGCTGGGGTATAGAAACTGAGTTGCGTAGACATAGTAAGGCCTTTAACTATGTTTAATGCTGTTGGCTGCCAAAAAAGGAATTACTAGAAAACTGAAATCAAAATTTTAAACCAACCATAACTGAATTGACAGTTGTAAAGGAGAGGAAAAAAAATATATGGGTTCTTTAGAAAAGGGGAGGAGTAAACTAGTTAGAAGTAAATGGAATTTGTGGAACATACATGCAGAATAATCAGGAGGAGGAATGACATTTCAGGAAAAGCAAAACTTGAGCAATTTATGTAATGTTTAAGTGAGTGATAAGCAATACAAAAAGTAAGAGAAATGCCAACCAGTACCCCAGAGCTGCTTATCTGGTGCCCCTCAACTGTAAAACAAGCAAAAACAGGTCTATGATCTGGGTGGCACTCCTGAAATGATTGTGTATGTGTAAAAGCTTTATGAAAAACTTCAAAGCTTGCTCACTCTTACAGGTCACTGCCAACTCCTACAGAGACTCTGATGGCAGCCACTGCTACCCAGTGTTCCCAAGAAAATGGGAGGAGGAGTGGAAGCAGCATGCATGCACTCCTACCTACAGACAATTTAAAAAAAAAAAACTATAGCACCCAGAGAGGTCCCAAACAAATACAGGAAGAGTATGTAGACTCCACACAAGGCACCCCAGCTGAGAGAACTGAATTGGAGAACCTCTTGCAGTGATATGGCTACTGTTTAATGAAAATAAACTTTATGATATATGCATAATCCTGACACAACATTGTCAACACTTGCAGTATCCAACCCATCCTATTGAAACTTTACTCCATGAGCCTCCAGAATGGCCTGTACTGTGGGGCCTGCAGGGAAGCAAGCATCTGTCTCATGGCATTCTAGTAGCTGATGTTAAACGTTGTTGACCAAAAGAATGTCTGACATGGGTAATTGCTACCACATGTATATTTGTGTGTACAAACTGTCAAAATAATTCCACGGTTACTCAGTAGTTGGAAATTGGAACCCCTCCACTATAGTGCATAGTTCACGTAAATACTGCTTTCATGTGGCCTACTAGCAAGTTCATTTCTGAACAGATTTGATAATGCAGTTAAAGTATGATCAAATGGCCATCCATCACTATTAGGGAAACTGAGTATATTTTGACCCAGTGTAGTCTGACTGGTTGTATGGCATAAGTTAATGTTGTGCTTCTGAATGGAAAAGGTGATCTAGAGGACTGTCAAATTGTTGCCTTTTTGTGTTTATGCACCATGATGTAAAGATGTGTGCAAGATTTCTGTTGGAAAGATTAAAGGAGCTTCTTCAAATGAGTGAGACAGCAGATGAAGGGATGGTCATCAACAAACCACTGGAGGTTGCTATTACATTTGCAAAACTGGTAGGGAAAGGATCCATTAAAGATGGAACAGATGGTGGTTTGTGTTGTTCAGCAAGTTTTTTGTGGTGTAGATGAGATTTCTTGCCTGAAACATTATAGCAGGTGATTAGAGATGGCCGACTTTTTTAAAACCATGGTTTTGTATTGCCACTACTGGTGGAATTCTTTTGCCAGTTCATCTGGGGCAAAGGTTAAGACAGAGATGCTCTTTTTCTCCCTGCCTGTCTTGTTTGGCTATAGAAAGGCTTGCTCAGAAGTCTTTAACTTTATCTGAATAGCTGGTGGAAGATGGGCTTGAGGAATAGCTTAGATTTATTTACAGGTGATTGCATGCTACTCATGTGTGATATAAATAAAATGCTACTGGAGATTATAGGTATTTTTCTGGACTTGTGTGAAGTGCCAGAGCTCAGAGTCTATCCACAGAAATTGCTGGTTATACTGTGGAAAAAAAGAATTGGGGGGTGGGGGTGGGGGGTGGGGGGTGGGACTTGCCTATAAAACCAGGGACTGCTTATACAACCAAGAGGGCAGAAGCATTAGAAGTACAAATCTTCCACATGTCTAAGAAATAGGGAGGTTTGCCTCAAAAGATGAGCAACAAGCTGGATAAGTGTAGTGCTGCAGAGGTTTGTTAGGAAGAAAACGGGTTATCTGGGTAGTGGTCACTCGCCTAATTTGTATATTTGCAGAATTTGAACATCTTTCCTAACAACAGTACTAAACTGTGTTTTTCAGTTCAGTAAATGTTTACACTAGTTTTGTATTGCTGGCACACCGAGTAGGTTGCAGATGTTTCTGTAGTTATTACATTTATAAAAATCTAATGCACTGTTTGGAAAGGGGAAAGATAAAAGCAAAATTCAAAGGCTGATTAAACATGCCTGTTGCTAATGAACTATGAAAGTTGTTGGTTATCTCAAGCATTATAGATCCTGAATTTGTGTGTGTGTTTAGGGGGGGCTGAGAAACTTTTGCCTCTGCATTTATTTTGAGTCCCACATAAGCATAGCATCAATATGTGAAATTCTGCAGCATTAATATGAATAATATTGAATTACAGTTAAAAGCAGTATTACAGCCATTTATTATAAAGTTAACACTGCATCAGTATTAAAATATTAAGCTGTGCCTTCAGTGAGTTTCATAACATACTGAGAACTGATTTTTTAGAATGTACTACAGTCATTTGTATCAAATAAGTGAGAATTTAGCCATGGCAACTTAAAACTTTTGTTTATATCTTAACTGTTTTCTTCTCAGAAATGTAAATATGTGAAAAAAGTAAGCATTGTGGCAGAGTAATGAAATATATGTTGAGCAGTTTTGTTATGGCAGCCTAGCTCACGAGAGGAATATATTTTAAAATATGCAACACAAGACTGAATTGGTAAGTATAATCTTGAATAAAATCAAGATAATTGCTAGAGACGTTGATTTTTCTATTCAGGACAGCTGCATCTGACTGCCTTACCATAACAGACGTAAGCTTTGCAGCTGGCAAGGAGCTACAGAGTTCCTGTCAGCATGGGGTATCATCTTCCCTTAGTTTGCTTATGTACGATCATGTATTGTTTGAATAAGATCTTTACATTACATTTTGAATCACACAACTAGAATAAGTTGCTGAATATTAACACCTGGCAATTATAACATCAAATTTAATAATCACATTAATGTAATAAGTACGTATGAGCTTCTTAAGAGAAATCTTACAACAGTGGATAAAAACTGATTTGGTCTAATATATGTTCTGTACACTGTATAATTATTGTGTACAGCAGTACATTTTGTGCATATAATCTGACTTGATTAAAAATGCTAGAGAATGGCAAAAAAAAATTTCACAAAATTTCATCTATACTAACTTCAGATTATGGTTCTATATGTAAACCCTTAAAGTTGTTTTCCGATAGCTATAGATCCATATGGGGCACACTAACACTTGCATATAAAAGATTTCAGAAAATATTGATTTTTTTTTTAGGCATCCTAAGACGCACAAGCATAATTTTCAAATCATTAATGGGAAGGACAAGGATTTGGTGTACATATAACAGTTCACGTTACTAAACTGTGGAATAATAATCCAGCCTGGATTTAAAAGAAATCTGGAAACTTGGGCAGGGAATAAAGTTTTTGTTCCATTTTTTGAGGAGTCCATGTTCTTGATGGCCATAAGGCCTGAATACTGTATAAGAACTTATTTCATAATAGAGTAGCAAGAGCTAATAAAATACTATAACTGTATTAGCTTGTAGACGCTTCATACATTTTTTAAAAATTATTTCTGGTGGTGTCTCATGTCTTCATCTGTGCTGTAATTAATTACCTTGCCTCACAGTTGCATCACTGAACTCCATGAGATAGCGATTCTGAGAAAGAACAGTGCAAGCATGGAGAAGGTGATCCAGTCATCATTGTTCATATTTAATAGAAGTAAACATGCTGACTAGAAATGAGGTAGATGATGATAAATTGTGCAGAGAAATTCCTTGAATGGACTAATGCTAGATTATTTTCCTTCAGTCAGTTAATCCAATCTGATATGTGGGTCCTTGAGCCACTTGTCTGATCTAACTGCAACAATAGTGCTTCAGCCTGTAGCTACTTCTAAGAATCTTTCCTCCCACAATGCACCACTTCCCATAGTTACCTCAAATCTCCAATGCTGCCATAGCAAAAGAACATGGATCTGCACGCATAGCTAAGTGCTCCTCCTTGACATAATTGTTTTCAGGTTCTTTTCATACCTTTCCATATTCATGAAGGATACCTACATCTCCAGGTTAGTGGTTCAGCATGATACTTCTGAGATCATCCATGTGCAACTAACATCGGGCAAATCTGCAATGCAAATTGTGGCCTGCTACAGATCACCCTCCATGACCCAGGACCACCACTCTGCCTTTCTGGAGACACTGGAAAACATGAAGGTCTACCGAACACCCTGATATTGGGCAATTTTCAATTACCCTACCATTCACTGGGAAAACTACTAGAGTACAAACTCCCAGGCCCAGTGCTTCCTGGAATTCATGCCCTGGATCAGCTGGTAAACTCCCCTACCAGAGGTGAAAACATATTGGACCTGGTCATCATCAACATGGGCGACAGGTGTTCCACACCGGAGGTCAACCCGTCACTGGTTAGATCAGACCATAAACTAATCACTCTGGATGTCCCACACCCCACCACCACCCCCAACTAAGGAAACCACAGTAAAAAAACTTTTCTAAAGCAAAATTCACCTTACTCAAGAGGGAGGTGGTAAGTTTCACAGCCCCCACGCTAAAGGATAATGCTGCCCAAGATGCAGAATCCTTTACAACTGCACTCTGAACACCTACAAGGATGCATGGATCGTGCCATCCCTAGCAAAACCAAGACTCACTCCTCTAAGAGAATGAAACCAGTTTGGTGGTCCCCTGTCGTAAACAGGGTTATACAATAGGAGGAAGAAATTAGTTCAGCAAAAAAGCAAATCCCAAGAAGGAAAGTCATCCCTGATCAGTAAGAAACTAAGGTCCCTCATGAAATCATCCAAGGCTAACTTTGAAAGAAAAATAGCCAAGGATTCAAAAGATAACCACAAAGCCTTCTTTAGCTATGTTAAGAATCTTAAGTGGCAACTTGCAGATATGCACTGAACTAGTGCAAAATAGCACAAAATATACTGAACCTACTGATATTGCCAACATCCTGGCAAATAGATTCAGTGCAAACTTCACCCCCTCACCTCCAAAAGGGCCCACAACAATACCGGAAAAGTGTAGTGTCCCAAAAATCAGAGACACAGGTGAAAACAGCCCTTTCAAAAGCCAAAAACACAGCATCAGTGGGACCAGATGGTATTTCAGGCTGCGTCTTGCATGAACTACAGAACAAACTAACCCCCCACCTAAACATGCTGTTCAACCTCAGCCTCTTCACAGGCTACGTGCTCATAGAATGATGCACAACAACGGTTATTCTCCACAGGTTACGTGTTCATAGAATGGTGCACAACAATGGTTATTCTCCACAAAGGAGGGGCTACAACTGGCCCTAGTAACTATCGCGCCATAAGCCTGGTCTGCAAGGCTATGGAGTGCATCATCATGGAACTCATTAACAAAGACTGGGAACCTCCAAACACTTGATCCGACCCAGTTCAGCTTTGTTAAGAGCAGATCATGCCTACTAAACCTGGTTGACTTCTTTGAGACGGTCACCAATGGTCATAGATGAGGGAAAGGTGGTTCACACAGCCTACCTTGACCTCGCCAAGGCTTTTGAGACCATTCCACACTCTGTTATTACAGAAAAACTCACCAGCCTGAACATAAACCCCTATGTCACGAGATGGGTTGCCAACTGGCTTACAGACAGAACTCGCACGGTAAGAATAGCGGGCTCCAAGTCTGAATCTAAACCAGTCACAAGTGGTGTCCCGCAAGGCTCGGTCCTGGGTCCCCTACTGTTTGGCATGTACTTCTCAGAAGTACAGGCAAACACAGGAGGACTATGGCTAAACAAGTTCGCCGATGACTGCAAGCTGGGAGCCATAATTGACTCTCCGGCTGACACAGGCATCCTCCAAAAGGGCCTTACTGAGACAGACACCTGGTGTCAAAGTCATGGCCTCAAGCTAAATGCCAAAAACTGCATAGCTATCCCATTTGGGAAAAAGAAAACACCCACGAATTACCACATAGGTGGCATTCCCATTAATACAGGAGAGTTGAGAAGAGATCTGGGGACCCATGTACATAGTAATCTCTCCTTTGACAATCATATTGCCAAAGTAGTTAGGAAATCCTTCTATGTGGCCCATCTAATTACTAAAGGGTTCGCATCTAGAAATAGATGTTATAGTGCCCCTCTACTTGTCACTCATTAGACCCATCATAGAGGACAATGCCCCATTTGGGATGTACCTCACAAGACACTTCCAACAGCTGGAAAGACCACAAAAGTACCTCACCAAGAGGATTACTGGCCTCAAATATGTCCTATGCAGCCTGACTGAAAAAACTCTGGCTGTACTTAGTGGCATATCGCTTACTCAGAGGTGATCTCTGCCTGACTTACAAAGCCATGCCCAACTCAGAATTGATGGACATGCTCCACCTAAATAAATCCAAGTCACTGTGAGCCACGTGCTCTAGTGAGCTAAACCTCACCACAACAATAAACAGAACATGCTGGAGGGATAGATTCTTGTCACAGAGACTCCCCATGCTTTGGAACAAAATTCCAAACTACATCAGGCAGAGCCTCTCACTAACACTCTTCAAGAGGAACCTTGACGAGTGGATGGGGAACAGAAAATACACCCCTGGGGATCACTTAACTGATCCTCTGTCAAGCAGAGCCAATGAACTGGGGCGGAGAAAGCTGACATACTCTGGCTAGGCTTATAAATGCCCTCGGGCAGATAGCCTAATACCTACCTATGAACCTAAAAAAAACCAAAGCCCCTCAGTATCTTCCTCCTTCAGCACTGTCGGTCTTTCAAATCCTTCAGATCTTATAAAAGTAACTCAGATGGACTTTAACTATCTGATGCGGAGCTTTCTTAAGAGACAGACTGAGATGGTAGTCATTTTGTCTCCTAAGATGGTCTGATCTGCTCAGATACCCCTAAAGTTAGTTCCTTCCCCCGTCCAACTTGTATCTCTGGTGTTGGTTTCTACACAAGATCTGTGGCCTCAATGCCGATGCTCCTCTTGGTGTCGGCACTGGGGGTTATGGATCCAGTGCATTCTGTCGAGGACTTGCTTAGGGCTTCAGCAGTATCCTTTGGTCTGTTGGGTATGGCTCTGGTGGTGATTTCAGAGACCTCAGTTTTATGACCATCACCCTGAAGGATTAGTTGGCCCTAGATTGCATTGGTTGCCTTTCAGGTAGGGTACTCTATACCTAGGCCATCAAGCTAGATCTAAGGTAAGTAAGGGAAGTGGTACATTATGGGAGGGAAAACTCTTAGAATCTGAAGGCTGAAGTATTAATGCTGCTGAGTTGGATCCACCAAGTGTCTCGAGGACCCACACACTGCATTGAACTGACATGAGTGAAAGGGTCTGTTGGTATGGTAAGTACATAACTTTCATTTCACAGACAGCAGTAATAATGGCTCTAAGTAAAATAACCCCAAGTTCTTTAAATTAACCAGACTATTACAGATGAAAATTCAGATGATGTAGCAAAACCTTTATCAGAGTTAGTTTGATCAACAAGGGGAAAAAGGTTAAGCAAGAAACTGCACTCCTGGAAACTCTCCTTACATTGGAGGATGCTGACATCTGTGCAGTCACCAAGACATGGTTCAAAGTTGTGAAAATTAACTATAGGCAAAGCCCCTACCATATCATAGCTAGCTACGGGTCCCCCACCATGAAACCAGAAAAACATACCACATATCTGGGCCTACTTGAGTCACTTGCCATACAGTCAAACACCTTACTCATGGGTGATTTTAATTCTCCTACCAGTGATTGGGAAACATGCAACCACTCACATGCTGGCTCCAAGGTTCTTGGACTTCATCAATGCAAATGGCTCTGGGACAGCTAGTCAGCACACCCACAAGAGGCTGAAATGTCCTGGACTTAGGAGTCACTAGCATGAAGAGCATTGCAACCCCCCCTTCATATGCTGCCCCCCCCCCCCAGTAAGATCAGACCATAACTCAGTCTTGGTTGATGTAATTATAAGACCAGATACCCCATCAAGCTCAAAAATGCTTAAGAAGTTTTCAAAAACAAATTGCTTCCTACTAAGTGATGGTATAAGAAGTTTGTTTCTAGCTGTACTAGGTAGCCAGTCTTCTCATGCACTGCTTAGTGCCCTATATGTGTTTTTAAGTGAACATATGTGGGTATTTACTGCTCTGAGATAGCTGCTTAATTTGTTAACCTTAGCTTTAGCTGAAAAACAAGCATAATTAAATATCTAGCTGAAAAGCAAACTTAAATAAATTAACTTTTTTACCCTTGTCTAATCCTTCTCGGACAGGGGCAAACCTCACAGGTATGCTAAGCAACTGCAGACTGAATCTTGCAAGTATAGGGGTGTGGCCTGCTTTGCTCACCACCCCCATCCTCAGAATTAACCTATCTGTACCACACCCTCATATCTCATTATCTAACAAATCTCTTAATGTCACACAGCGCATTCAAACACATTAGCTCAGGTAGTCTGCCAAATTTTGCACTCCACTCAGGATACAAAAGCTCAAGTCAATGCACATCCTCACACCTGTAAACCACTACTATTTTATTTCCCAATTCAACCAGAGTGGATCTCTAAAGTACAAATTCATACAAAAGCACATTAGAGGCTCCTATATAGTTCACATAATATATTTTCAAGCCTGCACCACCACAGACTCATTTAAGCCCCCTCCTCAAATAAAATCCACTCATCCAACCCACTAACTGTCTCTAAAATCATGATATATTCACTAGTACCCCCCCCATCCTCACCCATCTAACGTCCTATCACACCTTTCAATCCCCCTCATCTTGTACCTCAATAACAAAACCAATAAACTCTCACTTGACCTCATCAGACATAGCTCTTTCCCTGTTTCCTCTCAAAATTGTAGATCCCTTAATTATAATATAAACCTTCATAACCAACAATCTATCACTACATCTCCCAAAACTTAAAACACAGTGGTAACATTCACCCTAAACCTAGACCACTTTCTAGGCCTCACTCATCCCACCCTACTACCTGTATCAATCCCATCTCTTCCATTCAATATTCCACAAACTCCCCGTCTCTACTTAAAATCCATATTAACATTAGAAGTGTCTATACCAAGCTACCAATAATTCCATGCATGGCTTTCCTTGCATTCACCTGCTATTGCAGTAAGAGAAACCAGACGAAAAATGAAACAAAAAATATGATGCTTCCACTTGATTATAACATACTTGAGACACACAGAAAACATATGAGAGCTGGTGGAGTTACAGTACACACGTGTAGCTCACCCTATCACTTCTAACACCTACCCCCCAACTTGAAAAAAAATGAAATTGTCACCTCTACTCAAACTAAATCAGCACAAATCCTTTGTAGGAACTTTTATTCCACCTGGATGATCAGCACAACAGAAGATCTCTTCTGCTGGGTAGTATCCAATATTTCCCATGAAAAACTATTAGGTGACTGTTTATAGAATTATCACTTGTGACAGGCAAACTTGCATTTATTTAAAAAAAAAAACCTTAACATTATAGGATATATAATAATATTTGTGATGTATAATCTAAGCAACATTACACAAATGATTTAAATATCATTCCTTCTACAAAATATTTTTCTGCATGTATTGTTAGATTTTTTCTATGTAATTTACTCTAACCCTTTTCTAAATATTCCACTTCTTGATCTTTTATCTTTATTACAATACTCACTATTTGAAACATAGTTGGTTTAGATTTTAATTTCCATTTTCTAGTAATTGCTTTTGCCAGCCACCAGTCTTAAACCTAACCAGGCCTTACTGTGTCTAGGCAATTCATATCCAGTATCCCAGCTCAAAAAAGAATCGCACTCTTTGACTATTAGGTGACTTTAATACTGACTGTCTTTCATTCCCTCCTGCTATTAAAAAGTCCACCCATACCATAAATTTATATGAATTAATACAATTGATCACTCCTACCTGCTGCAACAAAATAAAGGTACCACAATAGACTGGATACTCACTTCCATGCCAGTTAAAATCTCTTCCTGGACCCTTCCAGACACTTTTGACTGTCTCCCATATTCACCACACGAAAGTGAACACCACCAAGTTAATGTGACTCATAACCTTTCAAATATCAACAAAGATGCATTCATCTCTTACCTAAAACAGTGTAGCTGGACTAACCTAAATCATCTGCCATTCCTAAAAATCCTAACTGAATTGGGCCCACTTAGAAGTCAAATCCTGTTCCCTGGCTATCTAGAAGCACAAAACATCTCCTGAAGCTTAGAGATGCTACCTGGAAAACTTGAGATATAAACCTCACCCATATATTCTGGTTTTCCATAAATCAGCTTCTAAATCCTGGTCATTCAACACAGCCTTTGCCTACACTCAAATCTAATAACTTAGCTGATATTGCTAATCAGTCTCATTATTCAACAGCATCTCTTAAAACAATGCCATGAACACATTCCAAACTCTAATAACCCCCCCATACTCGCTCTCCAGTCAGTTTCCCTGCTATCATTAAACTGTTACTAAAACTCACCTTCCTAGCACCAGAGAATCTACAGAGTGAATATCCAAAAATGGCAGCAGTCGCTATAGCTCAGTTCTAATAAAGCACTCTATCAGTGAATTTAATGTACCTTTTACTATATAAAAAAATGTTACATCCTCCCCATCCAAATAGGTGGTCATGCTACCAAACTTGCCACTTAGTCATCGTCATCCTTAGCCATCCTCTCCACCCTCTCAAAAACACGTGCATTCAAACCCAACTCCTACACTATATCGCACACAATACACTTCTCTCTCCTTCACAGCATGGTTTTCACCTTCATTATACTACCTCCACCACCCTCCTTAGCTTCACTAATACTGTTAAACACAAAAAGAAATGACTGTAAACTTCTCTCTTTTTTTAATCTAGCCAACACTTTCAACACTGTATCCCACTCTGTACTCTTAGCAATTATCTATGCCTTGACAATTTGTCTAGCCTGGTCTTCTAGTTACACACTCTAAAAGACTTCAGGTATCAAAGTGGCTCACTGAAATCTGATCCTTACTCACTGTTGCAGTTGGGCTCCCACAAGGATCCACACTGGCACCTACCCTGTTCAACATCTTTGTTAATAACCTTGAGCTGATCAGTAAGAATGCTACTAGTACATTATGTAAATGATTCTACCATCTGCTCAGCAAGCAACCTTGATTCCCTACAAAAACTGACTCGGGAATCCTTTATTTATTTTTTTTTTATATAGAAAACTGTCTGACTACCCTTGCACCTATTCCTAATCCCTAACAAAACAAAGCTAATTCTCTCCACTCCAGCCATCTTGCAATAAAGAAAGTGTCCTTCATTATTACCTCTTCCAACAATACCAAAATTGATTTTGTCAACACAAACCAAACTAATAGGAATTTACATAGACAAAGACCTAAAGTTTGACTTCCACATTCAACATAACCGTGGAAAAAAAAAACACAGTAAAAGTTAAGCAGTCTTTCTAGGGCAAAACCCTATCTATCTAAAACTGCAAGATGTCATATTTCCATTAACCCTTTACTACTTGGTTGCCTCTGCTCAGCACCAGTACTGATAAAATCCAGCGAACGCAACTAAACAAACTTGAGAAGTGCTACAATAAGGTCACAAACTTTGCAGCCAGTCTCCCACCATAGAGCACAGTACTGTTTGCTCCTCAGAGACCTCCAGTGGCTAGAACTACCTCACCAACCTGTATACTGTTTACCTCCTATTTTCCACAATCTGATAAACAAATCAAATGACTGTCTATCTCTAGCCAACCTTGTACAACCATACAATCCACCCAGAAGTCTGCACTCTTCTAACAAAGACCGTCTACATATATCAAATGTAATAATGCTGCAGGCTGTTCCCTATTCTCCCATCAAGTGTCAAAAACCTGGAACTCCATCCTCCTAATGGTAAGACAGAACTACTGCTTGCTAAAGTAATTCAAACTATAGCTAATGGCTTACTTAACTCCTGGCTCTGCAAATGTGCTTTACCAAATTAACACATTACTCATCTTCAACCTCATTGCTGCTCTACTCCCTCCCTCCTTCCTGTACTCTAATTCACTCTCTTTTCCACTTTTGTTATACTCCTTCACCCTCATCTACCCTTGTCTTCTATTTCTCAACTCTAGCTATCTCACCACTGTATCTTTTGGAAGACGTATTGCTTTCTCTTGAAAATAGCAGCAATGTAGCTATCTGTGTACGTTATCAGATTTGAAATGCAGTTCTCCCTCTTTTTGAAAAATGTTGCAAAAACAATTGTATATTACTGCTATTGGTACACTGGAGCTTTTCTGTCTGGGCCTCAGCTGAAAATGGGTCCTGTGCCCAGTTGGAATTTACCATTAAGCAAAAGCAATAAATAAATAAACTTAAAAAAAGCCAAATGAAACTCCATACTTCTGGTGATTTCTGAGACAGCAAAACTGTTTTACTGTGGTTATATTAATCCCAGCCTATAGATGGCGGTAGAACCATCCAGCATGAGGCTCCTTCCTCTCCATGATATTGTGGTTACTCTAATAAGGAGTGAGGTCAAATTCTTTGAGTTACAGGACAAAGGACACAAGGTAATGTTTGTTTACTTCATGAATGCTCTGTACACTGTCATAATGTAAGCTAGGTGGCAAAACTGCAAGTATGAAAGTGTTTTTGAAATATAAACAGCAAAAGTGACAAAGTTCCCACTGAGAGATGTTTCTTTAAAAATAGTTCTGCTTTGTGATTCATCACTTAAGAATCTGTCTGGAAGGACTAAAAGGGGGTGAGTTGATTTTTGCTGATGGAAGAGCAATGAGAACTCTTGTCTGTCAGCTGGCAGGCAAAAAAAAGAAGCTGGAGGCACTAGCTGGAAATAAACTACTTCATTATCAGATGGAATTGATGATGCATGTGGGCATATAGTCCCCATCACATGTGGTAGCGATAATTGGTGGATGCTACTAGGTCTATTAAATTAATTTCACAAGAGATTTTTCCTGTGTGTTACCAGTACACATGAGCTCATTCAAGATGATACATAATATCTTATTCAGTGGTAAATTACTAGCAGGGAGCTTAACTAAAATGGGCTTCCTCTTGATTTGCTGAAAGCTCTAAAAGATGGAGACTGGCAAATAGGTGAAAAGAGAGAGTTATAATTTTATTAGTTTTGAGGGACGTTATTTTAACTTTGTTTGGTGTTTATGGTTCCTTACAATTTTTTTTTAACTCTTGGAGTTGATGCCTCTGTTGACTGTTAGGGTTAAAGAATGACAGGGAAATCATGAGAAGAATTTTACTTGAAGGAAATTTCAGTGTGGCAGTCTGGATGATACTTGGGAAAGATAAAAGTAAGGCTTCTTTCATCAAAATGTTCTTGTATTGCTCATTTAATATTACTTACGTGACTATGTAAGATGATGTTTCTCTGGTTTCCATCAAAACTTTCACCCATGTTTGGATATGATCAAGTATTTGTTGATTAATTATAACCGCAGGCTTCAATCCCTCATGCTTACATGAATTTCTTGACATGTCTTCAAATATCTGACTACCACATACAGTTGCTTTCCTGGAAGACATACTTCTGTTAAGACTTCTGCTTTCATATGTGTAGCCTCAAGTGATCAACTTTTCTTGCTCCTGGAGACTTTTTCAAGATTTCTTTCCCTGTCTTGGGACCACCTGACTCACAATTCCTGATGTATCCATTACTTATGCTTGTCTCCTGTGCCAAGGAGCAATGGGATTTTATTTTTCTTCAGGACCAGAGATGTTTTGATAGTTCCTTAACCCCCTGCCACATCTGTGGCCAGATGTATGTTCCAGTAAATTGAAGTGTTCATTGCTAATACAGTGAGTTATGCATTTCCATATGTGTATCAGTATCTGGCCACATTGCTATGCTCTATCTGGCATGTCAGTTGTGGGTCTCAGACTTTATGCTGCACTATTTTGACACCTGGGCGCTATCTGGTGTAAGTACTGCAGCAAACCAGGTTGCCTTTCCTTCTCCAGGATGGCAAAGTGGCTGTTCACTCCTACTCAGTATCCAGGTTATTAATGTATATTTGGTCATGTGGGTTAGAATTGGGAATTTCTCACTTTACCCCAGAGCCAGCTGGAGATTACTATTTTGGCAGAATACTTTTACTCACCCTAGCCTCAGAGACCAAATTGGAGTTGATTTCTTCTGGAGTCTCCTCATGTGCTACATGGGAAAATTCAGGTACACAGTATGCTGTAATCCCTACATGCATAACCCTTCCTCTCAATTTTGAAACTGGTGTCTTATGCAAAACTAGTCTGTTTTACTGTATGCAAAAAACAGACTTTCTTGTCTGCTGTGGCACTGCGCATAAGTGAAGCAAATTTATGAACAAAAGCTATATGCGGCTTGCCTTCCTGTTTCCTCAACAAGAGGTCACCTCCATACTTACTGTCCATCCTTTCCACTTTGCTATCCAAAATTTGATATTATATACTAATGTGTTCCAAGTGATTTTCTGCGTATAAAAATGTTATCTTACTATTCCATTCAGCCTTGATAAATGTCTGTTATTTGATAAACTCATTTGATTCTGGTCTCTGTTTTGCTGTATACCAAAAATTAATTTTAAAGCTTATCAGTTTTTCATAATGAAAAAGAAATGAAGCCAGCTGTGTGCTTTGATTGCCTCCTATCTATAATATGATTTAAACCTAATATTTAAAAAAAAAAATAGAACCCTTGTTCTCTATTCATATAAAATAATGTAAGTACTAGGTTAAGCTAAAACACTGGTGAGCCTTTCTGCCTCAAGAAATTATCAAGTGTCATAGCATCTGAGGTATGAAATATAATGAATCTCCATATTTCACCTTGATTTATAACAACATGAGCTTGGTCATTTGTTTACGTGAAATAAGATCATGATTGTGTCTATGCCACAATACATGCAAGCAGCATATCATCTGAAGAATCATTAAACCACCTGTTCATTATGCCAGCTTCACTGCCAAAGAAGGATAAAGCCCAGAAGTTTGCAGCCATTACCTGGTTTCATTTAACACTTATGGGTGCTGACAGGAGCTGGTACAGGGAGGTGGGAGAAGAATGGCAATTGGCAGCTTACCCAGGCTGAATTACAGTGCTAACAATACAGGACCTGTCACCAGCTGTTGCATATCCTGCAGTGAATATCTATCTAGTCACCATCAGCAGTCCTTCTTGGTTCAGATCTATGACCTGATTGTTATTGATATATACTCATTGGACGGATAGCAAATGCTGATTGAGGCTGACCTGTTTACACAGTATGAGTCTATACAGACAGCCTGGAAGCCCTGTCCCACTAGAATCCACAATTTGCCTGCTTGTATATAGGATATTCCAACACCGTTTGAGTAATATAGTAATGTTTTCTGAACTGTTGTGTATTGTAGGATGGACATGTTGTTCCTGGCTGTTACACATTTATCCACAGCTGCAGACCACCATACAGCATGTAATATTTCTGAGGCAATGCACTTCCCGCAGATTCTTGGGGCCACTGACTAAACCCCACATACCAAGAGTGGCATTTGGTCAGCTATGTGTTCGGTAGACAGACAAGTTGTACAAATCCCAGTCTCTTTTGTTGGCAGTATGCATGATTCCTTTATATGTAGGGTATGCATCCTAAGACACAGATCCATAACTAAGGATACAGTACATATGAAAAAAAAATGGATGAGTATGATCTCTCATAATAGGATGTTATGCAACTGTAAATCATAAATGAAGAGTGATGGATATTATTGTAAAAATGTGTTATAATTTACAAGTGGCTTATTCGCTAAAGCAGCGGCTAGTGCCATCCATAAGCCACTCTGTCATCTGCAGAGGAGATTCCTGGCAATGGCTGCACATTGAGAGAACTAGAATCAATCTCTTAGTTTAAAAACAGAAACTCAGCAGAGAAAGCCGGTAGTCTTATATTTTTAGGTAAATTTCAGTAAATAGCTATTAAGTGCATTGCCTAACTGCCAGGAAAGAAGAAATACAGAGAACCTGAAAGAAAAATCAGCTACAAAAGGTGAGGGAAAAAACTCTGACTGGGAAGAATACTGCAGCTGTTCAGCAAAAAGCAGTGCAAGCTCCAGGCATGGCTTCCAGTAACCTAGAGGAAAGTATAAGGCACACACAGACCTGATTAAAATAAACAAAACACTGATGGAGTATAACAACTCAAATAACAAAAGGCTAAAAAAAATGGAAGTACCTTTAAACAGATGCTGAGAATAGGTGATAATACTGCAAAACTCAGATGTCAAAATGAAAAAAAGGATGGTGGAATATGAGACTGCTCAAGACTTGTAAGGGGCTCTAAAGCATATGCCCTACTTCATCTCATTAATGTTCAAAAAATACTTGAGGAGAAGAGGATGGAGAAAGTTAACTATATGTAAAACATTTTTTTCTTAATACTAACATTTTTACAGTGCATGATTTTCTCTGCATGCTATAGTGTTTTCTCAGTTATTTAAGTGTAATGGTGGGGATACTAATGTAAACAGGTGCTCCTGTTTTTTTCTCTCTCTCCCTTATTCTGTCTTTTTCATTGTTCAGTTTTATGAAATGTAGACATTGCAATGTAAAAAGAAAAGTCCTGTCAAAAGATGATGACAAAAGAAAAAAATTATGTACTTTTTCTCATTCTTGCATAGAGGAATGATTAGATTTAGGTCCTTAGCTTGATTTAGTAACAGGTTTTAAGAGAAAGCAAGTAAATGAAAAATAATGTTGAATATTATAAAGCTTTTTTCTAGCAAATAAATTTATGTAGCAAATCTGTATCTGATCCTCGTGTCTTCATGGAGACAATCTGATAAAGTGAAATGGCTAAGAGATAAAGTTTTCTGAAAGCATTCAAGTGTTTGCTACCTGGGAGAGCTATAAAGTTTAGACAAAACCAGACAGTACTTAGTTGAAGCATGGGCTGTACAGTGCATCTTAGCATGGATAACATTTGTTTTAGGCTAACCCAAATCTATGCATGTGGTTCTCAGTTTGGGACACTTGTCCCTGTTATAAGGGTAACACTTCAATATTTAAAAATGTTCATAGTTCTGTGTGTTAGTATTAAGTTAATAGGCTTTGGGTTTTTTTTTTTTGGCCTTTCATTAAAACAAAAAGTTTTGTAAGATGTGACATAGGCCCAAATGGATATGACAAGAAACAAGTGTATAAAAGATCAACCTGCCAAACAGTGTAATGCATGTAACACAAAAGCTGGAACTAGACACTTAAAAAAGATGTTACACATAAAAGGTGGGAATAATAACTTTTTAACACAATGATTGCTTTCTGTAATGTTTTCAAATGTCTATTGGCTCACAGATAAATACAAAAATGAAAGTAGTGAACTATATTAAAATTTAGAGTACACATAGCTATGCTACAGGAAACACACTTGGAAATAATTGAACATGTGAATTTGATAAAGAAAGGTTTTCAGGATGGTTATTCAGCGGAATAACTGGGACAAAGAAAGAGGATTACTTATATTAAATGCAAGAGGAACTCCAATAGTGATAGACAATAAGAAATTTCTGGGAGAAATAATCAGTTTTCAACAAAGAATATTACTTGTTAGGTCGGGGACTGGAATTTGATTTGCAGCAGTAAAGATCTGTCGGGGGGGGGGGTCCCAAAAAGGAAAATAGAACAAAGGATGGTAGATTTTTGAAGATATTTATGAAAATAGTTGGCATGTAAGATGTGAATTCAGTAGTAGGACTTTAATGTGAATTTACATATTATTCCCCGAGATACCAAAACTGGGCTAGGCTAGACAGAATTTACATTTCACAGGAAAATGTGCATTTAATAGAAAGTCTTGATATGCACCCAATAACTTTCATTTAAATTTCAGATCATGTGCTAATAATAACTAAAATAAAAACACAGGGTAATGAAATATAAATGAGACAATTGTGCTTTCCCACCTATCTGCTGAAAATAGGAATTTTTGGGTAGTGGAAATTATTCCAGAGCTATTAGAGAAGGCAGAAATTTCTTCTGAAAATATAGCTAGGGAGTGGGGTAAAAATAAAGTGGAATTTAAAAATAGGGTGGAAATAATAGAAAGGGAGATAAGGTTAAGAAGTAACAAGAATTATTTAGAGGGACTGATAAATGTTAAAGTATTACAAAATAGGGGGAATTCGACAAAACAAGAAGAGGAGCAATTGCAGAATGCTAAACAGAAAATAAGGGATTACCTTGCTAATATGCACAAGATTAGAAAGATTGCTGCTAAGCAACTGTTTTTTTTTTTTAATAATGAATCTAGAGCACAAAAACCTTTAGCACAATGACTCAGACAGAAAGTAGAAAGGGATGTTGCTAAGGTTAGGGTGCCTACAACAAGAAAGATAACAAGAGATCCTGTAGAGGTATTAGAAGTATTTTGGAAATTATATGAAAGTCTGTATTAAACAGAGAAATATGGAAATGAAGGAAAGGTACAAATGGAAATGTTTATGGAAGAAGTAAACATATCAAGGTTAGAGGTAGATGAGGCTCAATTACTAACAGTTGGGATAGGAGGAGATGAGATAAAAATGGTGATGTATAACCAATCTGCAGGAAAGTTCCCAAGAAGGCATGGTATTCCTGTGGAGGATTGGAAGCTAGGAGGGAAAAACTAATAAAGATCTGGAAGGTTTTAACAGTATTTTTTAAGAGGCCAACATTCTGGAAGAAAGTGGTGGTTGCTGTAATACTTAGAGAGTAAAGACCCACCAGTTCCAGATTCATTACTAGACCATGATTATAAAGTGTTTATGTCTATAATGGCTAAAAAGAATTGCAAAGGTGATGCCAAAATTGATAGATGTGGATCAGTGTGGTTTTGTGGAGAGAGGCAGATATCTGACAATATTAACAAGAACACTAATGATCCAGATGGAAGCAAAATGTAAGAAAATATCACGTTTGTTGGTCGGTCTTGATGCAGAGAAAGCATTTGACAGAGTAAGCTGGGACTTTATGAGCAGTACAGTGGAAGCATTTACATTCCCTTATAAAATTATAAGGTTGATTAGGAGGGGAGGCAAACATTTGACAGCATTGATGGAACAATGATGATCCAGAGGGAAGCAGAATGTAGAAGAATACCACTGTTGTTGGTGGGTCTTGATGCAGAGAGGGCATTTGACAAAGTAGGCTGGGATTTTATGAGCAGAGCAA
Organism: Protopterus annectens; assembly: GCF_019279795.1. Taxonomy (NCBI): domain Eukaryota; kingdom Metazoa; phylum Chordata; order Ceratodontiformes; family Protopteridae; genus Protopterus; species Protopterus annectens. The sequence goes on from NC_056751.1 coordinate 150,684,167, forward strand.
TAGAAACATTTGCATTCCTTGATAAAATTGTAAGGTTGAATAGGGGGATATATGAGGGATCTGAGGTGAAAATTAAAGTGGGTGGGATCCTTTCTGATAACTTCCACTTGAGCAGAGAAATCAGGGAGGGGTGTTCTCTTTCCCTTTTGTTATTTGCGTTATATTTAGAACCATTGGCAAAGAAAATAAGGGACTTCGAAATTCAAGGATATAATTGGTATGGTAGTCAAGAAAAGCTGGCCTTATTTGCAGATGATATTATTTTATACCTGATAAAAAACAGAAAAGGACATTTCAGTGTTGTTCATTTTGAGACAGTTTCATCTTTTTTCAGGATACAAAATTAATGAAGCTAAAATAAAGGCAATAGCTGTAAATTATGTACCTACCCATGAACTGGTTCAGCAGTATCCATATTTATGGGGACACCATAAAATTAAGTACTTAAGAGTATGGGTTAAAAATTATTCTGGTCTAGCAGCTAATGATATGTGGGAAGAGAATAAACAAAAAAAAAAATACAAAAACGGAGAAATTGGAAGCTCATTTATATGGATATGGATAGTAAGATATAAGCAGTTAAAATGTTTAGTCCCTTTAGTCTTATACATTGGTCAGGCATATTATTATCAACCAGAGGAGAAGTTGTGTGGATAGCAATTGATAATGAGTTGAAGGATTTTATCTGGGAGGGAAGATGGGAAGAGTCAACTGGGATAAGATAATTCTTCCAATGGAACTGGCAGATTGGGGTTACCCAATTTGAAGGGGTATTTCAGAGCTACACAGTCAAGGCTCCTTTACACGGCACAACAGAAATCTATAATTCAAAGTGAAAAGGGATGATGATGAAATGGGTGTAAGATCAGGAAACAAGGAGAGACTGTGATTTTGGAAAAAGATCATAAAGGAGAATAACAATAATCAAACAGAATATTATACTCATTAAGTGGCAGAAAGTATTCTAAGAACTAAGCCAACATGGGAATGAAGAAAGGAGATTCTGCAGATAGGGATGACTGCGATTAGGCATACAGACAATAGGCAAGTGGGGGGCTGGGATTTATTGCAGAAAACTGGCAAAGGAACCAATGAACTGGGAACAAATAACTAGACCGGGAAAGGTGGTATAATGGGAAGGCACCAAGAATTTCATTTGGACTGCAGATTAGAGATTGCCTTCCCTATTAAAGACTGATGATAGAGTATAGGCAAATAGAAAGAAATAGGGTGGTCCTAAATGAAAGACCAGCACTGGTAGAATTTTTAGTAGCATCTGGAACAGAAGCTACTGTTAAAAAAGGATTAATTAGTAGAGCATATAAAACATTGCATGATAACTATAAGATATCACTCAGAGGAGGTTAGAAAGGATTGGGAAGAGAGACTGGATAAGCAATTCACAAAGAAACAATTGGTGGTATACATATGTATCCTAAATATGCATATGCAACAAAATCTAGAAGATTTAGGATTTTTGCTTGGAAATGTTTACACGGGTACTTTTATACCCCAAGTAGACTCTAGAGATTTCTTCCTTAGGTAGACAGCAAATGTTTCAGGTGTGATGGGTAAGAAACAGGTAACTGAGAACATATTTTCTGGGAATGTAGTGAGTTGGCAGACTTTAAAGATTCCCTGCAGACTACTCTATCAGAGATACTGGGTGAGCAAATTGGTGTATCTAGTGAAATGATTTTTCTGAGCTATTATGCAGAATCTGAACTGCCTAGACATAAGTAAGGTCTTGCTGAGTCTAATTACGGTGGCTGCCAAAAAAGCAGTTACTAGAAAATGGAAATCACAGTCAACCAACTGTAGTAGAAGTAGTGACTATACTAACAGAGATAAAACAACAGAAATTGGGATCTTTAGAAAAGGGTAGGAGCAAATTACATAGAAAAATGGGAATTGTGTGGAAAATGCATACAGGGAGGAATGAGGTTTAAAAGAAAGCAGTATCTGAATGAGTTATGTGATGTTTGACAATGATTGGTTAGATTATAAGTGATGTATAATGTTTGCAACTAAAATAATGTCAATATGGTTTGTGATGTATAATGCTTGCAACTAAGATTATAAATGAAAACAAACCATATTGACATATTAAAGTATAATTGCCTATGTCATAAGTGATAATTTAAGAAAGATGTTTTTTGTTAAAATAATAATAATACTGCTCTTGGGTCTACATCAGAGACATCTGTAAATACTATGAACAGCTTGTAGAAGGCTGGACCCAACAAGATAGGCTTGGAGCAGAATATTTATTTTTTACTTTTAAATGTCTGGTCTGTCATCTCTGCCCAGTTACATTTAATGGAGCCATCAGTTAGGGGGGCATGATATAGTGGCACTGTTCAGGATAAACTTGTGTCAGTAGTTGGCCAAATTAAAAAAAAACTGTCATTTGGTACTGGGTATAGTCCAATTATGAATGGCATCTACCTTCTTGGCCTGTGGCTATATGATGCCACTCATATTTACGTAGCCTAAATTTTATGTTGCAGCTATGCTCAATTTATACTTAGCTGGCCTGGCAGTTAATTCAGTTTGACATTAAGAGTTTAGTACTGCTCGAGTCTCTGGGAAATGACTTTTCAAACTTTAAGAAAATAACTGCATCATTATGGTAAATTGCTGTATATCTGTTGTGGGGGGTGGGGTATCAAATAATCCAGCCATTAAGCTTGTGAAAGTTTGAAGAAGCCCCATAAAGGCAGAATGGGATGACCTTATAGTGAAAAGGGCCATGAGGCATGGAATATGCTGTTTTCTCCTGGCCCCTGAAATTAATGGGATTTGAAGTAACTCTTAGCCAAGGCAAAAGTGGGCAGAAACCTGGCTTTTCTCAAATTTTCAACTAGTTTGTCAATGCTAAGCATGGAGTAAGAATTTAATTTGAAAACATAATTTAATAGTCTAAAGTCATTACTAAATATTATAGTCATATCTGTGTTGGGAACCAGTACAGCAGATCTACTTCATTCACTCTGAGATTCCTCTATAACCCCACGTGTAAGCATTTTTTCTCTGTTTCTTAACTGTTTAGCATTGGAAATCGGGTATGGTTTTGTTTTCAGTTTTTCACCATGGGCAGACTCAATTTTATGATGTATTAAATTAATTTAGCTAGGCAGCTCTAAAACATGACTGTATTCCTGAGTATAAATTTGTTTACTTCACACTTCTCTGGGCTACCAACACTGCCTTTCCAATCTAAACATCAGATATGACATGGACTTTTGCAAGTATGCTCACTGCAGAATTTTCAGGTTCTCTCCAAAGTTTCAAAACATTTTTGTGATATAACAGTTCTCTTTCAAGTTTATCTCACTTTGCAGTTTACTTCACCTACTTTTTCTGTCACTTGAAAGGGGTCTTGCCACTTAGCAATACAATTGTTCTTCGCGGGTGTACCATACAAGCACTTTGTCCCTTGCCTTAAACTCTCTAAGATGAGCATTTTTGTGTGCCTTCTGTTGTACTTCCTGTATTGTCACCATATGTACTCTGTTAATGGGCATTATGGTTCTTAGCTTATCCTGCATTTCTGTGTCATGTTCTATGATGCTATTAAAGGGAGAGTTTTTTTTTCTCTGTTCAGGTTTCCTTTGCTATACACAACAAGCCTGTAGGATGTCTGCTATGTAATAGCTGAAACAGAATAAGACCATTTAAGTCTTGTGGTACATCCCCAACAGCAAAGAGAAGGTATGGAAGCAGCTGGTCCCGTTTTTTCATCTTGTTCTATAGCTTTTGAAGCATAAATTTCAAAGTTTTGCTAAAGTGTTCAACTAGCTCATCTGTTTCACCTTAAAGAACTGTTTCAGCATTGCTCTGGACATAAAAGTGGTGCCTTGGTCATTAAGGATTTCTCAGAGGGTCCCTGCTGTAGAGAAATAAGTAGTGGTTCTTCCGATACTGGCTTTATACTACTACTTGATGAGGTCACTGCTTCTGGAAACTTTATTCCATAATCAGTGATACCCAGTATATACTGGTGACCTTTATTTAACTTCACAAGTGGGCCTACTATGTCCATCACTATACATTCAAATTAGACTTCTGTTAAAGGCAGTGGCATCAAAGGGTTCCTAAAATCTGGGTTACATGCTACCTTTTGATAGTTTGGACAAGCAGCACAGACATGTTTTATTTCCATCATAACCTGAAGCAAGTAAAACCTAGTTAGAACTCTAAACTTTGTCTTATCCATCCCAAAATGACCACTCAGGAGATGGCTATGTGCTATCTTCATTACAAGGCCTCTAAAATGTCTTATTACTAATAACTGGCTCAGTATCTGTTTCCTTTCTTTCATTACCTTGTATAGTAATTAATTTCTTAATTTAAAACAGGTATGAAGTTGGATTATTCAGTTTGTTTGTTTCCCCTCCTACCTTTGCTATATTCTCTCTAGCTCTACTTAAGGTGTCATATTACCACTTAGTCTAAAACTGATATGGCTTACCTGGAGGTCAGTTCATTACTATCATGATGGGAAATTGAATTTTTTTAGTCAATTTTTATTTTTAACATGAAATAATGAATAAATGCATTCTTATTACATTATAGTATCATATCACTTAATAAGTTAACTATATACAAATTTACATTCAGCCTGACATATGGAAAGGATGAATATCAAGTTATACATAAGTAAATAAACTAAACTTATTAATTAATTATTTCAAGAGGAGATTGGATCCATTTGTAAAGTGTCAATCAATGTTAAAACTTTTTTCCAGGGATTGTTAGATAATGGCATAGGAAACATTCTTAGTTATTTGTTTTTTACTTCCATTAAGGCCATCTTCTTCAACAAACACAGAAATTCTTCACTGCTAGGTACAATAGTAGAGCACCATCTTTTAGTTATAGATTTTCTAGCTATAGCTAGTATTGTCCAAAGATTATGTTTTCTTAAATAAAGACCTTCAGTTACATTCAATAATATTACAACTGTCTGTAAAAATCGCCTGCATAAAATTGTTAACATTTTCCCAAAATGGTCTGATTTCTTTACACTCATAAAAAATATGAGACCAATCAGCTTTATCAATCTGTTGACATCACCAACAAACCCTATTATTAGAAGGATTGACTTTTTAAATTTTGTCTGGAGTTAAGAAGGATCTATGTAGGAATTTTCAGGTAAATATTCTCCAATATTGAGAACAAGAAGTCAGTTTTACTGAGAGTAATATGTCTGATTTATTTTCTGGGGTTAATTGAATTAAACATCCTTTAGTAATAAATTGCCAATAAACAGGTTTGAGTAATGTTTTGCAATTTTTATTAGATTATATAAGTATGATGTTCCATTTTCTAGTTTCTCGTTATTATATAAGATTCCAAACAATTTGATTATGAATTTAGGTGGAGTTGGAAACAAAGAGTTGTTGATTATCCTACATAGATCCTTGGAATGTGTCAACATATTCTGAAGCATCAACCATTCATGAGAGTTCAAATTATAAGTTGACATCATATATTGTATATCTAATACTTGTTGATTGTTTATGCAATGCAATCAACAAATCAATTTTCTCTGTTCCCAAGAAATGAATATGTCTCTATGAATTCTACCTGGGAAGTTTTTAGTAATAATGAAGGGAATTAATGTTGTGAGCCAAAGCTTTAGATCCATGTTCATATTTATAAATTTTTGAAAGTGGATAAATAAATGATTTATTAGATTTGTTTTGGTTAGTATAGTTGTATTATATTGCAAATTTAGAATCAATGAGTACCATATTATCTTTACCTCTAGTAATAGTATTCTTAAGTAATTTGCTTTCATTTATTATATATATATATATATATAGTTGTGTGTAAAATTTTCCAGTTGGATAAATAACTGGGATTAATCCATTCAATCAATAATCCATTCAGTCACAGTTTTAAGTAGAGTGGCTCTAATGTAAGATTCAATATCCAGAAAATGTATTCTTCCCTGATCCCACTGTCTAATATGATGGGTGTATGCAATCTTATTTATTTTAAGATACCATAAGAACTTTAGAAATATTGCTGTTATTTTCTTAAGATAGGTTTTTTCAGGAATTAACATAGTAGCTTGTATTATATACAAAAGTTTGGGAAGAAGAACCATTTTTGTCAGATGTAATCTATCTTCAAACACTATGAACAGATTATTATAGTTGAGCACTAGATTATCTATTGTATCTATGACCCTTTTATAGTTAATATTCATTATATTTTGTGTATTCTCACTCAAAACTTTCCCCAGGTATTTTAATGTTGCTACTTGTTCACTTATGATATGGTTCTTGTGCACTTGTATATTATTTTTTTATTTAATAATAAATATTTAGACTTTTGGTTATTAAAATGAAGCCTTGAGAGCTTATGAAATTTGTCTATCAAGATATCTAATTCATCTAAAACTTATTTTGAGTTCAGTAATGTGAGAAGTATATTGTCAGTGAAGAGCATAATCTTAAGAGTTATATTGTTCAAATATATTTATTCCTTTTATCTTTGGGTTATTTCATATTAAGGTAGCCAATAACTCTATAGCTAATGCAAATAAGATGGGTGACAGAGGACAACCCAGTTTAGTCCCTCTTGTAATTTGTATTGCCTCTGAAGTGAAAGGTCCTATTTTAATATAAGCTAAATTATTTTCATACATTTTTAATGATTGTAATAAAAGAGGGAAGAAAGGAATATGCTTCAATAATTTTAAGTAAATAATCCCAATTTAGGGAGTCAAATACTTTTTCAGTATCTAATCCAATTATTAATGCTTCTATATTTTCCTTATTTAAATAATCAATCATTGTCAACATCTTTTTAATGTTGTCATGTGTGTGCCTGCTTTGAATAAACCCAGTTTGGTCATTGTTGCTTATTTCATGTAGTTGTTTTTTCATCCTATTTACCAAGATAGACATAAATATTTTATAATCAATGTTTAACAATGAAATTGGCCTATATGAACTACAATAACTAGCTTCTTTATTTTCATTTAGAATGGGTATGGTTAAAGAATATCTCCATGAAGGTGGAATTATTGCATGGGTATGAATTTCAATTAGTGTTTTATGTAGTAATGAGGTTATATTTTTTGGAAATAATTTATAAATTTTGGAAATTAAGCCATCCATTCCAGGAGACTTACCAGATTTACTTTCTTTAATTCTATCAGCAACTTCTTTGTATGGGATGGATTTTTGAAGATTCCCTTGTAAACTTTCAGGGATTGGTTTAATATTAGATATTATATTTTCTAAGCTAAGGTGATTCTTTTGTAGTATTCTTGCTTTTATAATGATTTGTATAATGACATTTGAAAGCATTTAGTATATCTCCTATTTCTGATACTTTCTTATTTTTTTTCCTCATGTAAGATATTAATAATAGAATTAGCTTTAGATTGCATTTTGACTTTAATTGACAAATTATGTAGATGCTTTGAAGAAGTTGCATAAGAATTTATCTTTAACTTTTCCATAGCTAAGTTAGTTTTATGATTTAATATCTCATTAAATCTTTTATTTAAGTCATCTATTATTTCCTTATTTCCAATCAAATTAGTGGATTTTTGGGATTTATACAATGTAAGTTTTGTTTGTAGCTCTTGTAGTTCTGATTCCCATTCCTTGATTTTATTTTTATACCAACTGATTGCTTTCCCATAAATGTAAGTTTTAAGTGAGTCCCACACCATGATTATGTTCACTTCTGAATTGTAGTTTAAATCTATAAAGAAATTGAGTTCCTTCACTAACCATTGCTTAAATTATTTTGTTTTTGTAATGTACGCAGGAATTCTAGATATAGATGCTAGTGGTTTAAAATTTACTTGCATTTTTAGAATTAATGAGTTATAGTCTGATAGAGGACATGAGATTATTAAGAAAGAGTTAATTTTTGTTTGAAGGTCTTGAGAGATGTATATGTTATCTATCCTAGTTTGGGTGCCAAATCTATAATCTTGGTGAGAGAATAATAATGAGTTATTATCTGTAACCTTAAAGGTGTCTATCAATTTTAGAGACTCGGTCCATCTTTTTAATAGTTTTGCAACAGCTGTTAAACACAGATATTTTTTATTAGTGGTTTCAGAAGTATCAGTGATACAATTAAAATCCCCTCCTATTATTAAATTGCATTTAGATACATTTGTAATTTGGTCTAGATGTTTCTTAACTGTTCCCATTCCAATACCAGGAAACCAGTATAGGTTTACTAGTGTCCACAACCTATTATTATACTTCAAGATGACTATAGCTAGGAGACCATCATTGTCCACATATGTATGTAATACTTCAGGGATTAAGGAATTAATTCTCCATAAAATTGTTACTCCCCTTTTCTTAATTTTAAATTTGGAGCTTGCTAAGGTCATATAATTACTTGGGTTCCAAATGAAAACATCGTTATTTTTGAAGTGAGTTTCCTGAAAAAGAATTATTTGAGCTCTATTTAGTTTTAGGTATTTCAATAAGTTGGATCTTTTACTTGAACTATTTAGGCCATTAATGTTTAAAGATAATATAGAAAGGTCCATATCAGTTATTTTATAGAAACATTTAAAGTGTCATTATACTTTCCTGGATCATCCCCTTTTATATTAGTAAAATTATTAGTTTGTAAACATTTATCACTTTCATTAAAGCATATTATCACTAAAGTAGTCAACATATTTAAGTCAGGCTTGAAAAAACTAATTAACATAATAAAAACTAAAGAAAATAGTAAAATTAAACTAGTTAGAACATTAACCCCCCTATCCACCATGGAATGAAATACATTCCTAGTCCTACAGATAAATACATGTGAAGAACTAACAGTCTAACTTCCATTTTACCATCATTAGAGCTCCATATATACACTATTAAATATTAAAGAAGTCTATTGAAATAGTTAATATTATGTTTAAAAACATTCAGTATTAAAAACAAAACTCAATATATACATTAACATCTATATGATTACCATGTGAACATATTGACTTATGCACTTTTGTTATACAGGACATTATAGTTGTTCAATTTGCTTGAAACAACATATGTTTCCATATTATATATAATAATATTTGTTTGAAACACAAATTATTTACATTCATGTACACATATATTCGATACTCTTTTTACTTCTCGTATTCAACAACCACAGCTTTAAAAAAGCTGTTTGTTAAATCTAACAGGTGCTTTCTAAAGTATTTCAAAACAAAGAGATAACTATTAATTACTATATATATAACAGGTGTTTAATTTCAGCTATGCTAGGTTTGCACAGGAAGCTTATGAATTGTCCTTACAAATGACTACAAGATGACAGTACTGTGTATGTGTTTCCAAATATTTATAATATTCCAAGTGTTTAGTTTACTTATATGATAAATTTAATTATGTTTAAAACATCCAACTTGTTAAACTTTTTTATACTCATTTATAGAATAAAGTAAGTAAAGATTTCTAAACTGCTTCCATAAAATACGTTTGTGCTTTGAAACTAGAAGTGTATTCATAGCCAATCAAATTCTTCCCCACACGTTGCTATGGTAATAATAAACAGACCAATAGTTGGAGAAAAGAAAAAAAAACTGCTAACAGCATATGTCACTCGTGAGACCTGTAGTCTTAAAATCTTCATTCTAATTTCACGAGCTGTTATTTCCCCACTCAGATATCTCACTAAGAAAATTCAGTCAGCTATCTATCAGCCCCATTTGTTCTTCTCAAACTCTAACAGTAAGTCCAAGCATTCCCATTACAGGATCACCAAGCAGATTCCATATACCCTACGGGGCAAGTCAACATCCCCTCTCTGAAAAAGAACATATATAGTATTGCGACCCAAGCAACTGGGCCATGACAATCTTAAATCGAACCACAAGACATCAACAGTTTTACTATGATAGTATATTCAACTTCTTTTCCCAAAAACAGGAAAAGTTTTTCATTCAAATCCATTATTCTCCATGAAAGCACATCTTAACATCAGCCATATATTAGCTTCCGCTGCACTCACCCACAAAATTTCTCCCCAGACCAATGTTGACCATTCCCTAGGAATCCAGTTCCATATCATCAGCGGAGCACAAAACGACCATTGTTCAGTCACAATCAAAGCAGTCCCAATGATAATCAGAGCCAGCATTAGAAATACAGTGTTAACAAGCATCTCCTTGAAATGAGTGAAGAATCATAATGAACTCCCTTTTAATACGTCATTCACTGCGTATACCATTGAAACTACCCTACGTCACCATAACAATAAGCAATATTTCCAGCTTGTATTACTTAAACTAAGTACTGAAATGATTAGTAGTCTTCCTAGACTTATTGGATATACTTTCTACTGTAACATTATATTGTTAGTAAACAGTTAGTCAGGATTAAAATGCAAATAACAACTAGAGATTAGGGTTTATTTCAGCCAAAGTATATTTCTATAGGAATTTAATAACGTAATAATTAGTAGGGAAGTAAGGATGCGACTAACAATCAATCAAGTATACAGGACTACAAAGCAGATTTATTAACCTGATATTGCTGGAGTATATTAGTAACTTTATCAGATTATCACTTTTAATATATATTTATATGCAGAGAAGGGAAAAAAGGAATAAAGAAATAGAGGCAAGAGAAACACAGACAAGACATGAAATAGTGGGGAAAGATAAATAAATATCAGAAAGAAATTATATCTATTATATGACTAAAATTGTAACTCATTTATAAAAAGATATATAAAACATACATTTCCTGTATATGTGTAGTTTAAATATACATGAACTTAAAAGATTTGCATATATTAAGTCCTTTTAAAAGTTTTAGTGATTATTTTATAGTTGATGCTTTGAGAGATTTTATAGTTGTAGATACTTTAGATTCAGTTTCCTGCTGCTTTTTAACATCAGTTTAACCATTTTTATCAGTGGATCTCCTCAGGGACGAGGATGTCCATTCCATATCTTCTGAGATGGTTATGATGTTATTGTTTTTTTATGAATTGTAGGGCCTCTTCCAGAGTGCTGAAGGTTCTCATCTCACTTAGGTGCAGTATTTTTATTTTTGCAGGGAAGGCCATTTGTGCTTTAATATTGTTCTGCTTTAAAGTTTTTATTAGTGGCCATACCTTTTTTCTCTGTTCCAGTACTTTAGTGGAATAGTCATTATCAAATCTTATTAGATTATGGTTATATTTTATAGGACTTTACGTCCAAGCTGTCTTTAATACCAGCTCTTTATCTGTAAAAGACATAAATTTTATTATAATTGATCTTGGAGGCACAGAAGATGGTGATGTGGTTGATGCTAAAGTTTTATTCCCCAAAGCACGATGCACCCTTTCTATGCCAAAGGAGAAGTCTTCTTCAAGATTTAGAACCTCTGGTATCCATGTGTTTAGAAAAGATATAATGTCCCCTCCTTCTGTTTTCTCAGGTAAGCCGAAGATCCTGATATTAGACCTTCTCTCTCTATTTTCAAAGTCGTCTAATTTGTTCAAGAGCCAGGTGTTCTGCTTCAGGAGATACTCTGTTTGTGATTCCTCTTCTTTGAGCCTACCGTCAATGTCAGTCAAAGAAGTTTCAATGGCTGTTAACTTTGACTGATGTTGCTGAAATATTTCTTGGAAGACGTCTGTTTCTGAGAGTTCTCTTTTAAGTTATGCAAATTAATTTTAAAGTCATCCATTTTAGTTGATAATTCTTGTAGTGTGGTAGTCACCAGCTGCAGTTCCTTTTTTATAGCCAAGTCTGAATGAGGATTCTTCAGATTACTCATCTCTCCAGTTGCTGAAAATAGACTTCTGAGTAATTTGACAGGAAATTTCTTATAAAAATACTCCAAAATTTGTATTTGGTTACTTTAGACTATTAACTATATATTTCAAGTATTTTTGTTAGAAATAGATAATTTAATTTCCTGAATTTTGATTCTTGTTTATGGAGCTCCAAAAAAGTGTTGCCTTCAGTTAGCCATTCAGGCTCCACCATGAAATGGAATATTGTAGCCTTTTTGCTCACAAAGGCAGGCACACATTTTTTCTCCTTCATCTAACTCCATCTGTTTATTTGTGTCTTTCGGCTTTTCCCGGTTAGGGGTCACCACAGCGGAACTCCGGTCCGCTAATGATTGGCAGTAGAGTTTTACGTGCTGGCTTGCCAGGCCTAACGCACAACCTTCAACGAAGGAATGCCCGTTCACGCATGTCGCCACACAGAAGATGCTCTAACTGAGAATCGAACAGGCAACGTCTAACTGTGAGGTGACAATGCTACCGCAGCACCACCACCGCAATTTTTTTCATCTAACTCCATCTGTAGAAAGGGTAATTCATGAAGATAGTTTTCTTCTCTCTGGGTTACTAGTGGTACCCTATAGTACCGATCCTGTTTAGTGTATTCTTGGAGTACAACATCTGTTTCAGACTGGCTCTCTGCCAAGTATAGCAGAGGAAAGTATACAACTTTGAACAGCTTATTTTCTTTCTTTTTGCTCAGCATGACATTCTTCTGTTCCTTCCTCTGTCTCTGCCTCAGACTTCTCTGTCTTGCTTTCTGTAATTATTTCTTTCATTATTTTAACCTCTGCAGCTTAATGTGAGGAAAGCTTAAGTCCAGGTCATTCCCTGACAATGTCCATGTTGCCTTCTTTTATAGCCTTATCTACTGAGATCTTTTGATAATACAGTATCAGATTTGTCATTTAATTTCAACCAGTCCCATATCTTACTGCTTTTTGAGGTTTCTAATTCCATAGATTTATCTATACTGGGACTGTGTCTCTGACAGAACCTCAGGTTGTACTCTACCCAACCCTAATTTCCAGAGCTCTTTGAATTGTAAGGCATCTTGACCAATTATCACATCATGAGTTAAAATAATCACTAAAGCTACTGCTACGGAGTATCATCTTTATTCTGCTGTTGGATAGAATCTCTCTAGCAAGTTACTTACATTATCTATATCATGTTCTAACCAAGGCTTAAGAACATACATTGTCAGCCACTTGTGACCTTACAGGTCTGTCCATAATGAATGTACATGCATGGAAACTGAAATCTTGGGACTCCAAAAAAAGCCCCATCCCTCACTATTTTTTAAGCTTCAAGCAGTTCTGGACTTGATCAGTTTACACTGTTAGAATTATTCTCCTGCCCACTGGAAATTCTGTTTTTAGAGTGGAGAAGAACAAATTTGAATGTCTAGGTCTGTGAATTAGATTTAGCATGGAGAGTGACATGACATATGTATCATAAGGTGGATTTCCTGTGTGGTTACTTCTTCTAGTTCCTTGTTTTTCGTGCACTTTATAATAAGGGTTTAAAATTGAATGGGCCTATATGAAGCTGGATCAGATGGATCTTTACTGTCTTTAGGTATTACAGCCACCACCGCTTTTTTGCAGAATGTACGTGTCCCTTCCTTTTAAAATACTGTTAAACAAAATCTTCCAGAACTTTATCACTTTCTTTCATCCTTGCTTCCAAACTTCCACCAGACTACCATCTATTCCTGGAAACCTTCCTGCAGATTGGTTATACATCCCTTTTTTATTCCATCTCCTCCTATCTTAACTATTAGTTGTTGAGCATCATCTATCTCTAACCTTGGCATATTTAAGTATTCCATAAATATTTCCATTTGTGTTTTTTCTTGATTTCCCCACTTTTCTGCCTTGTACAAATTTTCATGAAATTTCCAAAATATCTTTAATATTTCTACAAGATCTCTGGTTATTTTTCTTGTTATAGGCTTCCTGGGTTTGGCAACAAAGCTTTCTACTTTATGTTGCCTGAGTCATTGTGCCAAAAGTTTTTGTGCTCTGGAGTTATCAAAAAGCAGTTGCTTAACAGCAATCTTTCTAAGCTCATGCATATTTTTCCAGGTACTCCCTTATTTTCCCTTACCACTCTGCAATAGCACTTCTTCTTGTTATGCAAGATTCCCCTTATTTTGCAATACTTTAATCTTTGTTAGCCCCTTTAAATAATTATTACTTCTTAGCCAAATCTAATTTTTCTTTTATTTTTACCCTATTTTTAAACCCCACTTTTGTTTTATCCCACTCACTAGCTATGACTTCTGAAGTGCTTTCGATCTTTCCTAATGACTCCCAGATAATTTCCACTACCCATTCCTTAAATTCTTCTCTTTTTAACAGGTAGATTGGGAACTACCGGTGTCTCATCTTTACTTCATTACCCTGCATTTTTATCTTAGTAATTATTAATGCATGATCTGAAGTAGTTATTGGATGTGTATCAAAGTTCTCATTTAAATGGATATGTTCATGCGAAATATAATTTCTGTCAGTTATTGTACCTTAGGGAATAAAATGTAAATTCTCTCCAAGTTCCTACCACTGAATTCACATCATTTATACCAAATATTTTCATACATTTCTTCAGAAATCTGCCCACTTTTGCTATATTTTCACTTCTCGCCACCCCAGATGCATCTTTATTGTTACAAATCAAATTCCATTCCCCACCTTTAATTAATATTCCCTATTGAAAGCTAATTATTTCTCCCAAATATTTTTTAATCCCCAAAGGTTCAATTGTAGATGGAATATAAACACATGCCAGTGTAATCCTCATCCCTTGCCAGTAGTCCATTACTACTACAAATCTGACACTGTTATCTTTTTTTCTCTTCTAACACTACTGGAGCTCCTCTAGCAATTAATATAAGTACTCTTTTCATTTGTTCACAATATTATACAGAATATCCATCCTGAAATCCTTTCTTTATAAAATTCACAAGCACAGATCTTTCCAAGTGTGCCTCTTGTAGCATTTCTATTTGCACTCTGCGTGTCTTAATACAATTAAGTATTCTTTCATAGGTTCATAGGTGTGTACTAGACTAATGCCCCTAAAGCCTTTAGAAGCCTAGCCCACAGGATTACCCTAGCATCATGCCACCCGACCTTAGTTCCCAGTGCCTCTGTTGAGTAGAGCCACTAGAGTGATCCCCGGGGTGAACTTTCTATTTCCCATTCACTCATCAAGATTTCTCTTGAAGAGGGCCAGTGAGGTGCTCTGTTTGACATGTATGGGAAGTCTATTCCATAGCATGGGCAGTCTCTGGGTTATGAACCTGTCCTTCCAGCATGTTCTGTTGATTGTGGTAATGAGGTTGAAGTCTTTGGAGCATGTGGTGAGGAGGGATTGGGATTTCTTTAGATGTAGCATTTCTAACAGAGCTGGGTCAGATACATGTGAGACCATTCACATTCCAAGAAAATATGGAAAGTGTTGTCATTATGGTAAGATGTCATCATTAAAGCAATTTCTATTTGAGATACCATTGCATATACTTTTCACAGATAAAAAAGACCCAGTGCATAAATACATAAAATACAGTTTACTATCATTTGTGTGAACGACATTCTGTCGGCAGTAATGCTGCTGAACATCAGAATGTCCTTCGCAAAATGACAAGTGTATTGGATAGCCAAACACATTTATGTGAATGCACTTGTTCGACTATATGTACGGGATCGCAGTACAGTGGGGATTGGAAATTCATCCATATCCCCACTGTAGTGTAATCTCAGAGTTGGAATATATTAGCAGCAGGGGGGGGCTTGCCCTGCTGCAAAAACATGATATGTCGTATAGGAGTTTGATTTACATCAGCTCCTATACAGCTATCATGTCACATTTTCAGTGACAGTGTCGACTCAAATTTGTCGATCATTTGGGGCAACATCGTGTACACTCGAAATGTTTGGTTTCAGTTTTAGTTTTCATTATTTCAAATGACAAATGTGTTGCCATTCAAAATAATGATAGTAAACCATATATATATATATATATATATATATATATATATACACATATATATATATATATATATAGACACACAATATATATATATATATATATATGTGTGTGTATGTGTGTATATATATATATATATATATATATATATATATATGTGTGTGTGTGTATATATATATATATATCTAAATATATATATATATATATATATACACACACACACACACACACACACACACACACACACACACACACACACATATATAAATGTATATTGGATTACACTATGTATGAGTGAACTTAATGTTGAACATAAACAGTAACATAAAGCATATTAAAAATATACAATATTGAAAACCCTAAACACCAAACTTGCAAAAAACAAAATCAAAAAAGGAAATAATTTCCTTTCTTTTCTGATCTTTACATTAAGCCCCCCCCCCCATAATAATAGCCTTTAATTTGTCTGAATAATGGCAGTGTTAAAAAAAAAAGTTTTTTTTTAAGTTAAGGGATAGGGTTGGAGGCAGGGTTAAGGTTAGCATGTTTCATACACGTACACTACTCTAGTAATGCGTGCTAACCCTACACCTTACCTTAAAAAAAATCCTGTAATACTACCACTACAATTGACAGATTCAGACATACAAACACCCCCCCACACACACACACAAACACACACAATACCCACATTATATCTATCCCATTACCTAGCCCCAATACACAAACTCACACAATAAAGATATGTCCTTACATAAATAACCCTTACCCTAACACCCAAACACATGTACAAACACTTCTTCCCTTTCCAAATCCTTCTTACCTGTTTCAACAAAATATACTTTCAAGATTTTCAACATTTCAACAATCTGTACCCCCCCTGCATTTATCGAACAAACATATGTTAGATAAAACACAGGAGAGCCATACATACACACATTTTTTTTTTCCTAACCACACATCATAGTTTACAGGCATATATTCTTGAAAGAAATAACTACTGAGGCAAAACAAAATAATAAACAGTTGTATAAGAATATATTTTTTCCTGAAATAGGGCTCAACAAATTAAAAGAAAGACATGGCTGTAATGAGATTTGAACCCCCCCCCCTCTATTTTACTATTCTTTGGCTACTTAAGTTACCCAAGGACAGCCCAACTCAGTGTAACAATTATATGTACAGTGCTTACCCTGAAAATCATCTCCACCAGTATCAATGGAGCAGGTGTGAAAGTAAGTATGCTCTTTCATTCAGTACTTATTGTACACTTAGGCATAACTCTGTTGAAGTTTTGCATTGAAGTAGTATTGTGGTAGGACAGGCATTGCTTAGAACTGAAATAAAGGAAGTGGAATAAAGAGATACCAACAGTAAATCTGAAGGCAAGGGGTGCAGTGAGTGGCACCGTATGTCATCCATAGAATGGTAGCTGACAAAAGAGCTTCAAACTTTTCACAAGAAGCTGCATTTAGGTGCTCATTATTTCTGGTGGAGTCATTTTCTGAGTAGCAATAGTAGCAGTAGAATTTACAAAAGCAAATACATAAAGGTGTACTTCTGTTCTTCTGTCTTCTTAAGAATAGATGTGAATGTTCTAGAGAAGGCTTTCCATTGCTGGGTATAAACATTGATTCCTTTTTCATTATTTCATGTGTATCCTGCTTCAGAGAGAATTCCACTTCAATATACCACATGGCAGACTCTCCCCTCACTGTGCAGGGGAGTTTGAGGTGACATTACCTAAGTAATAGTCTTTCTCAGGCCACAAGAAATTTAGGGAATCAAAATATTTGGTAATGTCAATATTTTTCATTAATTAGACATAAAAGGGAGATGAGGGAAATGCAGCAAAGATTTCAACAGGGGAAAAAAAACAAGAACAAATCCTCTGAAGGGACAGAATAATGGAGATGGAAGATACTAATCACACATTTAGTGTACCAGAAAAAAAAAAACTCTTTGGCTTACACAGGACTAACTTTGGACTTAAAGAAAATTTTATAGTGCCAGAGGCAAAAGAAAGAGAAGCCAACAATAAAAGACTACATATCCGAAGTCAGATTTGAATTGGCAGGCACAAAGAGGTTAATATCTAGAGAATATGGGAATATAATAGAGTCATGAGTTGTATAAGGTATTAGGGTTAAAAAGTAAGGTATTAGGGTCAGGTTGTATTAAAGTAAAAGACTATGGAATCAAATACCTATAAACTGATGGAAGAAGATGAGCTTAATCCGTAAATATGCCACTAAATCAAGAAAGTCTAAGATATTCACTTGGAAATGTCTTCACAGATATTTATGAACACCAGCTAGAATTCAGAAAATGTTCCCACTATCAGGTGGACTGTGCTGAAGATGTGAGGGACTAGACAGGGGGTTTTGGGAACATATTTCTGGGATAGATTGGAGCTACAAAATTATAAACAAGATCTGCAAACATTAATACAGGAAACTGTAGGAGAGGAGATAAGTCTTGCCAAAGACATGATGATGCTGAGCTGGGTTAAAATTCCGCAGTCAAGATACATAGCAGCAAAACTGAAATTGAACAAGTATTATACATTATTATAAAAATGTTAGGGGTGGCACATTGACATAGCAGATAGTGTAGTTGCCTCATAGCAAGAGGTTGTCCGGTTCGATTTTCAGCTGGAGTGCCTTCTGTGCAGAGTCTGCATGTCCTTCTTATGTTTGAATGGGTTTGCTCTAAGAGCTCTGGTTTCCTCCCACATTCCAAAGACAACTAGTAGGTGTACTGGACACACTAAGTTGGCCATAGGTGTGAGTGTAAGTGCTTGGTATGAAAGAATTGTGGCAGGGCTAGCTACCTGGTGTGAACCTTAGCTCTAGATGATTTTTACTATTAAAGTGACACTCCAGTCTTGTGCAAAAATGGGAAAAAAAGGTTATGGATAGATGGAGAAAATGCTAAGTAAGATTAATGTTCTTTATATTGTCCTAGAAAGGATATACTTCATTGACAGAAAAAGAAGAATATAATGAAAGTAGAGTAATAATTAAAAGCAGAGAAGGAAGTTGGAGACAGGAAGAGTACGTTTCAAGGAGATTAGGATGGTGAAGAGCAAGAGCAGAGCCAAGAGTTAGAAAGAAGTTCCTTTAACAGAGACTTAAAGGTATTGAGGATGGGTATCTCTGTAGGAATACTGTTCCAGGCTTTAGCTACAGAGTTAGAGTTCAGACTGAGTCTGAATGATCCTTAAGGTTTATAGATGGCTAGGAGTTAAGTTTATAGATGGCTAGATGGTAAGATATAACTAGTGAAAATGTTTCTGTTCCCTTTAGTTTTATTCAGTTTTATATACAGGTCAGGAATATTTTGTAAATCAACCAGAAGAGAAGTTGTACATGATAATTAATAAAGAGTTAAAGGAATTTATCTTTAAGAGGAAGAGGACAAGAGTTAAGTGGGATAAGATGAGTCCCTTTGTAGAACAAATCATTTTAGGATTGCTTGATTTAAAGAGACACTGCAGCACTATGCAGTTAAAGCTCATATATGTATGTATATGTGTGTGTGTGTGTGTGTGTGTGTGTGTATATATATATATATATATATATATATATATATATATATATATATGGATCTAGGACTTTTGATCGAAAGATCAAAAGCCCTAATCCATTACCACCGAACACACTTTAATGAAAGCACTTTCATCAAAAAAGCGCTTTCCTTAAAGTATGTTTAAAAAAAAAAACACAAAATCTACTTGAATGCAGGGGGGGCAAGCCCCCCTGCACTCCCCACACACCTCCTACTTTAATATTCTCACTCCGAGGTCGCACTACAGTGGGGAAAATGGAATTTTCCCTTACCGCACTGTAGTATGACCGGAACAACAAGCATACTTACGCAAAAATGCTTCTTTGGTGAATAACACTTTCGCGCAAGTATGCTCACCAAATTGGGATTTGGTGAAAGATGCAGTCGAGCATCTGTACGGATCCCATATATAGATTATATATATATATATATATATATATATATATATATATATATATATATATATATATATATATACATACGTATATGTATGTGTGTGTATATATAACTCGTACTGAAGGGTAATCCTCAATGAGAAAAGGAATGATGATGAAACAAGGGAGGAGTTCACAAAATAAGGATACACTAAACATTTGAATGCAAGTCCTTATGGAAAATAACAACAACTGCACAGAATGTTGTATTTATAAGTTAGCAAATTAAGCCAACACAAAAATGGAGAAAGAATGTTTGACCAATAGGGATGACTGTAAGCAGAGCAAAGAAAATAGACAAGAAGGGTATGGAGTGTATTGAAGAAAATTAGTAAAGGAACTAAGGAATTGGAAGCAAATAACTAGGGAGGGAAAGATAAGAATGGGATGAGACCAAGCAGAAATCGACTGAAGGTTTGAAACTACCTTCTCTAACGACTGATAACAGCATATAGGGAAAATAAAGGAACAGGGAAGTGCAAAGGAAAAAAACATCTGTGGTGAAGTTTTTAGTTGATTCTAAAACAGATGTAGCTGTTAAAAAGTGGTAATTGATAGGGCATAAAAATATTGCATAACTATATTAATCAATCAGATGAGGTTAGAAAAGATTTGGAAGAGAGAGAATGGGAAGACCTGTGTTTGGCTCTTAAAGCTAAGTCGAGAAGGTTTACAATTTTTGCTTAAATGTGTTTGCATAGATATCTTTTTTTCACCCCAAGAACACATCAAATGATTTTTCCTCGGGTAATAGTGAAGAGATAGGTAACTGGGAACATGTTTTATTTTTTGGGGGAGGACATGTAATGAGTTGACAGATTTTAAAGATTTCATACAGAATATGAAATATCGGGGAAACAAATTATTGTAACTAAGTAAATTATTATTTTGAGCTGGGATATAGGATCTGAATTGCCTAGACATATTAAGGCTCTAATAAGTTTAATGTTATTGTCCTCCAAGAAAACAATTACGAGAACATAACAAAAAGTAAAACCCACCTTAACTATAATATTTATAAAGGATTTAAAGGAACTGGGGTGGGATTTTAGAAAAGGGAAGGATAGAATTACATAAAAATATTTGAAATTTGTGGTAACAATAAATGCAGAATAACTTTCAGGAGGATGAGGAGTGACATTTAAGGGAAGGAAGAAACTGAACATTTTTTGTAATGTTTTAGTGAATGAAAATTATTAAAAAGAAAACATGTGTACCGCATGAAAATAATAATAGAATTGTGTTTTTTTTCCTGTTACAGTATGTGCACCCATGTCACTTTTAAAAAATGTCACATTTATTAAAGATGTTAAAAAAAGAAGTATGTGAAAAGAAATTCCATAGATGGAATGCAAATATGGCTGCAGATATTTGATCTTGTCTATATTTGCAGCTCTGTACTTTTGCCTAATGTAATCCTTTAAAGGTTGAACACTAAAGCACTAGAATTAATTAAAGACTTTTTGTGCTCTGTATTGTTCTTATTTATTTACTCCTACTCCTCTCACCGCGATATATGTGAGCAGGCTTAGCACATTACCCCCCCCCCCAACCTTCAAATGGATCTTTCTACACCAGGACCACAGATAGATGGTCAAAGGTCCTTCCCTCTATGTTACAGAGCTGATTACAATAAGAACATATGAGTCTGGTCCCTTATATACTGGGACATATTGGTATAGTGAGAAATCCACTTATTGACCTTTACTTGAAGATGAGAGGCAGTCAGGCTAATTAAAATAAGGAAAGAATGCGTATTGTGCTCAGCGTTTTAAAGTGACTCATTCTTTTTAATTCTAAGTTAGTTGGGGGTAAGGTTAAGCGGTACATTTTGCTTGGCTCTTATGAAACTCTTCTTTTTTTTTCTTTTTCCTAATACATTCGTGCTGTTTGTAGAATATATGTCTTTGTTTTTTTTGTATTAGGTCAGTTCCGCTAAATGTGGTAATGTACTGAACTAATCTTAGTGTCCAAACTGTACAACACCAACTACCTTGTCTCCGTTGCACTAGTCGAAAACAACAAATGATATCATAGGTTCATAGGTTCATAGGTTCATAGGTTTATACTAGGCTATCTGCCCCAAGGCATTTATAAGCCTAGCCCGAATGTTTGTGGCTAGCGCCACCCCTTATATGAAAAAATACTGTACCCATTAGTTTGTTGTGCCTCTGTCCAGCAGTGACACAGAGATGATTCCCAGGGTAAACCTACGATCTCCCATCCACAGGTCAAGATTTCTCTTGAACAGAGCCAGCGAGGTGCTCTGCCTCACATGGACCGGGACTCTATTCCACAGCATAGGGAGTCTCTGAGTGATAAATCTATCCCTCCAGCACGTCCTATTTATATCCGTGCTAAGGTTTAAGTCGCTTGCTCTAGTGGTTTTGGTGGATTTGGATTTTTTGAGGTGGAGCATGTCCATTAATTCCGGGTTGGACATGGCCTTGTATGTCAGGCACATGTCACCTCTGAGCAGACGGTATGCGACTGAATAGAGCTGGAGTTTCTTCAATCTGGCAGCATATGACAGATTTTGGAGTCCCTTTATCCTTTTGGTGAGAAACTTTTGGGGTCTCTCCAATTGCTGCAGATGTTGGGCGAGATACATCCCGAATGGGGCATTGTACTCGATCATTGGTCTGATAAGTGAAGAGTACAGGGGAACAATGACCTCAGTAGATCTGGATGTGAATCCCTTCATGATCAGGTGGGCAATGTAGAAGATCTTTCTAACCACTTTAGCAACGTGAGTGTCAAAAGAAAGGCCACTGTCAACCTGGGTCCCCAGGTCCCTGATAACTTCTTCTGTGCTTAGTGGATTGCCACCTATATGGTAGCTTGGGGTTACCTTGTTTTTCCCGAAGGGTATGACTATACATTTTTTGGCGTTTAACTTCAGGCCATGGCTCTGGCACCAGCTATCTGTTTCCGTGAGTCCCTTGTGAAGGATATCCGTGTCCGATGCACTTTCCACTATGGCGCCCAGTTTGCAGTTGTCTGCAAACTTTGTCAGCCAATGACCTCCCATGTTGGCCTGTACTTCTGAGAAGTAGATGCCGAACAATAGGGGGCCAAGGACCGAGCCCTGTGGGACACCACTTGTGACCGGCTTGGAGTCTGACATAGCGCCAGCAACTCTAACCCTATGGGTTCTGTCCTTAAGCCAGTTTGCAACCCATCTTGTGACATATGGGTTTACATTTAAGCTAGTAAGTTTTTCTACAATACCCGAGTGGGGTATTGTGTTGAAAGCCTTTGCAAGGTCAAGGTAGGCTGTATGGACTGCCTTTCCCTCATCAATGGCCTTGGTGACTGTTTCGAAGAAGTCGACCAAGTTCAAAAGGCATGATCTTCCTTTGACGAAGCCAAACTGGGTCGGGTCCAATGTCTGCAAGTCCCCTATATCTTTGTTTATGAGCTCCATTATGATCCTCTCCATAGCTTTGCAGACTAGACTTGTTAAGCTTATGGGGCGGTAATTACCAGGGTCCGTAGAGGCACCACCTTTGTGGAGTGGGACCACAGTTGCCACACGCCACTCCTTGGGCACATATCCTGTGGTAAGGCTGAGATTAAACAGCTGCCTTATGTGCGGGTTTAATTCCTCATTTAGCTCGTGTAGCACACAGCCGGGGACACCATCCGGTCCCATTGATGCTGTGTTTTTAGCTTTAAAGAGAGCAGCGTTCACCTGTGCATTTGAGATGTCTGGGAGGCTACACTCCGCTGGGATAGTTATCACTCCTTTAGGGGGGGAGAGGGGGGTGAAGTTTACACTGAACCTGTCTGCCAGTATGTTGGCAATGTCTGTGGGTTCAGTGATTTTTGTATCATTTTGGACTAATTCTGAGCATATCTGGGAGTTTCCACCCAGGTTCCTAACATAGCTGAAAAAGGCCTTATGATTGTCCTTTGAATCCATGGCAATTTTTCTCTCAAAATTGGCCTTAGTTGATTTTATGAGTGCTCGTATTTTTTTACTAATAATGATCAGGGGTGACTTCCCTTTTATGGATTTTGTTCTATCATGTAATAGCTTTCTCCTCTTATTGTAAAGTTTGTTAATGGCTGGGGTCCACCAGACTGGACATTTGCCCTTTGTGGAAAGAGTCTTGGTTTTATTTGGGATTGCCTGATCCATGCAGTCCTGGAGGTGTTCATAGAAGGTATTTGTAAGGGCTTCCGCAGCTTGGGTTGTGGTTTCCACTGTCTCAGGGGCCTTGAAGGATACCACACCAGTCTTGAGTAGTGTGAAGTTTGCTTTAGAGAAGTTCTTCACTGTGGTCTTTTGTTTGGGGTGGGGCGGGATGTGGATTTCCAGTGAGATTAGTTTATGATCAGATCTCACCAATGAGGGATATACTTCCGGTGTGGAGCATTTTGTCCCCATGTTTGTGATAATGAGATCTAGTACATTTTCTCCTCTCGTGGGAACAGTGACTAGCTGTTCCATGGCATTTGAATTTATGAACTCCAGGAACCGTTGGGCTAGAAAGTTAGGGCTTGAGTAATGTTCCCAGTCTATATTCGAGTAGTTGAAGTCACCCAATATGATGGTGTTTGGAGATACATTTATACCCTCCAGTGTCTTCAGGAAGGCTGTGTGGTGTTCCTGAGTTTGAGAGGGTGGTCTGTAGCATGCTACAATTTGTAGAGCAGTTTTGCCTATGGTTAGTTGCACCTGGATGGTTTCCGAAGCTTCGTGCATTGCCACCAACCTGGAGGTGTGGGTATCCTTTATGAATATGGATACACCCCCTCCTTTTGTGGTGTGGTCCAGGTTTTGGGGCCGGAATGCATGATATGAGGTAAAACCTAATAGTGCCGGGTGCTCTCAGGAGCCTTGAACCAGGTTTCAGTTACAGCACAGACATCGATGTTCTCCATACTGAGAAGGGCCTCGAGTGCGTGCATTTTGAGATTTAGACTTCTGGCATTGAGCAGCATTACCCTCAGTTTCTTCCCATTTTTGTTTTCTAGGGTGGTAGGTTTAGAATTTGAGCCTTGCCTAAAAAGGCACTATAGGGGTGGCAAGAGCCTTAGCCAATATCTGGAATCCCAGGGTGACAGGTGCAAGCCGTCCCTTGTGAAGCAGCGTGGCTTGTCAAGCATGTCATCCCAGGCAGACAGACACTGGATCCCCTTTGAATGACACCAGACATTAAGCCAATTGTTAAAGCTGATCATCTTGTCTCTATATTGTGGCATCATTCTTGGTGAAGGAAGGATACTGCTCAGGGTTAGGGTCATACCTGCCTGGGCTACATAATCAGAGAGCTCCTCTATGTCTCTTTCATGTAGTCCAGGGAGGTACGTCTCAGGTCATTCACACCAGCATGGACAATGACTGTGTCATATTTGTACTTGCCGTGGAGTGACCCGAGTGCTTGTGTTATGTGGCGGATTCTAGCGCCCGATAGGCAGCTTACTGTGACCCTCTCCTTGTTCAGCCTGGTGAGTGGGACGTCAGTGTGTCTGACTATGGAGTCACCTATGACAAGTATGTTTGGTGTTGTATTTGGCTTTAAGGGCTGTGACTGCTTTGCACACTGCTTTTGTGGTTTATATGTTGCTTGTGGGGTGTCTTGAGGTAGCAGTTGTTTGGGTGTCTGCTTTGGAGGCCTCTGCTGTTTAGGTAAATTTTTACTCAGAGCCTCCGAGTATGTCTTTGTGTGTTTATGTGTTTGATTCAGTGGTGTGGTAGCATTATGTGAGGCTGGTTTTGTGGTGTGTGTAGTTGCCTTCTCCTCCTGTCTGGTCTTGCCAGTCCTGAGTTGAGAGAGCTCAGCCTCCAGTTTGGCTAAATAGCTGCATCTCTCGCAAGTATTTGTGTTATGTGGGAGGAGGAGAGGGTTGTCTGTGTACATGAGGTAGTTATAACATTGCCTCAAGATTCCCAGATTCACCAGCTGGACCGGAGAGGAGATTGACAACTGACCTTTGGACATGCTAGAATAATATTGGGAATTCCTTAATAATTGAAAACAAGGGCCAGTGGGGAGTGAGGGTGTAGTGCTTTTAATTTTTAGTGCTGACTTATATAATTGCTTTAGTGAGCAAGTGCCAGGTAACTTGAGTACAATGTGTTACAAGTAACTAAATGTAAAAACGACAAACAGTAACTTTCTTTCAAGTGAAACAAGGAAATAAGTACAGTAAGCAATGCAGATATCACTAGTGATCCACAGAAGCTGAGAAGCCATGTATTAGGTGGAATTAGCTTCCAGGGAAATAACAAGCAAACAAACAACAAGCATATAAACAAAGCTAGATTCAGCAGGCCTGGATCTAGTCTATGCTAGAGCAAACAAGGTGTACCAATTTCAGTAAGATACAGTTCAAATATTCAGGCACTATAAACCTTTAACCAGAAATTCCCAGCTCAGAAGGGCAGAGTCCAGCCTCTTCTCCCACAAGAGTACAGACCACGAACCTTCTTAATGTAAAATAACTGGCCTGAAGCCCAAGTGCCTAAACCAGAACTAATACACTTGGACACTGGGCTCTCAATCAGCAGTTCCCAACTTAGAAGGATGAAAGCTACCTGTCCTGCCATCACAGTGCTTGCCACAAACCTTCCTAATGTAAAACAACTGGTCTGAAGCCCAAGTGCTTAATCCAAAAGACTTAGAATGATAGCTACACTTTAATCAAGTTACAACCAAGCAGTAATAAATACAATTGAATACTTTAGAGAATGTCTGGATTAGTGCTCAAGTTACACAAACAACGCTAGATCCAGCAGGCTCGAATCCAGTCTATGCCACAGCAAACAAGGCGCACCAACTTCAGTAAGAAGCAGTTCAGATATGCATGCACTATAAGCCTTTAACCAGAAATTCCCAGCTCAAAAGGGCAGATGATGCCTTTTTAAATTAAGAACCACACGGCACAACTATTCAAAGTGATCTCTATGAGTTAGCTTATGCGTAGCATTCTGATTAATCAGAAGTTAATTCTTATACTACATTAGCCCTATACTACTGTTATATAGATATTCCGTCGTTTGTCTTTCTGTTTGCCTAGCATGCCTGAACTTCTTTCTATTTTCTCTAAGGTACGGCTTACCTTAACTGTGTATAAGCTAGCGCTGCATGGCTAATATTTTGCTAATCTTTTTTCCTAAGAGTTAAATGAAAGGTGATCTACTGATTATCCTTTGTGGGAACTATTACTAAAATTCCTATCAGTTAAATGTAAGGAGTCCTAATTATTTACCTCCATAGGAGATACTTCCAAAACTCCTAAAATTAATTGTAAGGTGGATTTATGCCTATCTTCCGTGGGAGTTACTACTAATATACCAAGTGGCTGTTACCTGTTCTTTACTTTGTGAACTAGCCTGACCCTATTTAATTATCTCATACAACCTCTTGCTGAGGATTGTTTTTTTGATGGCTACTATAACCTGTTGATTTCTCCATTGTTATACTACACTGTTATATGTCTCTGAACACCATTGTCTATGCTCACAGTTTTTCTGCAATCCGATTTTCAACTTAATATTAAATATTATACCTAGTCCAGTACTTGTATAATTCTGAAGTGTTTTCGGTTGTTTGTAGTGTTGCTAGACTGGACATTTTTAACCAAGCTTTTTATCAGAGCATTTCTCTAAATGTGTATAATACTATTTTTACTATTATTAGTAGAACTGTTGGCCCACCTAATCCTATTTGTATAGTAAAACTACTTTTTTGTTGCCTTAATGCATTATTAATACCCTCTCATCTTACCTTCCTACCCTCCTAGTGTTATACCCACTACCCTGCAATAATGGACCTGCCTGGCTTGTAAGGACCCCCTCATCTACTTCAGGCCTTGCCAAATTGGACCATCTTTTTCTGCTGCCCCAGTACTTTCTCCTGTTTGTACAGTATTTGACAAAGTATTTCACCATCGCCCCATGTTGTAAACAGTTCTGTGTTTTGTCTTTTAATTAAACTCTGTAAACTAATTTAGCCACTGAGGCAGGAAAGCCAGCAGCCAGACTCATCTCCCTGACCAGTATTACCTGATAGTTTTCCCCTCACCGCTTACCTTATACTTCCCTACCTACTAAATTCCTTTTCTTGGTCACCTGTTGTAATAATCCTTCTGCCCAGTAGGTGGCAGTCTAATCTGCCCTAGAGCCCTTACTCTTTCCCCCACTTTTGCTAGTTTCAGCTCACTACATTCTTTTTCCTATTTTCTCATCCCTTGCCTTGCTGCCTAGCTATTCCCCCTAATACTCTCTCTCTGCTCCTAGTCCATACTCTTCTCATCCTCTACCTACAGCAGACTTTTATTCTTTTTATTCTTCCCTCTTCACTATCCTTTTTCCTACATCATACCTGCTCCACTAGAAGCTACTTACCTGCTCCACCTTCTCTCTCTGGGTTTTTACTACTCACTGATTGTCTTTGCTGAATCCTCCGCTACTTGCTCTGACCGGCTGCATTTGCCCCATGGGCTCACTCCACTCCCCTACCCTACCCCCAATTCCCACCCACCACCAGTGCTGTTAAACTTATACCGGTCACCTTAAACTACTACTTATCACCTCCACCCCTAATCTAACTCCTTAATCATCTCCACTCTATTGCAAGTGATAATAACCCCTCTACTCTACCTTTATCTTCACTACTACCCTCCCCCAAGCCTCCTCTGACCTATTCTATCACACTATATCTCTTATTTTACCTTATCCAACAATTTTACATAACCTCTTAACCCTACTATCTCAAATGGCCTACTTACATAAGTCTATCCTCAAAAACTCCCTTCTTATTACTTCATTAATATCCCTAACCTTACCCTATGCCCTAACCTTCTACAAACACTTTTCTCTGGTTTATAAAGTACCTCCCCACTGGCAAACTCTACCAATTACACATCTCAACTCCTTCTCCCACAGCAACATAACCTCTACTTCAGCCTATCTACTTCCAAGGTTTCATATATATTCCCATGTTACTTACTTCCCCAGCAAGACAAGCCTACCCAAGTACTTTAAAATTATAAAGACTTTGCTAAAACATTCCACACATCTTCTATTAGATGGGGACATTCATTCTAATCCTGGCCCAATTTCACAAATTGACAATAATCCACAAAAACATTCAATGATGTTTCTACCTCTATAAGATTAGGTAACTCTCTCAGAATAGCTCAACTTAATATCCGTAGCATTAACAACAAACTTAGTCAATTGCATGCTCTTTTACAAGTGCATGCATGTGATATCCTTTGCCTTACAGAAACTTGGTTGAAACGTTCTACTCATGACCTATAAATAACCCCACCTGGATATAACATCCTAAGATGTGACCACACATCCAAAAAGGGTGGGGGTGTAGCCATCTTGTATAAATCTGAACTTCTAGTTTCATCCTATAATGTGTTACTACCCTCAAATACCAATGCAGAAACCCTTACCGTCAAACTCCAAATTAATAAATCTAAATCTATATATATAATCTGCTCCTACATTCCTCCAGGAAATAATATTAACACTCTTGAAAATATTCTTAGTAACCTTTCCACCCTCCTACCTCAAGAAACTATTGTACTAGGTGACTTTAACATAGACTGGACTACGTGTAGCTCCCCAAGTCCTAACACCCACATAAATTTATATGGTTTCACTCAAATAATAAACACTCCCACAAGAATCCACAAACCTAGTAATAAGGAAACTACTCTTGACTGGATCCTTATAAACGGTCATCCTGAAACTTATACACCAGGAACTCTCCCAGATGACATTAGTGACCATGTTCTAACCTACATAACAAAACAAAAGGCGCACAGCCCTAATAATAAATTTTTTTAACCTACCATTCTAAAAAACACTTTCAAGCTGAGAGCTTTCAAAATGAGCTAAAGGCATGTAACTGGTCACATCTAAAGCAACTTAAACTGGATGAAGCAGTTTCTTACTTTAATACTAAATTCCTACAAATCCTAAATCTCCATGCCCCCCCTTCGCTCTTCCTGAGTTAGGACCAAAATAGCCCCATGTCTCACAAAACAAACCAGAGAAAAGATTTTCCTACGGAACAAAATATGGGTCAAATGGAGAGCCTCTAAGAGCTCTGCAGACCACCTATACTTTAAACAGCTAAGAAATGCTGCCAAAAATGACATTATCTTAGACAAGAAAAACTATTATTCCCACCTTCAACAATCACACTCAAAAAAAAACCTCAAAGGTTTTGGTCAGGAATTAATAAACTTCTCCAACCAGGACAGGCTAAAACTCCAACCTCATCCTCAATTCCCCATAATAGTCCCATGCAAATAGCTGATGCCTTTAACAATTACTTCACTGAAGCTATTCAAACTCTAGCAAAGACACTATCTCCCATTACCCCCTGTCCTTTACAATATATAAACAGTTCAGTTCCTTCCTTCCATATACAACCTGTGCCAACATCCCTTATCTGCAAACTCCTTCAAAAACTGAAACCTTGCACCCCTTCTGCTGACTGCCTGCCAGCAGAATACCTTCAAATAGCTTCCAAAGCCATAGCATATCCCATATCCAGCCTTATAAACAGAACAGTCACAGAAGGTACCATCCCTTCCATATGGAAAGTCTCCCACATAATCCCCTTACATAAAGGAGGCAAATCCACTGATATCTCCAACTTCCGACCAATTGCATTACTCTCTCCACTAGCCAAAATAATGGAAAAATGTATTCACCATCAACTACTTCAACACCTGCTCCACAATAATTTACTTGCCAACTGCCAGCACGGCTTTAGGCCCTTTCATAGCGCAACTACTGCCCTGCTAACTTTTACTGACTGTATAAACAGGAATCAAAACAATAACTCTCTCTCTTTTACACTATTCATTGACCTATCAAAAGCCTTTGATATGGTCAACCCTAACTTACTTATCAGTGTGCTAAAAGCCCAATCTCTTGTCCCACAAGCAGTTCTTTGGTTTAAATCCTATCTAGAAAATAGACAACAAGCAGTGCTCTGGGGCAATAATCTCTCCACACCCCTCCCCGTGAACATTGGAGTCCCACAAGGCTCTATCCTAGGCCCTCTTCTTTTTTCCATTTTTATTAATGATCTCTATACTCTTTTTCCTCAAGCCACCTGTATACAATATGCTGATGACTCTACTTTAATCTGTACTGCTAAGTCATCAACCTCTCTCCAGACCCTTACTCAAACTGTATTTAACTCTGTTGAAAATTGGT
This sequence comes from Protopterus annectens, assembly GCF_019279795.1. Classification (NCBI taxonomy): domain Eukaryota; kingdom Metazoa; phylum Chordata; order Ceratodontiformes; family Protopteridae; genus Protopterus; species Protopterus annectens. The sequence continues at coordinate 150,715,151 of NC_056751.1, forward strand.
TCACCCATCATTGCCTCCTCCTTAACCCCAAAAAAACAAAAGTATTACTTTTTGCTCCCACCCAAAAGTCACCACAGATCCACTTCAGAATTACCTCTAATAATGGAACTAGTATTTCCCCTGATACTACTACACATCTCCTGGGCATAACCATAGATCATAACCTCAGCTATGATGATCATATCAACAATACTATAAAAACTATCAATAAAAAACTAGGCTCCCTGTATAGAATCAAACCCTTCCTCACACTGCTAGCTAGAACCACCATTGCCCAGACTCATCTCACTTCTACCCTATTCTATGTTTCTGCCATATATACTAATCTATCAAAACACAATCTTAGCAAGCTTGAAACTAGATATAATAATATAGTCAGATTTGCCACTGGCTCCCCTTTTAGAACCTACCACTGTCTCAACCTTAAACAACTCGGATGGTCAGAACTACAAAAACAACTACTATATAATCAACTTGTGATCACACAAAAATTCTTTATCACCCAAATAATACCCCTATCCTTTCTAACCTGATCTCCCCATATAAAAATCTTACAACACTACGCTCAGCTAATAAGCTACTAATTTCCAATATTAAATCTAATAATAAAGCTAGGGACTCACTTTTTACCAATGTTGTGGGCAGAATCTGGAACAAGCTTCCTAGAACACTCCACTCGAAAGATACTTGTATTTAATTTTTAAGTGTGTAAAAATAACGATACACTTTTCGTCAAAAACAGTGTCTCGACTTCTTCAGAAACTCTTAAACAGTAGTTCTAACCACTATTTAAGATAGGACTCAAGCAATCATTCAATAATCCATTTAACAATTTAAAGGCACATGTTAAAATTTAACATCCCATTCATACATTTTATTATTATCTTAAAATATCTGCTTACATAGTAGCACTCATTCATGACTAGCATAATTTAAATAGCTTTTACGCTATCACACTGATAAAAACATTAATGCACTCATAAACTTATAATATACACTATAGCACTTATTTAAAAAATTCCATTAATTCGTGTTTAAAACCATGAATACAAAAATACATATAAAAAAATGTATATAAACTAATCAAATAACCAGAGAATCATAACCAAGAAGTAAACAAAAATTAATCAAAAAGTAAAAAATAATAGTAAATAAAAACATTTCCCAATCACCATCACATCTTGAAAAATGGAAAATGCATGCATATATATATATATATATATATATATATATATATATATATATATATATATGTATATTGAAGTAAAATATTAAGATTTTTTTTCTCTTATTCCTTTATACATGTACATTCAACTCCTTTTAAATAGTACGCCAGAGGTGCATTTCAATCACATGGAAAGTTTATATTTATATTTTATATTTAACCCTTTAACCAGTGGGCGAATTCCTTTGTGAATGATATTCATTTAATTCTTTAAAACCACTTAGCTCCATCTTAGGATGTTAACACAGTAGTTTTGACAAACTTAATTAGAAGCTAACTTTTATTAGATGGAATTTTGGATAGGCTGATCTTTCCCCATTTACCTAACCTTTACCTAGCTAGATTTTTTAACCTAAGTATACACATGATGGAAATCATTTCATTAATGCCTGGGAATACACAGGCATTTACCCTGAGTTGCATTAACAGGAATAAAACTGAAAATGCATTAGCAAGACATATTAGTGAAAATTTTGGCCATGACTTTAAATTTAGGGTCATTGACCAACGGAAGAAAGATGACAGGGGTGGCCCAGAGCCATTGAAACTGGAGAGAAAGGAACTCTTATGGCAACTCAGGGTAAATGCCTGTGTATTCCCAGGCATTAATGAAATGATTTCCATTACTACTAGGAGGGAAGGGTAGGGCACTTCATAGTACCTGTAGACTGTCCTTCTGCATGCCACTCAACTCTAGATAAGGGCCAGTCAGCCTTCCCAGGCAGGAAGAAATTGGCTATAAGGATCTGTCCTGGCTTGGAGATGCCTGGACCCTGCGCCCATGGAATGGAATAACCAACTGGATGCAGATAGGGAAGCCACTGGGCAGGCTCCTGTGCAAGTTGGGGTAAGGAAATATGTAATTGTGTAGACATTTCCAGGAAAATATTAAAAAGTGTGTAGATGTCATATTATACCTTGGTAACTGATATCCATGCATCCATAACTCCTTTTTCCATTTTTGTATGTGGGGGTCGGCATAGCACTTCAACATTGACAATCATCTAGAGCCAAGGTTTATACAGCTGGGTGGCTGGCCATGTCATTGTAGTTATTCCACACCATGCACTCTCACACACACTCAGACCTATGGCCAGTTCACCTACTGCATGTCCTTGGAAAGTGGGAGAAAACCAAGGAATCCAGAGGAAACCGACGCAAACTTGGGGAGGACATGCAGACTCTGCACAGAAGGGATCCCAGCCAAGAACTGAAATAGGGAACTTCTTGATGTGAGACAACAACACTTTATATTGTGCCACTGTGCTGCCCTACCTTGGTAACTGATATAGCAATCCTCAAACCTCATCATTCAAATCCTATTCTAAATCTCTTACCCACATTTGTTTCATCCTGATTACTACATGTGATTTTAATTCTGTCAAAGCTTTAAATACCCTTCTAACTGTACTTAATTACATGTTATTACCCCAACCACATTTATTATGATGCAAAGTAGTAGAAATATATCATGATTTCCTTCACTGAACTACATGACAGCCCTGTCAGTTCACTTTGGTATGACTACAGACACGTTAGAGAAAAACATTGAGGTAAATACTTTGTTCAGGCAGCTTCTGTGCTAACTTCCTGAGTATTTAAGTGGCACTAAAAGTCATCTTACTGCCCTCCTTAATTTTTTATGACTTGTTTATGAGCCGCAAAGGCTGGATTTTACCTCTGCATTATTTAGTACTTGAAAATAGGGAACAGGTCCTAGGTCACAAAAGTGCTCAATGATTTTACACAAGTAAAATATTTTTCCTTACACCATCCTTTTTCTGAATTGGCCTAAATACTTATTCTTTTGGTATAAGCTGATAAGCTTGATTCCATCCATCAAGGTTCACATTCTCATATAGAGTTAAATTCACCTTACTGACTGATAAAAGTTTTCATCCTCTTTGGGAAGAAAACAGCTGACTTGAACAGTCTGATTTTTAACCTCCTTAACCAGTACCCATGGATTGGTCGAGCACCAAATAATTATGATATTTTTTATACAGTTTGTATCAAATAGTCATCTTCAAAGAAAACTCTTTTGTCTCTTATGGTGTAACCTTTGCAATGCTTCCAAAGCAAAGGCAACATTTGAACTTTCATGTCATAAGTCTCAAAAAGGAAGAGTGAGGTTTACGAGAAGGCAGGATTTAAGCAATGTATGTATATTTGGAGTGAATGGTAATTTTTAGATAGAAAACATATGTGTACACTGCATAAAAATAAATGTCAATATGGTTTGTCTTCTTTTCTATTAATGTACATTTACCTATGTCATTAGGCAGATAAAAAAGCCCCCCCCCCCCCCCCCCACACACACACACACACAATCTCTCTCAAGTATACTTTATAGATGAATATCTGGATATCTTATACATAAAACTTTTAAAAGTAAATGTCTGCCACATCAACAGACAGAACCATCAAGGTATCTGGAAGGTCAGACATAGTCATAAAACAGACCAAAATGAGCAGCACTGGAGGCACTGCCCAAACTGGAAAACAGTTAAGGGGATAAGGAATGGACACAACCTCTGATACTAATTAGTTGCAGAAAGATAGTCTGCTAAATTATATTACAGATCATCCAGAAATTATAGCAGTACTACCACAGACTCATTGTTGTTGTGGGAGGTGGAATTCTGGATGCTGTCCCACGCATGGGCTGTCATTTCTTGCCAGTGGCGTAACTACCAGAGGCAAAGTGAGGCAATTGCCTCAGGGTGCCAAGCAGCAGGGGGCACTTTGGGCAGGGCATTTCATTAAAAAAAATATATATATATTTTTTTTCGTCTTTAAGAAGTGTAGTCAGGGGCCGCGGGCGTGCTGACATCATCGCGCGCAGTGACTGTGCAGCACATCAAGTTTGCGAGCGGGAACCAAAATGGACGGTTGAAGACTACATGCGAGCAAGCGGTTCGGTCGTTAAGTCGAGGACTACTCAACTCAAGTAACTTGTGAGCGGGTCCGGGAACTGAAAAACAGACGGACGGACGGATGGACAGACAGGATGGAAGATGGGATTTAACAGTGAGTAATGTGTGGAAGATGGGATTTCAGAGTGAGAGGTGTGTGTGTGTGGGATTTCAGAGTGAGAGGTGTGTGTGTGGGATTTTTAATTATAATTTATTTCAGAGTGAGTGAGAGGTGTGTGTGTGTGGGATTTCAGAGTGAGAGGTATGTGTGTGTGGGATTTATTTGTGTGTGTGAGTGACTGTGTTAGTTCAGTGTGAGAGGTCGGTGTGTGTGTTGGCATGTGGCGAGTGCCGAGTGTGGTATACATGCACCCAATTGTTAGAAAAAAAATGGCATGGGCCCTGTCCAAGAAATAATTGTATCACAAAGCGCAATGTTCATGTTAAGGGGACCAGCAAACAGAATAAAAATAAAGGTATTCTGAATTTTGTCTACGTATCACATTTACAGTACTTAAAAAGCCATATCAAGTAGCGTGAAACACTCCTTACTCCTCCAAGTTTCATTTTAGATGGATTGCACAGTTCTAACACTCTTTGTTCAAAGATTACAGACAATGTCCCAAAAGCTTGGGTAATGGGACATAATTTCATCTCAGTAATGACAGAGAACTGAAGAATCTCAGTATTAGAATTGTACCACAGAGGGCTGACTTTAGGCTGAATGGGCCGATATGACACCCTGTACTAAAGGAGGGTGGGGCGTGCTTTCCAGAACCATAACAAACAAAAAGGCTTCACTTTTTTTTTTTCAGACAAAATGGCTCTTCTAATTAAAACTGCATTAAGCTGCTTGCTACAAATGTCTGCTACAGTCCGCCTACTACATACTGAATGCTTGAGCCACAACTAGAAATGCAGAACCTATACTGCTATTTCAGATGCAGTGAGAATCCTTTCTACTTAATTCAAAGATGCATATAAATCATGTTAGAAAACTATAAGGTTACTGGTGCCTACTGGACATTAACTTTATAAAGTTATGTGACTAGGGATTGGCAAGCACTAGATCTTCTCCACTGAGTAGCTTCAGCCTGTGTAATTATTTAATAGTCACATTTGTGGCTCTAGGTACAGGACTGGTTAACAGAACTGACAGACAGAGAGATCAATATGGGGAAAGAAGTACACTGACCTATTTAGGTGGGTTGGAGGGGATTATCAAGTTAATGTATGCTAAGCATAAGACAGAATTTAGAATGCTCCTTCTTAGCTACCAGATGGAGCATCCTTTCCAGGACACCAACATAGGCTTTTCTAGGAAATCTGAGAAGTAAGCTCCCTCAATATATGAAACAGACCTTCTTGTCCCCTTTCTGGAAGATTAGTGAAAAAGTGCTTTAAAATGAGACCCATCCAGTTTCTTTTTCCAGCCAAAATGGAACTGTTTAATTTCTGCAGTGATTTAATTTAGAGAAATAGATCTAATCTCAACAGTTGTTTCTGTCCCAGCCTGCTCAAAAAAAGCATATTTACTGGCTTCTGGACTTCATCAGCATGTTTTTTCCATGTCTCAACAAAGTCCACAAGTCGGTGTTTTTTCATCCTTGATGAGAAGTTGAACAGTCTTGACAATATACACTTACAAGACAAATAACTGATTAGAGAACTCGTTTAGATAAAAAAACAGATGAAGTTAAAATAAGTCAGAATTTTTTTACTTGTGTTTGAAGGGACAACCTTAACCATTATGACAAACCGTTACGCAGTGCATTTATTTTATATATGACTTCATTAGTGAAGCTTGTGGTTTACGGCTACTAAAATATTGAAATAACATGCTTATGAGATGCACTTCTATTAACTATACTAGTGTGTGTGTGTGTGGGATTTCAGAGTGAGAGGTGTGTATGTGTGGGATTTCAGAGTGAGAGGTGTGTGTGTGTGTGTGGGATTTCAGAGTGAGAGGTGTGTGTGTGTGGGATTTCAGAGTGAGAGGTGTGTGTGTGGCATTTCTGAGTGAGAGGTGTGTGTGTGGCATTTCAGAGTGAGAGGTGTGTGTGTGGCATTTCAGAGTGAGAGGTGTGTGTGTGGCATTTCAGAGTGAGAGGTGTGTGTGTGGCATTTCAGAGTGAGAGGTGTGTGTGTGGGATTTAGTTCAGAGTGAGAGGTGTGTGTGTGTCTGGACTCTGGAGTGTTTCTCCCAGAGCCTCTGCTAAAAATTAGCTTTTGTTCCAAGTCAGACTTTCCTGGTTAACAAATGTTAAAATAAAATGACACTCATTTGAATATCAGACTTCATATTCTTTAGAAAGTGCATGGTGACACAAAAGCAATTTTCTAAGTGTATAAGATGGATATTTGAAATGTAGCCCTGTCTTTGGGACTGTATTCCCCCTGTTATTGGCTTCATCCAGGTTTTCTGCTAAGGTTGAGAGCTATGGTAAGAACTGAATTCACTGAATATGTTTGGGGCTATATTCCCCATTACTGGCTTTGTCCTGGTGTTTTTGCTAAGAGGTTGAGAGCTGTGGTGAGAACTGAATTCACTGAATGTTTGGGGCTATATTTGATGCTGAAGGCTGTGGGTTCTACTCCCACAGTAGGTAGATGCATTGCTGATACTGTACTGTGTTGTAAAGGGGGTGGATGCTGCAGTCCTTTTTGGCAAAGATACCTAGTAACTATGAACCTGTTATCAGTTTGCTATCCATTCCCTATTGCGGTATTACTAGTTTATGTTTTAATGCATGCAACAAAGGCAATTTATTCTTCAAGGGCAACAGTCACTTTATTTGTAGATGAAACAATGACATATAAAGTTGTTTGCTAGCAGCAGCCTCTAGTTACAGATTTTTTTAATGTGGATTTATAATTGTGTGTTTTATAATTGTTTTTTTTTTACTTTTTGCTGAAATAGCACGTCTCCAGATTTCTGTGTTTTATGCCACTGTCATAAGTCAAGCGAACGTGACTATATGTGATTTTTTTGGCTTTGGTCATCTCGATGGCTTGGGTTCCCGGGGGGGGGGGGGGTGTTGGGGCGCCTAGGAAAAGTTTGCCTCAGGGCGCTTCTAACGTAGTTACGCCACTGTTTCTTGCTGCAGTACTATCAAAGGCAACAGACTGCATTTGATATGGGTAGTTTAGTAGAGCCCCAGTGCTATCAGTTACAAAAATGATAATTTGCTAAGATTATGGAAAGCTGTCTGTCTAAAGTGACTGAGTACCACTGTGCTGGATACAATTATTTGCTTCATAAATATTGATACTTAATTTATTGCATGTTGAAGGCGTTACTAAATCTCCACACTACTTAACAAAGAAAATATCATACTCTGCTAACAATGGTTTAAAGATATAGTAGTGTATTTTTTCTGTATTTTCAGTGCCAGAATCAATGACTGGAAATCAGTTTTCAGTTCATTATAAAGTTTATTTATAAGGAATAAATAAAAACAAATGCTTCCCTTCACCAGGCTTTACCCATCAGTATCTACCACATAGTTTCTTTGTATACATTATTAAGTGTTGTTGCTGAGTTCAGTGTTTTTATCTTAATAAACAAAACAAAATAGTTTTATGCTACTTGGAGTATTGGCTTTGCCTACTACTGCATATGCAGTACTACTGTAAGTTAATGTATTAAATTTCTCATACTATTTGGTTGAAAGTGCATCAGTCGGACTTCAGCCATGTCCATCCCTCGGTCATCTGATCCACCTTCAAAGACCCTTTGTGTGAAAATATCTCACTGGATCAAGGCCCCACCCTTCAACTTTAAAGAGAAATCTTTAGTGTACAAAGTTAAGTAGGTAAAGGCAAGAATAAAACTTCACAATGTTAAGGTACCAAATAACTTTCACATGATACAATTTAGCAGAGAATAATAATCTCCTTTCTTCTTCTTCTTCTTTCGGCTGTTCCTGTTAGGGGTCGCCACAGCGGATCATCTGTTTCCATTTCTTCCTTTACTACAGAGAAAAGTACCCATGTGTGAGACTAAGAAATCAAGGCCCTGTCTTCCAGAACAGTAGAATTATACATTCTTTATACTTTTTCTTTATTAAAAGCAACATTATTTTAACAATCACAGAACAGCTGCTGACCAATTAAAAATGAATGTTACAGCATTAATTCTACTAAGATCTCCTAACTCTTTCTTTGTGATTTTCCATATTAGGCATGAGTTTCAAATTCTAAAAAGAACAGAACTTCCTACACTTTACCATGCTAGCATTTTTCATATTTAGCAGGAAGCAAATCGTCAGAAACAAACTGAAAAACATTTGGGGAATCTGTCTTGAGATGAAAGCATATTTAAACATGAAATACACATGCTAACATTTCTCCTTCTCTGTACGCCTCACCCTTCACATTTCTCCCAGTTGATGCTGTAAAGGATGACTCAAATCATGTATTTCTTTATGAGTGGACAATGACTACAGCTTTCAGATAAGCAGACGCTTTTAACTTGCTAACAAATACTCTTCACATGCAATTTCTATACAGTCATTTCAAAAATATGGGGCCAGATTCAGGAAGCCTCCGTGTAAGAGTTATAACTCTTACACGGAGGCTGCAGTGAAACTGTGTGATGTCAGCATGTCATGCATATGCATGAGGTGCATGAGGCATGCTGAATCACACTAGTAACTCTTACACGGTCCGTGTAAGAGAGTAGGGGGCGTGTCAGTAGGCTAAGCCCTGCAAGCGGACATGCCCCCGGAAGACTAGAATGGCTGAAAGTAAACAGCCACGAGAGAGGCCATGGAAATGTGCATAAACACACTACACAACACATGCCCCGATAGACCATCACTGTATAAAGTGAAGAGATGTAATAAAATTAAATTAAAACCTTTTTTTTTTTAAACCCCGTAAATGTTTGCTACTGTGTGCGCGGGTGTGCTACTAGCGCAATCACAGTTAGCAATCAGTGGAAAAGGATATAAGAACTAAATATGCAAAGTAAGCCAAGAAGTAATAGCTTAGCGGTAGAGTTGCCGGCCTAAGAGTAGGCAGGCAGGGTTCGAGCCCCCACAACAACCTTTTTTTTTTTTTGTAAATAAGCACTAAAAAGCCCCCTGACAGTATTGTACACATGTAAATGTATTCCCTTTGTAAAATGGAATGAAACGGAGCATATATTCTGAAGTAACACAATAACAAAAATAGTCAGAAATGTACTGATAGCTAAGCTGCTGTGAGACGGAGTGCCCGTAGCTGAGTAGTGTTTAAAAAGCTGCAAACTGCGTGCCTGTTGCTAGGCATCGGTTTAACAGAGTGAAACTGTTTGCAACTAGCTGTGCTTAGCTGAACATGTGTGTCACTAGCCAATTAAGGTTTATCCCAGCGCACACCGCTTGCCGGGCGCCCCACAAGCTAACTGCCAGTGCGCATGCGTTAGCTCCGCAAACGAGCGCAGACCTGGTTTTAAGTGCTTAAAAGTGCTTTTGGCATGTTTGATTGACAGGTCTCAACTCATTTCTGTCAGGAAAATCAAAAATCAGTTGCCAGATTCGAACCCAGGATACCATGCACTAGAGTCAAGGTACTAAACCACTAAGCCATGACAGCAATACCTAGAAATGCAGAAATAGCATATATATGGGATAAAATCCAGAATGGAGCATGATAAAGCATTTTCAGTGAAGTAGATACAATTCCAAAACGGCCAATCAGAGAAATGTGCGGAAAATCGGCATATATAAGCCCCATAGGCGGAATACACAGCAGAAACGATTGTAGATCAGAGCTGCAGTCAGAATGAGTGGAGTAGGTGAGGGACGCTGCTTTCGAAAGCACAGCGTTGGGGCGTTGAGGAGTCCAGATACATGGTCTGGCTCCTTGTCCATCATCACGAGGCCCAACTCATGCAGGGCCAGGTCTCATGGGGAGCATATAGGGCAGAGGCATGGGACCAGTTGGCTCGTGATCTGACCAGTGCTACTGGCATTCCACGCACTGGTGAGCAGGTCCGCCACCACCATGCGGACTTGAAGCGACGAAAGCTAGACCAGCTGTCCGAATTGATAGAGGAGGCCCGGGATATACCCAACGCCCCACTACTGAGTAAGTTACATTTTACTTATGTATGTAAGGATTTCAACTAGCTGATACCATGGAGATGTGTAGTCCAATATTACTTCTTTGTATTACAGCTGCAGGTGTCCGCCTATGAATCGCGAGATGCATGCCCGTAGGCTGGTGCGGATGCGCCACCGCAGGTTAGTAACCCCACCCAGTACTTGTAAATAAATATTATACTGTAGCATGTATCAGAACACTGCAGTGTATTGATTAAAAGTAATATAATGTGCAAGCAAGATTTGAAAGTCTGCAGGTATGGCTGCAACAAGTTCATCAGTATGCAAGTGTAACTGGAAATATAATTGATAGAATTAAACAGTGCTGTAATACAGATGTCCCACCATTAATTAAATATAGTGTAACCTGCAGTAGTCTCAAGAGTACAGCTTCAGAATCTGAGGTAGTCACATGTGAGATATATCCCCTGTTGAAATGCTGAATCATGACAGAAGTGAGGCTGTTGGAAAGTGTTTGAATCACCACTAGTCTAACATGTGAACAAAGCCTAGAAGTAGCAACCTGAACTGTGAATTTGCAGGAAGTGTGAGACTGACAGAAAGGGTCATGTATGAATAAATAAAGTAGTAATAACCCCGGAATATATTAGCCCCAGTGTGTTTCTACAGAACTAAATGCATGTGGGAAGTACAACTTAATATACCAAACTGATTTCAGTGTGTCAGAATCTGGAATGTCTAGCCAAATGCTGTATATGGTGATCACAGTAAACAATTTGCAGATAGAATGAATGATTATCTGACAGACTAAACAGCCATAGTTGTCCCCTGTCCTGTCATCAAAGTGTAGCAGGATGATGTATCTGATCAAATTCAAAATAAGTAGGATAGTGATGTATTTGTAACAGGTGTAGCTTGACAGTCAAATAAAATTTATTTTGAAACATCAGCCTCAACTTAATTGTGTACCTATTATAAATGTAAATCAATGTGTAACATATGAATGTGTCATCACTTTCTATCTCCGCCCAACCCTATAATTCCATATAACAACACCCACTAAATAATGGTATGTGAACATTTCATTAATCATGGACATTTGTCCGTTTCAAAAATATATGCATGTCTGTTCGTGCATGTGCCCTGTTCATACCTGCAAATCTGATGGCCTGTTGCCATTAATCAACCCTGCATGTTGTTTGACTGTGTATTTCTGTTCAAATAATGCATGTGATATTGATATGCCCCTTGTTCAATGGTGTTAATATCTGGGTGTTTGTTTGATGGGAATACCAATGCATGCTGTTACAACTAATCTGAATGGAATACAATGCCACTAACCCAAACTAACATAACTACTCACAAACCTAGAACGCTTGGGAAGGCAGGTCCCAGCGGACCCACCTCTCCCACCTCAGCTGGTGACTGCACCTGGCACTAGTGCCCAGGCCGGACCCCCCGGGGCCCCGTGCCCCCTTCCGGTGGGAGCGCTGCAGGGATGGGGCCCGCCCCTCTGCAAGTGTGGCCGGAGGGGTTCGGCCCACTCACCCTCCGCGGTGTCCGGTCTGTGGTGCGAAGGGAGATCCAAGACACTGTTCTTGGGCCCCTACGCCAGCTCGAGGCTCGTGTGGCACAGCTAACGGCCCCGGCCGTTGCCCCGCCTACACAGCCCCCAGCACAGCCCCGCCCTGGGCTGTGAAGGAACAGTGGCAACTGCCTATGGGTGGGGATATCAGTTCCACTGTTGCCATCTGTGGGCTCATGCATCTTGGAAATCCCAACCTCCGTCCCCGCCAATTGTGTAACCCCCCCACGTGTGTCATACACCGCCCCTGTATGCGTCTTGTCTGTTAACCTACCCAACCTACCTCCCCAGCTATACCGACTTCCTTCACCTGACATACCACTCTCACCTGAAAAAAAAAAGGGCACTCTGTACCCACAAAAAAATTACGCCCCATACATAGCTGTCCATGTCGCACACATGTCTGCTTGACATTGAAACAGTTAATTACAATTGGCTCTACAACAACTATTAATGTTGTCCTGACACCTCTCTCAGGGGTGAAAGGTTTCCAATGTCTCACCAAAATACATGGAAATGCACAGCTGTTGCTGCCAAAGACATGGGCATCTATGGGCCTTACCTACATCCCTCCTGCAAATCCCACGCTTGTTTCCCTACTGTCTTACCCTCTTTGTGACCCCTTTTCACCACTTTCCTGTCACCCCTTTTCTTTTCTTTCAAAGAAATTAGCTGGTGTGCGCTTGTGTTAGCGGAGCTCACCGCCAGTGCGCATGCGTGAGCTCACAAGCAAACGAAGCGCAGACCTGGTTTAGTGCTTAAAAGTGCCTTTATGGCACTTTGATTGACAGGTCCTGTACTCAGTTTGAAAGTTTGCTAAGAAAATAAATTCCCACTGTCAGTCTCGAACCCAGGACCTTGGTAACATTAGTCTGTATGACCTACCACTAAGCCATGCCTGCTTTACAAGAACACAGTGCTAAAATAAATATAACATGTAATAGTAGGAATCAGTATAAAGGCAATATAGGAGATGTACTATCTAAAGCATGTCAGGTAGAGTTTTAATGGCCAAATTACTGATTCCCATACTAGTTCAGTGTGAACAGAAACAGCCCTGCTACCTGTTAGCTTGTACATAATAATGTAAGGTAATGTACATATGTGAAGGTATGTATATCTACACATACATATATATAAATATATATTAATACATATGAAATATAGTTGTAGGTCTCAGTAGCCATACACACTCACTACAGGAAACAGTGAAGATATATGCAGCAACCAGAATCTGCAACACAGCCTGGCTCCTGTGAGACCTACTAAGCCCTTTAACTGCTTAAAGGTGCCTCCAGCACTTTGATTGATAGGCCCTATACTCAACTCAAAAGCAGAATATGAGCATACTAGTAGGCCCTACCACAAGACCATTGTAACACTAGTCTGTATGACCTACCACTAAGCCATGACTCTCATACAGGAATATAGTGCTAAATAAGTGGAACACGTAATAGTAGGAATGAAGATAAAGGCAATATAGTATGTCTACTACCCAAAGCATGTCATGCAGACTTTTATAGTCCCAATTACTGGGTTCCCATACTAGTGTAGTGTTAACAGAAACAGCCCTGCTAATTGTTAGCTTGTACCCAATAATGTCAACTAATGTACATATATGAAAGTATGTATATGTACACAGATATATATATATATATATTTATATAGCAATACATATGACATATAGTTGTAGGTGTCAGTATGCATACACACTCACTATAGGGAACAGGCAAGATAAATGCAGCAACCTGAATCTACAACACAGCATGAAGCATGGTAGATGTACTAACCTTCACACTCACAAAACACTGTCAACAGCATACCAGCATGGTCCACGCCCTACAATCTGAAAGGGCAACGCCTATCTCACATACCCTTTTATAGCAGTGTCCTGAAATCACAGTGAGACATGCAATCAGTACACACCCAGCTGCATGCAATTAGCAAATGCTGCCTTACAATTGGTGCAGAGGCCATCACATGGACCTATGCAGATACCTACAAAAGCAATGAGTACCCACACTACACTCATGCAATACATTCATTGCACAAAACCGACAGAGAAAGAGAGAGAGAGACAGAGAGAGAACAAAACAGAAATAAAGACAGCCAGCAGCAAAACCAGCAGCAGCAGCAGCAGCAAACTTCAAGCAGCACCAGTGACACACCAACAGCTGCCACAAACACAGGTAATGCAAAGTAGCAGGTTAATCCTGTGTATACTGTGACACCTCCAAATGTATCATAGTTCACTATCTATAGGTATGTCCATGAGATAGGTTGTGTGTAGATAGTCATGAAATATAAACATATGTAATATTGTTGTACATGTGGGCCATAACTAACACTTCCATAGCTTAGAACACAAGGCCAGTTGTGCATATGATGCAGTAGTTCCCAGGGTCAGTAGAGGTTCCTCCTCATTGGTGTGGGACCACTGTGTATGTATGGCACTGTTCAGGTACATATCCTGTAGTATGGCCAGGGATTAATATCAGTCTGTCATGTGGTGCTATGTCCTCCAGGGGTGAATGTAGCACACATCCAGGGATACCATTTCGTAACAGTGATGATATGTGTTCTGCAATGATGAGGGTGGCTCTCACCTGGACATGTGAGAGGATAGGGAGGTTACAGTCATCTGGGATAACTAATAACACGTGTGTAGGACAATGGGGCTACCTGCACCTAAACTGTCTGCAACAATGTTGGCAATATCTGTGCATTTGGTGAATGTGAAGCATCTTAACACTGCAGACAACAGATGCCTTCCCGCCATGTGAATCTGCCCTGTGCTGCAGTAGCCTCCTACTATTGTTATACAATATGCCTGTATCTGTAGTCCACTGGACAGGATTAATAAGTGGTGTGCAGTTGTTCTGGGTTAGATAACTGTGTGCACAGTACATGCAGTATGTGGGATGTCTGTGGTAAGCATATGCAAAGGTGCTGGCGGTGTGTGTTGTGGCTTCCACTGGCCCAGTGGGCTGCATGGATAGCATCACTGTCATAACTACTGAATAACTGTGTAATAACATGCATACATAGCAAGGTAGTGTACTGTGCTTGTGGTGTTGTTCAGATATGTATATCCAGGCTGAGTAATGTGTGTCCACATCACAGGGTTGGATGGCAGCACACATCCAGTATGTATGGATGAACACCCAGAATGTGTCAGACGTGTCACCTGTGCAGACGATCTGGCCATTACCTGTGCATCCCCACAACACACACACATGCAACATATGGCAGATGTACTATAGCAGTACACACATGTTCATAGGTTCATACTAGGCTATCTGCCCGAGGGCATTTACAAGCCTAGCCCATCGCTTTGTGGCTTACGCCACCCCTTTAGTATGGGGAACCATACCCATTATTTTGCTGTGCCTCTGTCGAGCAGTGACACTGAGGTAATCCCTGGGGTATATCTGCGATCTCCCATCCATTGGTCAAGATTTCTCTTGAACAAGGCCAGCGAGGTGCTCTGCCTCACATATACCGTGATTTTGTTCCACAGCATAGGAGTCTTTGGGTGATGAATCTATCCCTCCAGCATGTCCTATTAATAGCCGTGTCGAGGTTTAAGTCTCCGCCTTGTGGCTCTGATGGATCTAGATTTTTTTAGGTGAAGCATATTCATCAAATCTGGGTTTGACATGGCCTTGTATGTTGGGCAAAGGTCACCTCTGAGCAAGCGGTAAGTTTACTGAATAGAACATACATGGACATGCTGGAGGGGCAAATTCCTAACTGAGAGGCTCCCTTCACTCTGTAATGAGCTCGAACAGTTGAGAATGAACAGTTCATAGGTTCATACTAGGCTATTTGCCCTAGGGCATTGGTAAGCCTAGTAGAATGTGTTTGTCTTTTGCCACCCAATCACAAGTTATGCTGCTATGCCCTTGTCCGACTTTAGTATACTGTGCCTCTGTCTAACAGCGACATAGAAGTGATACCTGGGGTACAACTATGATCTCCATCCACTCATCCAGATTCCTATGGAAGAGAGTCAATGAGGGACTCTGCCTAACCAGTAGTGTGAGCTCATTACAGAGTGAAGGGAGCCTCTCGGTTAGAATATGCCCTCCAGCATGTCCATGTATGTCAGTGCTGAGGTCCAGCTCTCCTGAGCATGTGGCTGTATGGGACTCTGATTGCCTGAGGTGCATCACGATCATTACTGCTAGGTAGGACATGGCTGTATATGGCATGCACAGATTGCCTCTGAACAGGCAGTATGCCACTGAGTCCAGCTGGATTCACTTTACCTGGGCAGCATATGACATCTGTGTGAGCCATTGCATCCCCTTGATGATGTACTGTTGTCCTGTACCAGTTGCTGTAGGTGTCTGGTTAGGTACATCCCAAAAGGTGCATTGTACGCAATTATAGGCCTGATGATGGATGAGTACAGAGGCACAATGACCTCCCCTGCCATACATGTGAATCAGTCATGATTAGCTGGGCTATATAACATGTCTGTCAATCCACGCTGGCCATGTGGTAGACAAATGAGAGACCCCTACCATGTTTCTTCCCGAGTTCCCCAACCACGTCTGCTGTACTCAATGGCCTAACACCTATGTTGTACTCTGCCACCAATGTGGAGGCGGGGGGATCGGCATGGAATACTGATACTCGGCCTCCCTTGTTCAAGTGTTGTGGCCGACAAGAATGGTAACAGCTATAACGTGGTAGTACTGGTGTGCTCCTGTGAAACCTGAAACAGGTTCATGTTACTGCACAGATATCGATGTCCAGAATGCTAGGTAGGGTTTTGGGTGCGTGCATCCTTGGGTCTAGACGCCCAGTGTTGAGTAGCATCACTCTTACTTCCTCATCCTTTGTGATACAAATGGATGTGGGTTTGCCTTATGAGCCTTGCCTAATACAGGCACTATGGGTGTAGCAGGAGGCTCCGCCAAATGTCAATAGGACTGTGGTGACAGGTGCAAGCTGTCCCTAGCAAAGCATACCACCCCAAGATGGCAGGCATTGGCACACCTGTGAATGACACCAGTATGTCAGTCAATTGTTGGAAGGGATCATCGTGCCTTGATATTGTGGCATTGTTCTAGGTGAGGGTAGGATGCTACTCAAGGTCAGGGTCAAACTGTCTCGGCTACGTGCTCAGAGAGCTCTGTAATGTCTCATGTCATGTAGTCCAGGGAGGAATGTGTCAGGCCATTCACAGCAGCATGGACATTGACTGAGTCATACCTGTACCTGCCTTGGGGTTACCTGACTGTTTGTGTTATGTGGCAGTTCATAGTGCCTGACAGGCTGCACACCGTGACCCTCACCTCGTTAAGCCTGGTGAACGTGATGTGAGTGTGCCTGATGATAGAGGCACCTAGTACAGGTGTATGAGGTGTGTTGTTAACTGTTAATGGCTGTGAGTGTTCAGCACATTGGCTTTGTGTGATATGTGTTGCACATGTTCGCTTATGTGGTAGTGGTTGCCTGGATGTCTGCTTAGGAGGTCTCTGCTGCATAGGCAGAGCTGTGGTCTGAGCCTACAAGTATGATCATGTGTGATCATGTGTTAGGTCCGCTGTTGTGGTAGGTCTACGTGAGACTGGAAGTGTAGTGAGTGATCCCTTGCCACGTGACTGGTTATGGCGGTATTGAGTAGACAGAGCCTAGCCTCCAGTCTGGTATATGGTTGCATCACTCACATGAGTTTGAATTTGTTGTTAGGAGGAGGGGTTGTCTGTGTACATGCATCTGTTCTAACATTGTCTCTGGAGTACCACACTCACCAGCTGGACTGAGGAGGGAACTGACAACTGACCTCTGGACATGCTAGAATACTATTGTGAACTCTGTAATCACTAATGATTGAAAACAAGGTCCAGTGGGGAGTGAGGGTGTACTGACATTACCTACAACTGCTGACTGATATAAAAGCGCCAGTGAGCAAATGCCAGGTAACCTAAGTGCAATGTGTCACAATGAAGTAAATGCAACAATGACAAGCAGTCACTTGCTGTCATGTGTAACATGGAAGTACGTACAGTAAGCAATGCAGATAACAGTAGTGAGTCACAGATGTGTTGCAAAGATGTGTACTATGTGGAAGTAGCATACCAGTGAAATAACAAGCTAACAGATAACAAGCATATAAACAAAGGTAGATGCAGGAGGCCTGATGTAGTGTTTGCTACAACAAACAAGGTGTAGCAATGTCAGTAAGATACAGCTCAGATATGCAGGCACTATAAACCTGAAACCAGATGTCCCCAGCTATGAATGGCAGAGTACAGCCTATTGTCACACATGAGTGCAGACCACAAACCTCGTTAATGTTAAATAACTGGCCTGAAGGCCAACTGCCCATACCAGAAGTAATACACTTGTACACTGGGCCCACAATCAGCAGTTCCCAACTTCAATGGATGAAAGATATGTGTCCTGCCACCACAGTGCTTGCCACCAACCTCCCTAATGTAAAACAACTGGTCTGAAGGCCAAGTACTTAGTACAAATGACATAGAATGATAGCTACACTGTAATCAGGTTTTAACCAATCAGTAATAAGTAGAAGTTAACACTACCTGTATAGAATGTGTACCATGTATTGTTGAGATACTATGCTGATAACCTGTTTGTGTACCTTTCCAGATAGACATGGCACCTAAAAGGAATCCTGCCTACTCTGCTGCAGAGGATGACGTGATCCACCAGAGCCTGGTGCGTGACTATGCCATCCTGTTCTCACGCACCACCCAGAATCAGCAGGAGAGGTCTGCACTGTGGCAAAACCTTGTTAGCAGGATAAATGATGTTGGCATGCATGATAGGACATATGAGCAGGTGAGACATCACTGCAGTGATTTGATAAGAAATGTCCGCCAGCGTGCTGCAGATATCCGCAGGCAACAGGCTGCCACAGGTGGGGTGGCCACACATCCCCCTCACCAGACAGGAGGGGCTACTGCTAAGTGTTGTGGATCCAGCCCCAGAACAACAGCAACCATCATGCATCCTGATGGAGGTTGGATCCACACAGCAGCAAGACAGCGAAAGCGCAGGTAAGATGCCATATTCATTTATTGTTATTACTTTTACATTTGTTGACCCAGATAGTCTAGCTGGATATAAGTTCATTTTCAGTAGAGGCCTGTGGAGAAAAGCTCCACACATAACGTAATAAAGGCAGACAGACAAGTTGTCAATACAGACAGCCAACATAATAGAATTGTACACCAGCCTGTTAATTAAATCAACATACATGTAAGGAAGTCAAACAGTTTAGAGTCATACACAATGTACCGCTGGTTTCAAAGCAATCCTACCTAAAGCATAATGGTTATGCAATAAGGCAAAAGCCATATACATAATAGTTAGGGCTCAGAAGGGTAGAGAAGTAGAAGGAGTATGACAGATACAATGATATGGAAGAGGCAGGAGTCAAGAAGGGAAGTGAGGAAAAGAAGGAAGACAGTCAAGAGGAGGTGGGAGGGATGGGAGAAGTAGGTCAGAGCATAGAAGGACATCAAGGTGAAAGAAACAGGGTAGAAGCTAGTTTCTATGCACAATGAGGGGTTAAAGGTGAAGAGAGGGTAGGGAGAGGGACGTTAGCCTGACTCCAAGAAGAACAAAGCCAGTGGTTTTGGAAGTACAGTTTGAGTTGACGCTTGAAGAGAGGTAAGGGTGAGATTAGAGTTAACTCCTGGTATGTACATATGACTGTTCTGTACGCTGTTACTTCATGCACGCATAAGGTGTGCATGTGGTATGTATCTGTCATCATGATATATATACAGACATGATGTGCAGCTGATGTGTATAAGGGAACTAGTGTACTACTGTACTGTATCATGTGCAAAATGAATGGCACACATGTGCCCACTGACATTACTCTCTTCACACTTCCAGGTCCCTCCCATGTAGCAATGAGGCAGGCCATACATGCTGGTGAGTCTTTTAAAATTATCTGTAAAACAATTTATAAAACTAGGAAGAGTAGTGTAACTCTGTAGTAGACATGCTGGTGACTGTGTTCACAATAACTGTAATTGACAGGTAGTAAATTGAGTAGTGTAACACGGTACTGATGTGTGTGTTTACTGTGGGTGTGCATGTGTGCAAGTGTGCCTGTGCCCAAGTGTGCATGTGTGTTAGTGTCCATGAGTGCATGTGTCCATTTCTGAATGTGTGCATTAGTATTGAAGTGCATCTCTTTCAAATATGTATTGAGACTGTAATCTGTGTTCCATGTTTTCCTCCCGTAGGTTCTGGTGCTGCTCTGGTGACCTGCAGCAGGGAACCTGAATCTTGTGCCCCAGGTACTGATGATGATGAAATGTCTGTAATGGTGCAGGAAGGTGTGTCTGGGTCCGCCATTGGTCAGCCAATTGACAGTACACAGCTTTCAACCCCGCCAATGCGCACAGTCATCCTGCCGCTACATCCTTTGTCACCATTGTCCCTAGGTGATGGACAGTCAGCAGTGGGCATAGATCAGGGTAATGTGGTACCTGTGGTACATGCATCCTCACAAGGCAGCCATGTGCAGAGGCCTCCAATGGTACCACGCAGACAGTCGCCCATGGGTTCTCGTGGGGCATCCGTGGTCGCATTGCCTCTGGCCGACGTGCCCAAGGAGGTATGTCAACCTCCACTATGTTTAGAACTGTCATGCAGGCACAGGCACGTATGGAAAGGTACACCAGACAGGGTCTGAGGGAGCTGAGAGCATGTCGCATAGCCATGACAGACGGCATGCATGATGTTGCGAATGCTATCCGTAACTTCACAGATGTCGCTGACAGACGCTGTGGGGCATAGAACAGCTGCTCCACAACCAGATGTCCATGGGCCAGGGCGATGGTGTGCGCTTATGACGCCGACGCGGCCGTATGCCAGCAAGAGCACCAGCTGGCAGTGGCCGCGACGACAACGGGCCCACTCGCTGCTTCAAGTGCCAGCACCAGCCCCAGCAATGCTGGGTCTGTGCTGTCATCCAGACGCCCCAGGAGACCACGCGGCACGTGGCTCTGGACAGTCCCAACAGGGAACTGTGTCCAGTCAACACACCCCTGCTTCCGGCGACAGTACCCAGTCTGGGTTAGTACCGGATACGGCCCGTAGCACCCCTGCCAGGCACAGGTACCGTGTCCGCGCCCACAGACACTGGTCTGGGTGACCTGGCAGGTGCAGTCTGTGGCTGTCCACAAGACCCTGTAAGTGGCGGCCATTATGTGGGACTGTGTGCTTACACACATGCAGAAACCTGGAAACCTAACACCTAGGGCAAACACATACACACACACACTGCACCAACAACGGTCCACCCTGTACTGCTGCCCCTCACAAACACACATACACACACATGTCAATTGGTGTTACCAGTGGCCGGCTTGGGCATACCTAACCCACACCCTGTGCATATGATGACACTGTGCCACCTCCTGCATACTACAACATCGGTGCAGGTAAAGGTAAACACGTTGCTGATGCACAGGGTGACTACATAGATGTGTATAAGTAGTAACATGTTGGTAACTGTTGACTGTTGCAGTATAAATGTGTGTATATCCCAGCAGTCCTGCTGCAGTAACTGTATGAATGTCCTCAATTGTTATCTGCACCCATACTACTTAACAAAGTGTACCAGCTGCACACCATCACATGCTAACATTGACTATGGCAATGCGCATCTTGTGCTGTTATGTAGATTCAGCTACATGTATCTGTTCTGTCACACATGCATTTATACACACCCTGCTACCCACACACATGCACACGCCACCTGCCATTCCCATTATTTATCACCCTACATGAGTAGCTGTTGATACATGACAGGTACACATTTCAGAAGTGCACTATGTTGTTTACTACTGGCATCCCCTTCTCTACCTGTACTCACAGGGTTCAGGCAACCTCATCAGTTTGAAGATGTAATGTGCATCAGGTACTGTAGTACCCTGATTGCCACAGCAAACATGTTTCCCATACGGAAATGCACACACAGACACATCCCACATCCACACACTTGCCACATTCAGGCTTCAGAACACTATCTAGGTATATTCGGTACATGTGCGTGTTACAGTAGCATGTAACACTATACTGAGTACTGGCAGTTAGTTGTCTGTTGTCATGTTGTCTGTATAGAATAAAAGAATTGTTTGATTATCCTACTCCGCTTTGTGGACATTACTTGAAGAAGTGTTACCTTACATGTGTTATCAGTACCACCACCTTCTGTTTTGTAGTTTTGTTTGTATAGGGTGCTATCAACATCACTGCTTGTTAAGGGTAATGACCACCCTGCAGTGTATAGCCCCATGTGGCAAAAAGCCACATCCCACCCCATCATTGTGCACACACACTAACCCCACCAACAGTAAAACACATACTTTCCATTTGCAAGATTCAAACCCATACCTAACTGTGCAATGACAGTAGAAACAGACACATTAGCAGAGTGTGCTATTTGCAGTAGTTGGAGAAATCTTTACTAATGCTGTACTTAGAGGGTGCTGACATCATCTGTGTGTAGGAGGAGGGATGTGCACCCTGTAGTGTGTTCTCCCAGTTGGCAAAAGGCAGTTAACCCTCCCAGCATAGTGCACACACATAAACCACACTCATACTAACACACATACATTCCCTTTGCAGGATTCAAACCCCTACCTAACTACGTTATGACACTGAAGAAAGACGATTAGCAGAGCGCTTATGCAAATTACTTGAGGACTTTACTACAGGTGATATAGTTATACAGTCCTGACATCATCACTGTTTCAAAAGGGGATCTGCATCCTGTACCATACTGTCACGGTTGCTAATAGGGACATTTCCCACACACACACATCGATGTGTTGGAGGTTTGCATATGTGGGGATCCAGAACTCCAGTGTGATTAGTATATGGTTTGATTGCAACAATGAGGGATATACTCCCAGTGGTGAGCAGTTTGTACTCATGTTTGTAAAGATCAGCTCTACTATATCTGCCCCTCTTGTGGGAAGGTTGGTTACCTGTTCCATAGCCAAAGAATGTCCGATCAATGGGAACCTTAGAGCTTGGGTATTGTGGCTTGTGTAATGTTCACAGTCTATGTTTGGGTAGCTGGCATCACCCAGTATGATGGTGTTTGCAGAGTAATCTAAACTCTCCTGTGTCAGCATGAAGGCTGTGTGGGAGACCTGAGTTTGAGAGGGTGCTGTAAGAGCTCCTCTGTGTCTCTTTCCATGTGGTCCAGGGAGGTACGCCCCAACAGGTAGCTGACTGTGACGCTCCCGTTGCTCTGTCTGGAGGGCGGCACGTCTGTCAACAGCTCATGTCAAGCAAGTGCACACCCCTCATAAATGATGTGGAAACCTTCAAAGGCCCAAGGCCTGTTGAAAATATGGACCAGACTGCAGATACCTGTATAGAGTCATTCTGTGGACACATTCAGGAATGCATGGATCATGAAGCCACATATGAAAGCATGACCCAATTCTCCAAAGGCAGATGTCCTGGCGCCGGACACCAGCCATAAACACACTATACAATAGAAGGATGGCGCCACTACATGATACAACAACCTCCCAAAATGTGAAGGCACCACTGATGAGTATTGGATGACAACTACAGGCACCCATATGATTGTCTAAGGCCATCTTTGAGAGAGGATTCCACAAGCCACTGAGGATAATCACAAGGCTGCCTGTAGTTATGTTAGTAACCTGAGTGGTACTACCCAGATATGCTCAGAGGTAATACAATATGTCACACAAAATATAAAACACACAGACATTGCCATCATCCTAGTGGACAGGTTCAATGCTGCCTTCTCTCCCACCACACCAAAAGGGAACATATGTCTCGCAGCACAGTGCTTCCCCTGACATCACAGATGCTCAGGTAAGAGATGCCCTTCCCAAAGCAATAAACACTGCATCAATGGGACCAGACAGTGTCCCAGGCTGTGTCCTACATGAACCACAAGAAGAGCTACACCCAGACATAACACCACTGTTCAATCCCAGCCTTAATACACGATATGTGGCCAGAGAGTGGCATACAGCAACAGTGGTCCCTCAACATGCAGGTGGTGCTGTCACGGATCCTGGACACTACTCGCCCCATATGTCTGACTAGCTTTGTCTGCAAAGCTATGGCAAGGATCATCATGAACCTCACATATCTAGATATTGTGGACCTACAGACATGTCACCATACACAGTTTGGCTTTGTCAATGGCAAATCCTGCCTATCAAACCTGTTTGCTTTGTTTGAAACAGTCACCAAGGCCACTGTCAAGGGGTAGGAGGTCCACACAGCCTACCTGGACCTTGCATAAGCCTTGGATACAATACCCCACTTGTGCATTCTAGGAAGCTCACCAGTGTACATAATAACCCCTATGTCACTATGGGTATTGCACAGTGGCTCAAGGGCAGAACACACATGGTAGAATTGCTGGAGCCATGTCAGCCTCCAACCTGGTACAAGTGGTGTCCCACAAGGCACAGCCCTAGGAGCTGTCATGTTCATTATATATTTGTCATAGGTACAGGCCATCATGGAAGTACTGTGGCTCAGCAAGTCGCAGGTGACTGCAGACCTAACACCATAATCAACTCAACAGCTAACACACGATCCTCCAAATGGGACTCTTGCAAACACACGACTTGTGCCACAGCCATGGCCTCAACGTGAATGACAGAAAGAGTATAGTCATCCCTTTGTCAAACACTAAGTGACCACAATGTACCACATATGTGTTAATCCAGTAAGTGCAGACCAAGGAAGTATGGGCCTTGGGGTACGCGCGGTGATAGCATTCTACCATTTGACAACAACATGGACAAAGTGGTTAGGTAAGCATGTTATATGGGCCACATCATCATGGGATCCACATGTAGGCCAGGGAGGACATTGTGCCCCTTTACTCATCCCTCATCATGCCCATAATTGACTATGATGAACCTGTCGGCATGCACCTTACCAGACACCTGCAGCAACTGGGGCTACCACATATGTACCTCGACAAGGGGATCAAAGTGCTCAAACAGATGCCACATACTGACTGGTTAAAGTAGCAGCAGCTCTACTCAGTGACATACTGCCTCTTCATAGGCAATCTGTGCCTGACATAGAAGGCCAGGTCATACCCTCACGTAATGGCCATGCTGCATCTCAGAATATCCAGATCCCACCAGGATACACGCTGGAAATACTTGAACCTCAGGAGTGATATACATAGGACATGGTGGAGGGGCACATTCACAACTCAGAGGCTCCCTTCATTCCTGATTATTATCCCAATAGAGGTTAGGCAGACTGACTCAGTGACTATCTTCAAGAGCGATATTAATGACTGGATGTGACATTGTAGGGTTACCCTGGGTATCACTTATGTGTCACTGTGAGAAAGAGGCACAGTATACTAACCTTGGAAAAGGGCATAGCAAGACAGATTCACAATGCATGTTGAAAGGCACGCACATTCTGGCTAGGTGGATACATGCCCTGGGCAGATATCCCTGTACGAACCTATGGACCTATGTCTCTTTTTCACCATTGGCCCTATGTGCTGTCAATCACCAATGTAATCTCAATACTCCGTTAGCATGTGCAAAGGTCAGTTGTCAGTCACCTCTATGGTACAGTTGTGGAATATGTGTGTCATGTAGTAATGTCACAGCTGCCACATGTACACAGTCAACCCTATCCCCTACCCATTGATGTACATCACATGTATGAGATGGAAACACATGGCCAAACTGTAACAACAACATACAAGTCAGTCAGATGCATGGACACATGACTCAGTCATTGTCCATGCCACCACAGCTGATGTGGGATGTCGCCACTGGGATACGTGATAGGGAACATGGAAGGGATCACTGAGCAAGTGACACAGGCTGGTAGACCCCTGACCTTGGTTGGCATCAGACCCTCACCAGGGATTCCGACAAATTAATGAATGCTAATGAATAAGTGTAGCTACAACACCCTAGCTGAATGGTTCTTAGCATGCAGTCACTGCATTGCTATGGAATACTGTCTTACCACTCCCACAACAGGTGAGAACATGCAGCTCCTGTACATTAACAACATGTAGACTTTATGCCCCAGACCAGGTGTGCATCCCTCACTACTAGGCTGATAGCATCTACATCTCACACTGTATATACACATCCCACATGCAGCATCTGCACAGAAGACCACGGTCATAATGTTACCCTGTGCAAATACCATGTATTCACATGTGGCAGGCATCACACATGGTAACTATTGAAAGTCACAGGTACATATGTGTATTTGGCACACACATACAGCATGTGTTCATTGCCATAACCGGTGTAATCAATGTCATGCATTATTGTGAGGGACAACCCACACACATGGGCATTCTGTGTGTGCACAACACACATGGCATGTCTGTAATCAAAAGCCATACATAATTGTGATATAGAAAGGGGTATGTGCATCCTGTAGTGTGTTTTCACAGTTGCCAAAAGGGATATATCAATCATACACACTTACCCCCTTCACACACACTTGCCACCTGCTGGATTCAAACCCCTACCTAACTATGTTAAGACACTACAGACGGACGATTAGCACAGCGCTATTCGCATTACTAGGGATTTTTTTTCTCCTGATATACTTATAGGGTGCTGACATCATCAGAGTCTAGAAAGTGGAATGATCATCCTGTGGTGTGTTTTCCCAGTTGCCAAAAGGGATGTTTCTTTCATACACACTTACCCCCCTTCACACACACTTGCCACCTGCTGGATTCAAACCCCTACCTAACTATGTTATGACACTAGAGACGGACGCATTAGCACAGCTCGCTATTCGCATTACTGGGGAATTTCCTTTCCCCTGATATACTTATAGGGTGCTGACATCATCAGAGTTTAGAAAGTGGAATGATCATCCTGTGGTGTGTTTTCCCAGTTGCCAAAAGGGATGTTTCTTTCATACACACTTACCCCCTTCACACACACTTGCCACCTGCTGGATTCAAACCCCTACCTAACTATGTTATGACACTAGAGACGGACGATTAGCACAGCGCTATTCGCATTACTGGGGAATTCCTTTCCCTGATATACTTATAGGGTGCTGACATCATCAGAGTTTAGAAAGTGGAATGATCATCCTGTGGTGTGTTTTCCCAGTTGCCAAAAGGGATGTTTCTTTCATACACACTTACCCCCTTCACACACACTTGCCACCTGCTGGATTCAAACACCTACCTAACTATGTTATGACACTAGAGACGGACGATTAGCACAGCTGCTATTCGCATTACTGGGGAATTTCCTTTCCCTGATATACTTATAGGGTGCTGACATCATCAGAGTTTAGAAAGTGGAATGATCATCCTGTGGTGTGTTTTCCCAGTTGCCAAAAGGGATGTTTCTTTCATACACACTTACCCCCTTCACACACACTTGCCACCTGCTGGATTCAAACCCCTACCTAACTATGTTATGACACTAGAGACGGACGCATTAGCACAGTGCGCTATTCGCATTACTGGGGAATTTCCTTTCCCTGATATACTTATAGGGTGCTGACATCATCAGAGTTTAGAAAGTGGAATGATCATCCTGTGGTGTGTTTTCCCAGTTGCCAAAAGGGATGTTTCTTTCATACACACTTACACCCCCTTCACACACACTTGCCACCTGCTGGATTCAAACCCCTACCTAACTATGTTATGACACTACAGACGGACGCATTAGCACGGCTATTCGGATTACTGAGAGAATCCTTTTCTCCAATATACTTATAGGGTGCTGACATCATCAGAGTCTAGAAAGTGGAATGATCATCCTGTGGTGTGTTTTCCCAGTTGCCAAAAGGGATGTTTCTTTCATACACACTTACACACCCCTTCACACACACTTGCCACCTGCTGGATTCAAACCCCTACCTAACTATGTTATGACACTACAGACGGACACATTAGCACGGCGCGCTATTCGGATTACTGAGAGAATCCTTTTCTCCAATATACTTATAGGGTGCTTACATGATCAGTGTCTAGAAAGGGGGATGAGCATCCTCTGGTGTGTTTTCACATTTGCTAGGGGTAACATTTGGACCAAGTGTGTGAGCATGCCCAGTTCAGCCTTCCCGTGGCATGTTGTGTGAAAGATGTCTCATTTATCTAAGTGTGTGAGCATGCCCAGTGTGGGCTTTACATATGTTGAACTCTGCAGCCCATCACATTTGTGGATGAGTGTGACCTTCAACAAATACCTGCAGTTTATGGTTGTGTGTTCTGTGCCATGTTGTGTAGTTACTGTCCTAATCCTTTTGTGTGAACAAAACAGGGAGTATACAGTGCCTGCATGTTTTGCATGGGATACTTTGCACACAATTGTCAACATCCGCTCATACTGACCTAACACTGTAGCACTGTCTAGTGTAGTGTTTCAGTACTTTCACTGTGGTGGTCAGTATCCTGGGCTTTAGTCCTATCACTGCTTTACATTTCCATAGTGTGCACAACAGCCTGGTTAGGGTCCAGTTGTGCACATCTGCACAAAGGCAGTGCCTCTACAGACCCTGTTAATTGCTGCCCCATAAGCTTAACAAGTGTAGTCTGCAAATCTATGGAGAGGATCATAATTGAGCTCATAAACAAAGATATAGGGGCATGCAGACATTGTACCCATCCCATTTTGGCTTGGTCAGGGGCAGATCATGCCTTTTGTACTGGGGTGACATCTTCAAATTGGTCACTTAGGCCATTGTTGGGGAAAGGCAGTCCATACAGCCTACCTTGGCCTTGCAACACTTTCAACACAATACCCCACTCAGGTATTGTGGAAAACCCTAACAACTGAAATGTAAACCCATATGTCACAAGATGGGTTGCAAACTGGCTTAAGGACGGGACCCACAGGGTTAGAGTTGCTGGCACTATGTTAGACTCCAGGCTGGTCACAGGTGGTGTCACACAGGGCTCAGTCCTTGGCCCCATTGTTTGTCATGTACTTCCCAGAAGTACAGGCCAACATGGGAGGACTTTGGATGACAATGTTAGCAGATGACTGCACACTGGGCACCATAGTGGACAGTGCATCACACACAGATATCCTTCAGAAGGGACTCACAGTAACTGATAGCTGGTGCCAGGGCCATGGCCTGAAGTCAGAGTGCACAACATGTGTAGACATACCCTTCAGGAAAAGCAAGGTGACCCCAAGCTACCATATAGGTGGCAATCCTCTAAGCACAGAGGAGGTTATCATGGACCTGGGGACCCAGGTTAACAGTCGCCATTCTTCTGAGACTCACATTGCTAAAGTGGCTAGGAAGACCTTCTACATTGCCCACCTGATCAGGCTGGGATTCACATCCAGATCTAGTGGGTCATTGTTCCCTGTACTCTTCACTTATCAGACCGGTGATCGAGTCGAATGCCCTATTCTGGCTGTATCTCACCCAACATCTGCAGCAATTGGAGACACCCTGACTGTCCCCCACCTAAAGGATCAAGGAACCCCAACAGCTGTCATATGCTGCCAGATTGAAGACACTCACACTCTATTCACTCACATACCGCCTGCTTAGAGGTGACATGTGCCTGACATGCGAGGCCATGTCCAAACAGAGATTAATGGGCATGCTCCACCTCAGACTCAGAAGATCCACCTGAACCACTAGTGCAGGTGACTTACACCTTAGCAGGGATGTATGTTGGACATGTTGGAGGGATGGAGTTATCACCGGAGACTCCCTATGCTGTGGAATACAATCCTGGTCCATTTGAGGCAGAGCACCTTGCTGGCTGTGTTCAAGAGGTATCTTGACCTAATGCTAGTCGGAGAATGTGTTTGTCCATCAACACATTGTAAGCGTAGTTCGACATGTCATATGTCTTGTTTAGTATACTGTGCCTCTGTCTACCTGTGACATAACATTGATACCCAGGGTAAACCTCCCATCTCCCATCCACTCATTAGGATTCCTGTTGAGGGGACTCAACCAGTGTCTCTATGGACAACCTGTACTGGTAGTTTACTCATGTGTGGGGTGGCTTCTGTGTTTTGGTAATGCAGTACAGCCTGTCCTATATATGTCAGTGCTGGGGTTCAGGTCCCTCATGTGCATAGCTCCCTGCCATTCAGATTGTACAAGGTGCAGCATGTGCATTGATTCCAGCTTGGACATGGCTTTCTACATCAGGCACAGCTTGCATCTGGGTGGACAGCATGGCAGTGTGTGGAGCTGCACTCTGTTTAATCAGACTACACATTACATGTGTTCCAGCTCTGTCATACTCCTGGTGAGGTACTGTTGTGGACTTTACAGGTGCTGGATGTGTGTGCATGAGGTACACCCACAGGGGCTGTTGTGGTCATTTCTAATGCTGATGAAAGATAACTGCAGAACCAGAATGACCTCCCTTAGCTAGATGTCAGACAGCATGGACCATACAATCATTAACTGAAAACAGGACCCTCTCCACAAAGGGAAAGTGTCCTGTCTGGTGGACCCCAGCCATAAACAAACTGTATGACAGATGAGGGTTACTAATGCAAGACAGAGCTACATCTCCAAAAGGGAAGACAGCTGTGATCAGCACTAGTAGAAAGCTACATTATCTCATAAAGACATGCAAGGTCAACTTGGGGACATAAATCACCAAAGACAATGAAGGTAACCACACTGCTTTCTTCAGTTATGTCAGACACCTGGTTGTGAACCCTCGGATATGCTCAGAGTTGGTACACAACAACATATATTCCAGTGACCTGACAGATATTGGCAACATTCCGCGGACAGCTTCAGTGCGATTTACCCTCCCTCACCCCCAAAACAAGATAGTTATCACTGCTGTATGTAACCTCACTGTCATCTTGGATGTCCATGTGAGAGCCACACTCAGCAAAGACAAGTACACAGCATCCATGGGACCTGTTGGTATCTCCAGTTGCATGCTATGTGAACTCCAGAAGGGCTGGACCCATATATACAACTGCTATTTAACCTTAGTCTTGCTACAGGATATGTACCTGAACACTGGCATACGGCAACAGTGGTCCCACTCCACAAGGGGATGCCTCCACAGACCATGGCAACTACCACCACACAGGCTTAACCAGCCTTGTCTGCAAAGATATGGGAGGAGTCATGGAGCTCTTACACAGACACATTACCGCCCCACGGACCCTTGTTCCCACCTAGTTCAGCTTTGTACAGGGCAGATCCTGCCTTTTGCACCTTTGCACCCGAAAAGTACCTACCATGAAGATCAGGGTTCTTCAACACATGTCATATGCTTCCAGAATAGAGGAAGTCCAGCTTTGTTCAGTGTCATACCAAGCATACTTACAGGTGACCTATGCCTGACATACAAGACCATGTCCAATCAGGATTTGGTGGACATACTCCACTGCAAGCAATCCAAATCCACCAGAGCCATGAGAGCTGAGTATTTGAACCTCAGCACATACATGTATAGGACATGCTGGAGGGACAGAGTCATAACTCAGAGGCATCTCACACTCTAGCAGAGTATCCCAGTTCATGTTTGACAGAGTCCCTCACTGACTCTCTTCAGGAGACATCTGGACAACTGCATATGAGACGGAGGCACAGACTAGACAGAGACACAGTCATGTTATTCAATTACGTAAGGGGTCATAATGTGTCACTACTAAGTCAGAGGCACAATATTCAGAATCTATTCTGTACACTTATTACCACTATAAGGGGTGGCAATAGCCACATCACTATGGCTAGGCTTATACATGCACTAGGGCAGATAGCCTAGTAGTACACTATGACACTATGAAACACCGTGTATGTGTAGCTATTGTCAATCAAACAGTATGATGTGGCTTGGGGGCTTGATATCTCCCTGTATTCCAACATTGTTTTGTCTATTCCTTCTAGCATGTCTAGGGATCAGTTGCTAGTGTCCTCTCCTGCTCAGCTGGTGAACCTGGGAATATTGAGGCACTGTTACAGTTGCCTCATGTACACTGACAACCCTCTCCTTCTGCCATAAAACACACATACATGTGAGAGATGCAACTATATAGCCAAAGTGGAGGCTGAGCTCTCTCAACATAGGACTAGCAAGACCAGAGAGAGGGTGAAGGTAACCACACACACATCTTTAATCCAGTCTCACATGGCACTGTCACAACTTAAGATCATACACATAGACACACAGAGACACTCTCGGAGGCTCTGATCAGAAGTCTACCAGAATGGCGGTGGCCACCACAGCAGACACTCACACAACTGCCTCCACAGGGCACAGCACATGCAACACATTGACCACAGAGTTGGTGTGCCAAACAGTCACAGCCCTTAAGGCCAAACACAATGCCAGACACACTTGTCATAGGTGACTCCATAGTCAGACACACTGATGTCCCACTCACCAGATCAGGTACAGAGGAGGTCACAGTAAGCTGCCTATCGGGCACTGGAATCCACCACATAATGCAAGCACTCAGGTCACTAAACTGCAAGTACAGGTCTGACCCAGTCATAATCCATGCTGGTGTGAACGACCTGAGATGTACCTCCCTGACTACATGGAAAGAGACATAGAGGATCCCTCTGATTATGTAGGCCAGGCAGGTATGACCCTGACCTTCGGCAGTATCCTACCTTCACCAAGTATGATGCCACATAAACAGAGACAAGATGATCAGCTGTAGTATTTTGCTTAGACTATGGTGTCATTCTAAGGGGTCCAATGTCTGTCTGCCTGGGATGACATGCTGGACAGGCCACGGTGATTTGCAAGGGACGGCTTGCACCTGTCACCCCTGGGCTTCCGGATTTCAGATGATGCTCTTGCCACCCCCATTGTGCCTTTTTATGCAAGATTCAGATTCTACACCTACCACCCTAGAACACAGTAAAGGAAAGACACTAAGGGTAATGCTGCTCAATGCCCAAGGTCTCAACCTCAAGCTGCACACACTCTATGCCCTTCTCAGTATGTAGCACATTGATGTCTGTGCTGTGCCTGAAACCTGGTTCACAGCTTCTGACAGCACCCCGCACTATCGGGTGTTACCTCATATCATGCATTCCGCACCAGCATCCCGACAACACCAAGAAGGATGGTGGGTGTCCATATTCATCAAGGACACCCTCACCTCATGGTTGGTGGCAACACACGATGCATCGGAGACCATCCAGGTGCCAGTGACCGTAGGCAAGACTGCTCTGCAGTTTGTAGCATGTTACATGCCACCCGCTCAAACTCAGGTACCTCACACAGCTATCCTGCAAACACTGAAGGGGATAAATGTATCTCCAAACACCATCCTACTGGGTGATTCCAACTATCCACATATAGACTGGGATCACTAATCATGCCACAACACTCTAACACAAAGGTTCCAAGAGTTCATACACTGAAATGCCATGGAACAACTGGTCCCAATCCCCTCAAGTGGAGGCAACATACTAGAACACATCATCACGAACATGGGGTCACACTGTTCAACACCAGACATATACCCATCATTGGTGAGATCAGATCATGGACTACTCTCAGTGGGAGTCCACATCCCACCCACACCCCAGATGGGAAATGAAACGGTGAAGACCTTCTCAAATGCCGACTTCACATTTCTGAGGACTGGTGTGGTCTCTTTCAAGGCCCCCAGGCCAGCAGACACCATTACCCAAGCCACTGTATCACTTAGAAATGCCTTCTACCAGCACCTCCAGGACTGCATGGTTCAGGCAATCCCAAATAATAATGACTCTTTGTACCACAGGCAAGCATCCAGTCTGGTGGACCCTAGCCATAAACAAGCTGTACAACACAAGGAAGGAGCTACTACAAGATAGAGCGTAATCCGTAGGGGGAAGACACCCCTGCTCATTGTGAGTAAAACACTGGGTTCCACCATACAATCATCCGAGGCATGTTTTGAGAGTAAACCCACTCAGGACTCCAGGGACAATCATGAGGCCTTTTTACCTATGTTTGAAACCTGGGAGGAAACTCCCAGATATGCTCAGACTTAGTTCAGAATAATGTTGATATCACTGCACCTACAGACATTGGCAACATACTGACTGACAGGTTCAGTGCAGATTTCTCCCTCCCCCAACTGGGGGTATGTACACCAGAGGATTGTAGCCCCCAAACATCTCCACTGCTGGGGTGGGAACTGCTCAATCCAAGGCAGAAAACACTTTATCCATGGGACCAGATGGTGTCCCCAGTTGTGTGCTCCATGAACTCAATGAGTAATTACACCCGCAGTTAGGGCAGCTGTTTAATCTTAGCCTCACCTCAGGATATGTTCCCAAGGAGTGGCATACAGCAATGGTGGACCCACTTCACAAAGGAGGTGCCTCCACCAACCCCAGAAACTACCATCCCATCAGCTTGACAAGCCTGTTCTGCTAAGCTATGGAGAGGATCATAATGGGAATTCTAAATGAAGACATAGGGGACTTGCAGACATTGGATCCAATCCAGTTTGGCTTTGTCAAGGGCAGATCATGCCTTTTAAACTTGGTTGACTTTTTCAAAACACTCACCCAGGCCATTGACGTGGGCAAGGCAGTCCACACAGCCTACCTTGACCTGGCAAAGGCTTTGCACACAATACCCCACTCAGGTATCATTGAAAACATCACCAGCTTAATTGTGAACCCATACATCACAGCATGGGTTGCAAACTGGCTAAGTGACGGAACACACAGGGTCAAAGTTGCTGGTGCCAGTTCACACTCCAGAGCTGTCACAAGTGGTGTCCCACAGGGCTCAGTCCTGGGCCCACATTTGTTCAGTATCTACTTTTCAGAAGTACGAGCAAACACAGGAGGATTATGGCTGACAAAGTTTGAAGATGACTGCAAACTGGGAAGCATAGCTGGAAACCCATCTGACACAGACATCCTTCAGAAGGGTCTCATAGACACAGATAACTGGTGCCACGGCCATGGCCTTACATTAAACACTAAACAATGCATAGCCATACCCTTCAGGAAGAACAAGGTTACCACTACTTCCCATCTAGGTGGCAATCCTCTAAGCACAACGTAGGTTATCAGGGACCTGGGCACCCAGGTTGACAGTGACCTTTGCTTGACACTCACATTGCCAGGGTAGTTTGGAAGGCCTTCTACATTGGCCACCTCATCATGGAGAGATTCACAACTAGATCAAGGGAGGTCATCGCTCCCTAGTACTCATCACACCAATGATTGCATACACTGCCCCATTCAGATTGGATGGGCCCACAAATTCCTCGACAGGAGGTGAAAGGGTCTCAAACATATTTCTTATGCTGCCCGACTGAAGGAATTCCAGCTGTATTC
Source organism: Protopterus annectens (assembly GCF_019279795.1). Classification (NCBI taxonomy): domain Eukaryota; kingdom Metazoa; phylum Chordata; order Ceratodontiformes; family Protopteridae; genus Protopterus; species Protopterus annectens. Next base: position 150,750,218 of record NC_056751.1, read on the forward strand.
AGTCACTTACTGACTGCTCAGAGGTGACCTGTGCCTGACATACAAGGCTATGTCCAACCCAGACTTTATGAACATGCTTCACCTCAAGACCTCTACATCCATCAGAACTACAAGGGCAGGAGACCTAAACCTCAACACAGATATTAATAGGATGTGCTGGAGGGACAGATTCATCACCCAGAGAGTCCATATGCTGTGGAACAACATCCTGGTACATGTGGGGCTGAGCACCTCACTGGCTTTGTTCAAGTGAGATCTTGACCAATGGATGGGAGATTGCAGGTATACCCCAGGGATAACCTCAGTATCACTGCTTGACAGAGGCACAGCAAAATAATGGGCATATTATCCATCAACTTGCAGGTGGCAGACGCCACAAAACTCTGGCCTAGGCTTATTAATGCCCTAGGGCAGATAGCCTAGTATGAACCTATGGACATAGGCCTGGGGCAGTTCCTGCTATTAGGACAGTGGTCTGCAGCAGGCTATATAGTAGTAGTCGGTTTTAGCCATTGGTTTTGACCATGGCTATTCCATGTTGCTTCTTGTTGTGGTACAAACATGGGTGTGTGGTTATCCATGCTATTTATTGCTAGACACCCTCATTTTGTATCTTGTTCCATGTTTTTGCACATGTACATCACTGTATGACGTGCAGCTGTTTCCGCAGGGTCATATGCGTGGATATGGATGTTAGTTGGGGTCCTCAGGTGTGCATATTGTACATGATATTACATTACTTAACACATGGCATTCATGCCTCAGGTGGTGCTGCAGGGCCACCTCTGTCGGATACACATACTACACTCCCTGTACATTTGGAAGCAGGTTGTGTCATGTTAGGCATCCCTGTTACTGTATGAGTGAGTCAGAGCAGGTATCAGTCCCAGTGTTCCTACTGACCAAGCGTATGTGCTATGCGTTGCCTCTTTGCCAAGGCCAGGGCATACTGGGCACGCCTCCTTCTGCCTACTGGGACAAGGTCAGGTTGTTCCTCCTCCGAGTCACCCCTGCCTGTGGTGGCCTTGGCAATGGTGGGGGGATGTTTGGCCCAGCCCTGTGCTGGTCCTGCTGCAGTTGTTTCCGCAGGATCATATTATGTAGCATAGCACATATCATGATCATTTGGGTACATGTAGTTGGTGTGTACTGCAAAGCTCCACCAGATGTGTCCAGACACCGGAACCGTGACTTGAGCAGCCCAAACACACGCCTATGATATTACGTGTTTGTGCGTGTGCCCCATTTTTGCGGTCCTGTTCAGGTGTGTGTGCATTTCTGATGGGTGTCATCAGCCACGGCTCAAGTGCATAACCTGCATCCCCACTAGGTGTCCGTGTGGGAAGTCCCCATTGGCAAATGATTGGTACAGCTGCGCCAGATGCCAGATGTGGGAATCGTGGTAGCTCCCAGGGCAGCCAGCACACACATTCATTATTATGCCCTGGGCATCACACACGACCTGGCAGTTGATGGAGGGGTATCCCTTGCGGTTAATGTAGACTCTACCCGCCACCGGCTGGTGCTTTGATGCGTATGTGCGTGCAGTCTATTGCACCCAGCACCTCAGGGTATCCCGCTATTTGCTGGAAGAGACGATATTGCTGGCCACAACCTCACGGTCATTAGGGACATATATATGATCACTGACATGTGGTGACATGGCATCCAGGAACTGGTGCAGTACCCTGGAGGCTGATGCCTGTGATATCCCCATCATATCGCCAGTTGGTCTCTGGAAGGTACCTGTTGCTAGTATTCTTAGGCCAACACATACCTTGGTTTCCACTGGGATGGGTTCCCTCTGTTGGTTCTGTGTGTGAGGTGTGGCCTGCACAGCTCAACAATCTGCTGCAGGAGCTCTCTGTCCACTCTATAGCGCTCTACTATCTCCAGCTCATGTAACCCATGGTAGGTGACCCTGGGCCTGTATACTCTTCTCCTTCTCCTCACTCTGGGTTGTCTGTCAGCATCTGCATTGTCACCACCCTCAGCAATTCGCCTATGCCTGATTATAATAGCCATGGCAGCCCCTAGCATTTCTGCTCTGAGTTCAGCTTTTTCAGTTTTCAATTCTGATAGCTTAGTTTCTGGCAGTATCTCTTGTGAGAAACAGCCTTCACTGCTCTTTGTTGTGTTTTAAGTGCTGGGCTGGGCTTCTAGTCTGCCTGTGTAATTGCCTGCTTGTAATTGTTTCCACCAATTAACTCCAGCAGTATTCCCTGGCAGTTTCCTGTATTTTGGTTGTTTCCTGTTTCCTCTCTGTTTCCTGAGGGGAGCAATGTGCACACCAGCTTAAACACGCCACAGTCACTTAAACGCCGCACACATCCCTACACCGTGTTACACGCTGCACACATCCTTACACGGTGTTAGCTAGGCTGATTCATGCTAAAACGCTACAAGACACTGCCTTACACACGCACGCCAAGAAACCGTTGTAAACAGTTTGCAACACGCCCCACATGTTGAACCTGCCTTACACGCTACGACACAAGATGCACGTATATCAAGAAACTTTGAGTGTAGGGATAGCGATACCCTCAATTTCTTGACTTTCCTAGTGTTCTGTTGGGACACACCTCCCTCCCTGATGTCTGTCTGTCATCTGTTACCTTACATTGCCCTCCAATCTGGTACATTTCTTTCTATCCTTCCTCCGTGATGTCACCTACCTCTTACTCTGTTCCTCCCCTTCTCTAACTCTTACACTACTCAGAAAGTGCTCATTACCTATGTGGCAGTGTGATTCAGTATTGTAACCCTCATTTACATAGGATTGCCTAGTAATGCTTAGTTACATATCTTACACGGAGCTTCCCCTTGACAACCACTAAACGGAGGCCATATTGTTTTTAGTCTGCAAGTCCCTCCATTGACATTCCATGTAATACATAAATCCCACAATTGTGGGCTTATAAGCTTCGGTTTTCAGTTTTAGGTAGCGCACCCGCTTATGCTGGTGTGCTGCAGTTAAACACAAAAATCCCGTGGAAAAAAAAAGTTAAATAACTTATTTTTGCAACACTTTTTCATGCCAATGGCCACATATTTGGCCATTGGCATGCTTAATGACACATATGCACCCTTTATTTGGAGCTGACATAGTCTGTTTTGATTTTGCAGAAATGTACTCAGTTGTCAGCTGAGTACATTTCTGCAGCTAACACGTCCGTTACACGGACTGGTTTCTGCTTCGTGGATCGCTCAAATACCTCATTTGCATATCTTGGAGCTGCAAATGAGGTATTGAGCATTTCCACGCCCAGTCCGTGTAAGAGACGTGTTAGCTGTCTCTTACACGGAGGTTTGGGCTGTACCTGAATCGGGAGGCTTACACGGAGGCTTACACTACTCTTGAACTACGTGTAAGCCTTCCTGAATCTGGCCCATGGTCTTCTTAGTAATAAAAACATGCCTATGTCTTGATGTAATAAAACCACAATTTGAATACTGTAAATAATTTTCAGTTATACATTTTCTACCTTCATATTTGTTTTTACATTCCCACTTTACAATCTGCTAAAATCTTGCAGTACTTCTATCTTCATCTTCTAATGTACTGCGATTTTTATCGGACTTGGTCAGTGGCATTTATTTAACCTGATTCATTTGTAACTTGACATTTGGGATTCTAATAACTTTAAAATGAATTTTGTTTCAGAAATATAATAAGGTCTAATAATAAGATTGTAATAGCTATACGCATAAAAATTTCAAAATATGTCCTCCCTATTTGGTGAAAAGGTTAATCATGCCCACTGGAAACTATTACTTTCTTTAACATGTGAAAGTTCTGCAACATTTTGTTCATTTTAGGGAACTATGAATAGTATCATTATTATCAGGAATAAATAAGCAGCAATCAATTTTGATGAGTGCACATGTACCCCATTTAGAAGTGAGGGAGAAATCAAGTTCTATTTGGTTCTGTAGCAACACATTCTATATGGCAGTCATCTATTTTTTTTAAACAAAAAAACATCTTTATTAAATGATCACATATGACATTGGCAATCTTACATTTATATAAGTAAAAATAAACCATACCAACACTTTTTCAGTTACAAGCATTATACATTACAAACCATGCTGACTCAACTGTAGCTGCAGCATTATACATCATTTATAATATATCCAGTCATTGTCAGTCAAACATTACATAGCTCATTTAAATTTCATTCCTACTCTGTATGTATTGATCCTACAATTCCCATTTTTCCTACGTAATTTGTTATTACCCTTTTTTAAAGATCCCAATTCCAGTTATTTTCTCTCTGTTACTATCTTCAGTACCTCTAGTAAAGTTGGTTTAGACTTTGATTTTGATTTTCTACTAATAGCTTTTTTGGCAGCCACCATAATTAGACCCAGCAAGGCCTAACTATGTCTAAGCAATGCCGATTCTGTATCATAGCTCAAAAAATAATTTCCTTAGTTACACCAATTTGGTCACCCAGTATCTCCAACAGAGGAGTCTGCTGGGAATCTTTAAAGTCTACAAACTCATTACACTCCCAGAAAATATGTTCCCAGTTACCTCGTTCTTTCCCATCACACCTCCATTGTTTGCTTGCTGTCTACCAGAGGAAAAATTCTTTGGAGTCTACTTTGGGTATAAAAATACCTATGTAAACACTTCCAAACAAAGATCCTAAATCTTCTAGTCATGGTTGCATATTTGAGAGACATACATATATCCCCCAGTGTTTCTCTGTGAATTGCCTTATTTAATCTCTCTTCCCAATGCTTTCTAATATCCTCTGATTGATTCTTATAGTTATCATGCAATATTTTATATGTTCCGCTAATTATTCCATCTGATGTTGTCAATTTTCATTCTATCCTCAACTGTTGGGTTTGGATCTGACTCTGCTGTTACTAAAGCTCATTGTAACCAAAAAGCTATTGAGCTTCTCCCTTACCCATAATGCACAAACCCCTAACATATCTCAGATCTCATTTGCCGGTTTTCATGAAAAGATGTGGTCAGCCTTGGCTCTTGAGTTTCTATTAAGATAAGTGTAGTTGTTTCTCTTAAATCTCTTCTACTCCCCCTGTGTGTGTGTGTGTGTGTGTGTGTGTGTGTGTGTGTGTGTGTGTGTGTGTGTGTGTGTGGTGTGTGTGTGTGTGTATACATATATATATATATATATATATATACATATATATATATATATATATATATAAAATTATTCCCTTACCCTTGTTATATTATTGTAATTCTTCCTTACCATTGTTGTTGGTAATCCGTTTTCATTTCTTACTGTCTTTCTTACACACTAGTGTATCTCTTTTTACCATTGTCGCTGTTTTCTTTTTTTCTTTCCTTTAACTTAAAAAAAGTCTTTTTTTTTTTTTTTTACTGTTTTTCCCTTTAGTCACTGATATGTCTGAGAAATGACCTTCTGGCTTCAAAAAGGTGTCTGAAATGTGGACATAAATTGCATTTTTCAGATGCTCATGCTCTATGCATTTACTGTTAGGGCCATCAACATCTACAGGAGGATTGTTCTATATGAAAGAATTTCAATCCCAGGGCTCTTACGGATAGAAAAAATAAATTTATTCTCAAAGATTTATTGCCATCTTCTTTTGGTGAAGCCAACTCTGGGACTCAGTCCCCCAAAATAAAAGCTAAGGAGTCCTTAACTAAATCTCCTAAGCCTTCTACTTTCTTGACTCCATTGTTGGTGCTGTCAAGGAAGAGATCAACATCATCTCCAAAAGCTTCTCAAAGTTCCTCTTGCTCAGATCTGAAGAAGAAAAAAATTAGTGGAGTCTATGTCCTCGGATCTGACAAGGAAATCCACAGATCCGGTAGTTCCTGCTAGGACTGGGTATTCCTCTTCTTATGAACCAGTCTCTTCCGGGGTTCCCTCCCCTTTTTTTTGGAGAAGCGCCGATCCAAGTCTCCTTCCCTTGCACCAACTCATTCATCCAGAAGTTTGAGGAAGATGTGGACAGAATGATGAGGAAGTTTCTCTCACCACAAATTCAAATGGGGGCTTTACCAGCTCCTCCCCCATTCATCTACCACACCACAACTTTTTGCTGTTTCTCTGAAGTCTCTGGTTGCTTCTGAGTCCCTGGATTCAAACCTTCTGGATCCATCTGGTATGGATCCAAAGATAGCTTTGGATCCGAAGATAAAGTTAACTCTGAGTGCACTGGCTCAAACAGCTTTGGATACAGATGACTCTTGGACCCAAAGCTTCCTTGTCAGGTCCAAGGCATTTGAGTTAACTCCAAGGTGCTTCAACAAAGTATTAGTTTAAGGGTGTGCACACTTATGCAACCAGCTTATTGTACGCTTTTTAAATTTTTTTCCCCTAACAGATTTATTTGTTTTTCACTTGAATTGTACAGGTTATAGGTCACATTAAAGTTGGGAATAGTTTTGAAATGATTTATTGCGGTCTCATTTTTTTATATCACAAAAACCTGGAATTTTAACAGGGGTGTGTACATTTTTTATAGCCACTGTGTGTGTGTGTGTGTGTGTGTGTGTGTGTGTGTGTGTGTGTGTGTGTGTGTGTGTGTGTGTTTGTATATATATATATATATATATATATATATATATATATATGTGTGTGTGTGTGTACACACACAAACACACACACACACACGTGCATATACATTAGTAGCTATTACTTATGTAAATCAGCAAACAAGTTCTGAGGTATGTTAGGGGTTGGTGCAGTATGGGTAAAGGATTACTGTCACTCGTCCCTCTCTAACATAGATGACAAGCAGGCAGGGTATTCCGTTTAGATGCTTTAATACATAGAAACACATCAGGATGGATAGCAGCTTTATAAAATATAAATGAACTGATTAACAGACCTTAAATACATATAAGCTACATCTCAACAGCTTACTACAAAATGGCGGTCAGGCTTGTACGTGCTCAGTATTTAAACACTTGTTCAAGCCCTTGGATAGCTTCTTAAAGGTACATATACACACGTTGATCTACATCCTCCCTCTTAAAAAGATTGCCCTTAGTGCATGTCTAACTCCAATGTTATTTTTTACTATCATAGACATTAGAAACAAACACAATGTTCATGTCCAAGTTCCTGTGTATCTATTACATGGTCTGGAGATATCGGATCTTGTAACATAACAATCTGAACTGAATTTAGCAACAGGGACAGTTTTCTGTGAACAATTCATATCAGGAACTTCTGGATTCATCAGAGGAATGGGAATATTCTCTGGAACTTCCTCTGGGTCTGCAACACCGGACAACTCACTCTAGGATAAAGAGTCTTTCTCACAGGCTGTATGTTGTGGTACCATATTCCGCCTAAACTCTGCTCCTTGTGATTCCACAATGTCCGATCTCAGCTCTGGGCAAATATTCTTTACGACTCCAATCAGATCATAACGTCTGGATGTTTGCATCCTTACCACTTCCCCCTTTCATAATGGATTGAGCGGTTTGCTGGTCTTATCATAGTAGGACTTCTGGGTTAAACAATTCTTCAATAGATTGGTTTTCACTGACCTGTTGTTTCTGACAAATGGAACCAACAACTGACTACTGATTGGTAATGTGGTTCTGGTTTGTCTCGACAGAAGTCTCTGGGTAGGTGAACTAAGATGTTTATCACAAGGAATATTTCTGAGATTCAAGAGAATCAGGAAAATATCACTATTATCTAATTTTGACTTCTATAGTAACTGTTTTGCACTTTGAACTGCACGTTCTGCCAAATCATTTGACTTCGGATACTCAGGGCTACTCGTGACATGAGTAAAGTCCCATTCTTCAGCAAATCTTTTGAACTGTTGGCTTGTTAACTGCATGCCATTGTCAAAAATAACTTTGTGCGGGCTACCATGGACTGAAAAATTATGCTTCATCTTAGTAATGACACTGCTCGATGCTAGGTTAGGAAGTAGGTCAATCTCAAACCAGTTGGAGTAAGAGTCTACTAACACAAAATAATGTTGACCATTCCACTCAAAAATGTCAGTATCCACTGTCAACCAAGGTAGTTCAGGAATCTGGTTTGGCTGAAGTGGTTCCTTCTGTTGATGTGGCTTTGTACAATTACACACAAAACAAGATGAAAGTGCTCTCTCAAATGTCTTGTGACATAGAGGGCCAAAATACTAGTTCTCACCTTTTTTTGGTAGAGTCGGCTCCTGGGTGACCACGATGCAAAATAGTAATGTATTCTTGTTGCAAGGACTTTGGAACAATTATTTTTGGACCTTTCATAATAATACCATTGTTAGACAAAATCTGATCTCTGTATGGAAAATAAGGTTGCACTTCTTGAGGTAAACTGGATTGCTTTGATGGCCATCTTTGATTGATAAAGTGGTTGAGCCTTTGTAAAACTGGATCTGTGGCTATATGATCTCTCAGCTCATCAAGACATGTGAAAGAAACATTTCTCACTTGCATGACTTCAAAATCAAATCAAGATCCTCATTCTCATGCTGTTCCATTGTGTTTCTGGGTAATCTGGATAATGTATCAGCAAGATAAAGAAGTTTGCCTTTCTTATAGAGAAGATTGAAATGATACTTTTGCTATCTCAGCATCATGCGTTGCAATCTGGCTGGAGCTGAATGCATAGGCTTTCCCAAGATAGTGACTAGAGGCTGGTGGTCTGTTTTGATCTGGAACTTTGAACATGCAAACACAATTGCCAAAAGCTCTTTCTCGATCTGGGCATACTGCTGTTCAGTTTGGGTAAGAGTTCTCAATGCATAGGCAACAGGTTGACTTTCTTCAGAATGACTGCACCAAGACCAAATTTCGAAGCATCACATGAAAGAGTAACTTGCTTGTGAACATCATAATAAGTGAGAGTTGGTGGACTAGCAATTCTCCGATGTCCTTCAAGAATGCAACTGCAGTCATAACATATGGGTTGTCCTGCCTTAGGCAGCCCTCGGTCGGCCGGATTCCAAAGTCTGGGTCCAGCATCGACCAGTGTCGCCTCCTCTCCGACGTCAGAACGGCTGGAGTATAAAGGCATCGGCCGACGCCATCTTCTTCAGTCTTTCTTGCCGCGTGGTGCCCGAAGCAGAAGCAGTTCGTGAGTGCCGGTCGGTCAGCTCCTGTGTTTTCAGTTACCGAAGTCATCTAAAAGCTAAGTACCCCATTGGGGAACATTTTTTCTTGCCTCAGCAAGAAGAGTCTCGGAGATACAAGCACTCATGGCAGTACCTCCCTTTATCATTTTTCATCAGGACAGAGTCTCTCTAAGAACCAATCCTTCATGTCTCTAAATCAAGCCATTCACCTGCCTACTTTCTTCCCCAATCCTCAAAACAAGGGGGAAAAGCTGCTGCATACTTTGGACATACACAGGCAACTACGCTACTACTTGGACAGAACAAAGACCACCAGGAAGTCTGACCAACTGTTTGTAGCCTATGCTGCTGGAGTACAAGGAAAAGCAATCTCCAAACAAACAATTTCAAAATGGATTGGACACTGCATCAGATTCTGTTATTCTTTTCATGGTAAAAGTGTGCCAGCCAATATTAGGCCACACTCCACCAGAGCTATAGCCACATCCACAGCTTATCTAAGAGGAGTGGCTACAAAGGACATTCTAGAGGCTGCCACATGGAGCTCCATGCATACATTTACCAAGCACTACAACCTGCCTTTATACCCCAGATCCCGAGCAGGCTTTGCTTCGGCAGTCCTACAGGGCATTTTAGCTACACCATCCCTTTCTTAGATCCAACCACCCCCAGCTTGGCTATGGTATTCAACCCATATGTTATGACTGCAGTTGCATTCTTGAAGGACATAGTACAGTTTTGTACCTACCATAAATGTAGATGTCCGATAGATATGCAACTGCAGTCGGATTTTCCCTCCCTCCTTCCCCTCTGCTCATTCCTTATGGGTCCACTACCCCTATCCCTATTAGCTGGGGGTATCTTTTATGGTGTATCTGTTTATTACTGTTGTGCATGTCTGGAATTGTTTATCCATTCACCAAGTTTAGCCTTCCTTGGAGGGCACCTGGCATCTGGGGCAAGAAACACTGAAGAAGATGGCGTCGGCCGATGCCTTTATACTCCAGCCATTCTGACATTGGAGAGGAGGTGACACCGGCCGACGCCAGACCCAGACTTTGGAATCCGGCCGACCGAGGGCTGCCTGAGGCAGGACAACCCATATGTTATGACTGCAGTTGCATATCTATCAGACATCTACATTTATGGTAGGTACAAAACTGTACTTTTCAGGACATCAAATTCTCTTTGGTGTTGCTGTAACCAAAACCAGGATACATCTTTTCACGTCAGCTCTCTAAGAGGTGCTAAATGTTGGCTCAAGTTTGAATGAACTTGCCTAGATAGTTAATCATGCCAAGAAAACATTGCAGGGCTTGAACATTATCTGGAGCTGGCATCTTGAGAATGGCTGTTTGCTTTGAAGGGTCTGGTCATAGGCCTGAACTAGTAAATAAATGACCAACATAAGTAACCTCTTGTAGCCTGAATTTGCATTTCTGTGGATTGAGCTTAAGATTCACTTGACGTGCTCTTCCCAGAACCTTTCTGAGTTTCTGTCATTCTCAGCTTCACTATTACCTCCTACTAGTATGTTGTCTGCTATAACAGTACAAGGATACCCAGAAAAAAGTTTCTCCATTGCACGTTGAAAGACTTCACTTGCAGAATTTATCCCAAGTGGCATTCTCAAAATTCTGTACCTTCCAAACAGAGTACTGAATGTAGTGAGCAGTGAGGATATTTTGTCAAGCTGAATTTGCAAAAATGAACTCTTTGTATCTAAGACAGAAAAAAACAGTGGCATTTGGCATCAGTGCTGCGACTTCTTCAACTGTGAGCATTGGATGATGAGGTCTTTTTAGTGCTTTGTTCAAATCTCGTGGGTCAATACATATTTTGATGTCATCTGAGCATTTCTTATGAGCTACCACCATGGAAGATACCCGTTCAGCTGGACAAATTACTCCTTGTCACACCATTTTATCTAACTTGGCTTTGGCTCTGTCCTGCATGGCTATTGGAACTTTTTGAGCTGGCCTGATAGCTGGACTGGCAATCTGCATCTAAATTCATGAAGTACACAACTGGAAGCTTCCCTAGTTTGTCTTTGAAAAGATCAGCATAGGTAGAAAAAATATACTGGGTGAAATTAAAGTAGTGGTCTTTCAAGCTAATTTGATGGACTTCCTTATTAAATGAAAGCAGTCCTATTTTCAAACTGTCTCTGAGCCCTAATAATGATTTTATGTACCTCTTGAACACATAAAATAACATATCATAACCTCTTCCAGTATAATAATATAAAAGCACTACTGAGCCTTGGGTCTGAATTTCTTCTGCACTATAAGCAACAAGCTTCACACTCCTTGCCAAATCAAGCCTTTCACCAAGACACACTCTAGCAAATGTTGCTGCTGACATAACATTGCACTTGGAACCTGTGTCAACTTTGAGCTCTATGGGTTTCCCATCTATCCAAACAGTACAAAATGCTTCAGTCTTTGCCCATAAATCTACTGCATTAACTATTTCATGAAGCACTAACACACCATCCACATAAAGAGTAGGGTTGCAGCTCTCTGATCAAATTGTTTCTTAAAATGTTCCATTTTAATGAAAGAATGTGGGCCTTTTGATTTACAAAACCTTTTGAAATTATTCTATTTATTGCATTTGTGGCACTGCTGACCAAAAGCTAAACACTTTTCCCTTTTAGCTTCATGATTTCCCCCACAATTATGACAGTTGGCAATGAAACTAGGTAAGCACATGCCCTCAGCCTTATACATGTTTGCTGACTCACTCTTAGGCTTCATTGGGACTTTGCGAACTCTAGAATTTGCTGGAAAGCTGGGGGTTTACCAGTGGGTGCTGCAGAGGCTACAGTTGCTGCCATGTGCTTGGACCTGTTTCTTTTAACCATGTGCTGCATACTATCAACATGAGCTTTGTCACTGTGCCTTCTAGAGCTATTCTCATTTGTAAGCATATTTGTGTGTTTTTCTGTGAGCTCATATATCTGACAAATCTCAATGGCCTTATTCAAAGTTAAATCACTGGCACAAAGCAAAATCTTTCTCACAGCATCATCTTTAATATCACACACAAGTCTGTCTTTTATCTACTCATCCCTTAAATCACCAAGTCTGCATGCTTTAGCCCTATTTCTCAAGTAAGTTATATATGCTGTAAAGGTTTCACCAGGCTTTTGATCCCTTGTGTAAAATAAGTGCCTTTCCATTGTAACATTTGTCTGGGGTTACACATTTCTCTAAATTTACTTTTTAAGCACTGAGGGTCCACCCTTGACTCAGCCGGTACAACAATATAATGGTTTTCCCCCTCTCCTGCAATACAGCAGGTGCATACACAAATTAATATTCTCTTTCAATGGCTTCTGACCCAGCTAAATTAAGCAGAATAAATGCCTTTATATGGTCATCTTTATTAGAAAATGCAGCCTGTATCAAAATGTACTCTTGCTCAGACACTCTCCAGTTCTCTGCAATATTATTGTCAAACACAAGTGCAATGGGTTTTCAAAATCCGTCTGCCATGTCCACAAATATGCACAAACACACTGAAAATATGGCCCTTGTAATCATGTACGAACAAACTGTTCTGTGAGCTTGTAACAACATTCAAATGCACAATAAAGTCTTCAAAATACTTTACTTCATGAAATATGCTCTGAAAAGGCTGTATTTTGTGAAATAACTGTACTGTAATACTGCACAAACATGCAAACACGTTATACACTTCCGATAACTCGTATATCTTTAATTAATATGAAAAAATATGTGCTTAGCGAGAATGCAGGTGTTTATCTTATTTTATTCATTTTATGCAATTCAGACTTTATTTCAAACATTTTCCGTAGTTATTCGAATATTTTTTTTATCAATATCGAACATATTGGTTTCTACTGCGGTGGTGGTGCTGCAGTAGTGCTGTCACCTCACATTAAGATGTTGGCCCGTTCGATTCTCAGCTAAAGCGTCTTCTGTCTGGAGACATGTGTGAATGGGCGTACCTTCGTTGAAGATTGTGCGTCAGGGCTGGAAACTCAGCACGTAAATATCTACTGCCAATCATTAGTGGATCGGAGTTCTGCTGTGGTGACCTCTAACTGGAGAAAGCCGAAAGACACAACAACATTGAACATATTGGTTTATTCGAATATTGTTTATAGGGTTCTGTATGCCTCATTTATATTTTGCAAATAAAAAATAGTTTGAGCAAGCTTTAATATCTGAAATTCATTTCTGACTTGTTTTATGAATTATACATGCAATAGGGATGCTTCACTTCTCTATATTCCTCCAGTACCAGCTGGCTGCCTCTCAGACTTAAGTTGGATAAACCGGAACTCTTTCTGGCAAGAAATCATTTTGGCCATGCTTCTTTTGCCACCATATCATTTTAGACATGCCACTTCTGACACCATGTCACTTGTCCCTCTCCAACATAGATGGCAACTAGGTTGGGTAGTGTGTTTAGATGATTTAATGCATAGAAACACATCAGGAAGGATAGCAGCTTTATAAAATATAAATGAACTGATTAACAGACAGACCATACATACATGCAGACCATACATACATGCTTACATCTCCACAGCTTACTACAAAATGGCAGTCAAGCTCACATGTGCTCAGTAATTATACACTTGTGCAAGCCCTTGGATAGCTTCTTAAAGGTACATACATATACATTAATCTACAATTAGCTTGAGAGCTTTTTGGTTACCACGAGCTATAGTAATAGCTAAGTCGGATCCGTGAGTCAGATCCGAACCCAATAGTTGAGGAAGAATGAAAATGGACAACACAGATGAAATGCTACGATCATTACCTAACTTCTTTTTTCTTAATAGCAACTTCTGTTCTGGATGCTACTAAAAACTCTACTAGTGCTCGTCTTTCATTTAGGACCCCCCTATTTCTTTCTCTTTGCCTATAGTCTGATATCAATCCTTGATAAAGAAGGCAATCTCTAACCTGTAATCCAAATAAGTTCTTGGTGTCTTCCCATTCTATTATCTTTCCCTCTCTAGTTATTTGCTCCCAATACCTTCTTTCCTTTGCCAGTTTTCTCTAATAAATTCCAACCTCCTCTTGCCTATTGTCTGCATCCCTAATTGTCATCATTCCTATCAGCAGAGTATCCTTTCTCCATTCCCATGTTGGCTTAGTTTTTAGAATACTTTCTGTTACTTTATGAATATAGTATTCTGTATGATTATTGTTATTCTCCTTAAAGGTTTGCATCCAAAACCCGATCTCTCCTTGTTTCTTGAGCTTCCTCCGTTTCATCATCATCTCTTTCCACTTTGAATGATAGTTTTCTGCTTGTGCTATGTATAGGAACCTTAACTGTTTTGATCTGAAATACCTCTTCAAATCAGGTAATCCCAGTCCTCCTTGTTCTATTGGAAGAATAAGCTTATCCCACTTGACTTTTGTCATCCTCCTCTCCCAGATAAAATCCTGCAGCTCTTTATTAATTGCTATCCAGAACTTCTCCTCTGGTTGATAAAAATATGCTCGACCTGTGTATAAGACTAGAGAGACCAAAAACACCTTAGCCATTTGTATATTACTATCAATAGCCATGTAACAGAGCTTCCATTTTCTTAATTCTTGCATTATCCTTTGTCTAGTCTCTTCCCACATATCTTTATCTGCCACACCAGAATCATCCTTAATCCATACTCCTAAATACTTTATTTTATCATGTCCCCATAAATATGGACATTGATTAGCCAATTTGTGTGTGGGTACATAATTTACCTCTATTGCCCTCATTTTAGGTTCATCAATTTTGTATCCTAAAAAGACCCAAAACTGCCTCAAAATGTTCCACATGTTCCACAGCACCACAGTGTTCATCCCTGGGTTTGTCAGGTATAAAATACTATTTGCAAATAGAGCCAACCTCTCTTAACTACCATACCAATTACATCCCTGAATTTCTGAGTTCCCTATTTTCTCTGCCAATGGTTTCAAACATAATGCAAACAAAGGGGAGAGAGGACAGCCCCATTCATTTCCCCTGCTCAAGCATAAACTATCAGAAAAGACCCCTCCCATTTCAACCTTCACCTCCGATCCCTCATATATCCTCCTAATCAACCCAACAACCCTATCAGGAAATGCAAATACCTCCATTGCTCTTCTCAGAAATTCCCAGCCTAGTCTATCAAATGCCCACTCCACATCAAGCGCCACCAACAGCAATATTATTCTTCTACATTCTGTTTCCCTCTAGATCATCAGTGTTCCATCAATACTGTCAAATGTTTGCCTCCCCTCCACAAAAACCACACTGATCCATATCAATAAATTTTAGCATCGCCTCAACCATTCTTTTGGTCACATTAGATATAAAGACTTTGCAATCATGGCTCAGTATTGAAATGGGCCCATACAAAGCTGGATCTGATGAATCCCCACCTTCTCTAGGCATTACAGCCATCCCAACTCTCCTCCAAGATGCTGGCACCCATCCTCCCTGTAAAATACTGTCAACCCCCCCCCCCCCAGATCTTCATCATTTTTTCCCTCCTAGCTTCCAAACTTCACAGGAATACCATCCATTCCTGGGTACTTTCCTGCAGATTGGTTATACACCACCATTCTTATCACATCTCTTCCTATCCTAACTGTTAGTAATTGAGCCTACTCTACCTCTAACCTTGGCATATTTAATTCCTCCATAAACATTTCCATTTGTACCTTTTCTTGATTTCCATATTTCTCTACATTATACAGACTTTCATCTGGGCTAGGCTAGACAGAATTTACATTTCACAGAAATATGCATTTGACTGAAGGTCTTGATACACATCCAATAACTATTTCAGATTATGCATCAATAGCTAAAATAAAAACGCAGGGTAATGAAATAAAAATGAGACATTAGTGCTTTCCCATCTCTCTTTTGAAAACAGATGAATTTAAGGAATGGGTAGTGGAGATTATTCATGAGCTGTTAGAAAGGATAGAAATTTCTTCTGAAAGTATAGTTAGGGAGTGGGATAAAATTAAGGTGGATTTTAAAAATACGGTGGAAATAAAAGAAAGGAAGCTATGGTTAAGAAGTAACAAGAATTATTTTGGGCTATATCTGGAGAAGTGGTAGTTGTTTCTGCCATATTTACCTCCACCCACACTCTCAGAAAGGGAGAACTATCAGCTTCTTGAGGCACAGGCAAGTCATAAGATGGAAGGGGTACAAAAAGCAATGGAGGCCAGTCATTTTCTGATGATTCTGGCTGTGTAACTGATAACTTCTCTAACTGTCTTAGTGAATACATGCCCCCAGGAGTGGGATTTTTCATCTGCACATTTTTGTAATGAATGTAATTTTCTATTAGCTGCCTGCAGCTGTGACTTTAATCTAGTTATATTTTGGACTTCTAGCTACAGATTCCTTTTCCTTATTTTTAGCTTCTTCTTACCAGTCATTAAAGACCAAAAGGTTGCTATCTTATTTTTTTGTTTGTTTATTTTTTAGATTTTCTAAAATTATCGTATCAAATGTACCCTTTTCTAGAAACTGTAAAGCACTATCATTTTTAGTGAGCTCAGACTATTTTACTAAGTAACTACAGCTGTCTCTTCCATGTTTATTAAACATGCACCTGAATGGAGTCCCATACTCTGGCTCTTTTAAAACACTTGTACTGGCACCTATGATAAAAACTCACTGTCATACCAAAGGGATGATTATGTGACTATAATTATAATTCACTCTCATGAAGTAATCCACTCTGTTCCTTTTCTTTATATTTAATTAATTAAAAAAACACTCTCACACTTGAAAAGGATATGCTTTCCTTTTATTTTATTGATTAGACCCTGCTGGCACACAATGAAATAAACTTTATGCCGTTAGTGTAACTGATCTTATACACACACAGTTTCCTAGATGTATACAATTTGTTTACTCACATACAGTTAAATCTAATGAAGTGATTATTGTTAAAGCGTACCTGTAGAGACCTTAAATTCTGCTAATAGTTAAATAAAGAAATTGTGTATTGGTAAACCAGAAATTTGCCTGACTGAAAACCTCTTCACAATGGGCCCAGTGGTAACTTCTAATCCAGCTACACACAAGAAATTTGGAAATCTGAGCATATGCCACCAACCTATTAAGGTATCAAATAATTTTCACACGACACAGTTTAGCAGAAAATAATAATCTTTATTACAAAGAAAGGCACATACATAGGAGACTAGGAAATCAAGGTTCTGACCCCCCTGAATATTAGAATCATACATTCTTTATACCTTTTCTGATTAAAAGCAACATTATTGTATCAATAATAGAACAACCACTGACCAATTAGAAACGAACTCTACAGCATTAATTCTGCTAAGATAGCATGAGTCTCTGTTTATGACTTTCTGTATTAGGCATGAGTTCCAAATTCCATAAAAGAACTTTCTACAAAGAAAAGACAGTTATGCAAGAAAAACTTACCATAACAGTAGATGTTCAAATAACTGCTACAGTAGACTTAGCTATATGGGTTATATCATGCCAAAGCAGTTCAAGCTGAGCTGACTACAAGACGAGTTTGGGTGTGAAGCCCTTCAAAGTTCTTTCTGCCAATAGAGAGATGGAGTCTGAGCCCTGAAAGAACAATGCTAAGAACAAAAAATAAATGTCCACACCGCAGCATAAAAAACACACCAAAAAACAAGGGGGATGGAGGGAAGGAGCAGTTACTGCAGCAGTGATTATTCGAACATCTAGTGTTATGGTAAGTTTACTTACACAACTGTACTATGTTCATCATATCACTGATGCAGTAGCCTTAGCTATGTGGGTAGATTACCTTAGCTGACATATGGGAGGTGGAAGGAGAAGAGTCCAGGAGCCCTTGGAGAATGGTCCTAGCAAAGCTTGATCTAGACCTATAGAAAGAATCAAGCTTATAGTGCCTTGTAAAAGTATGTACAGAGGACCAAGTAGGAGCTTCTATAACACTTCTAGAATCCAACCTGAAAAAGCCATAGATGAAACCAAGGCCCTGGTAGAGTGGGCCTTGACACTGCCTTGGATAGTTTTGTTATGGTGAGTATAACAGATGGTAATAGCCTGAGACAACCAATTGAAAATAATTTGTTTTGACATAGGTTATCCCGTCTTACTTTCACAATAAATGAGCACAGACAATCTGAAAGATTGAGTTCTGTCAAGATAGTAAAGAAATTGTCTGTAGACATCTAAGGTATGTAATATCCTTTCTTCCTCATTTTTAGGTTCAGGAAAGAAAATGGGGAGATGGGTAGTTTTGCTTAAAGTAAACTTTGATACCACTTTAGTCAAAAAAGCAGAATTACATCTCAAAGAAACCCTTTCTCTATGGAAAATGAGACAGGGTTGACTCATCATAAGAGCTTGCAACTCAGATAGCCTTCTTGCAGGAGTCACAGCAATCAGAAAAAATGTTTTCCATGTTAAGAACCTAAATCAGCTAGATTAGCTGGTTCAAATGGAAAAAAAATGTTAGCTTCTGTAACACAAAATGGAAATCTCAAAGAAGGGCTACTCGTTTTTCTTGGAGGTCATTTATGGAAAACCCCTTTCAAGAATATTTTGACATGAGAGTGCATCAAAACAGGAGGACTCGTGGTCAGACATACTGAAATGGCTGATAAATGAACCTTAAGAGAGGAATAAGAAAGGCCAGAGGATAGTAACTCACAAATATTGTAAAACCAGATTGCAACTAGTCTTGAATGGGTGCTGGTTATGTTCTGGCAATAACTAGAAAACGTTTTCCATTTGCTAATATATGGCTTTCATGTAGCAGGCTTTCTTGCCGCCATTAGTACTAGCTGCACATCCTCAGTAAACAGGTGCCTAGAAAAAATAAGACTTTATCATTCAGGCAGTCAATTAAAGTTGATTGATGTTGGGGTGTATCAAGCACCCCTGTTCTTGTGTGAGGAATTCCAGTCTGTGAGGAAGCTTGTGGTAATTGCCACTGGCCATTTCCAAAAGAAGAGTGAACCACAGTTGCATGGGCCAGAAAGAATTCACTAGAATGATCCTTGGAGATTCTTCTGAATCTTCAAAGTATCCTGGATATTAGTGGAAAGGGTGGAAAAACATAAAGGAGCATTTCTGTCCAAGGAAAAATGAAAGGCGTCAGTCTTCCAGGCCTTCTTGCATGGAGTCTTGTAACAGAATCTTGCCAGTTGATTGTTCAGAGAAGAGGCAAAGCAGATACTTGAGGAACTCCCCACAGATGGGTCACATTTTGGAAGACCCTCTGATCTAATTTCTATTAGTGAGGGTCTGCCCTAGTCCTGCTCAGCTTGTCTGCCACACAGTTCAGAGGAGGAGCTAGGCCATTTGGAACCCAGGATGAGCATCATTTTGCCTCCCCGCCCATAAAGCATTTTTTAACAGGGGTGGGAAAAATGCCTTGATAACAACTTTTCACAAAAACATAAGAGACAAAGAGGTTCAAAAGCATATGAAAACAGAAAGTTTTACTGAAAGTTTAACACATTTTGAGAGTTAATAATTTGTCATGTGATATATAGCCAAACAACACAATGTTAGCAATTTAAAGAAACCACACAGATATTAAAAATAAAGCAGAACTCAGCACAATCCATATCTCTTTGTAGGTACAGTCCAAATGCCAACAGTAGCATATCAAATTGTACTATTAATAGCTTGGTAAATATGAACTGCAACATGGACAAACTTGAACTAACTGTGGCTGTGATGTAGAATGCAAAATTATGACCCATGGGATAAACAACTAAAATATACATCCTGACACTTCAATATGTACTGAACAAAAAAGTTTAGTGTGCATTGCAACACCATTTGTACCTGAAGTTTACATCATATTGACAGCTCCTTGTAAAAATGTTTTAATAGTCAGTGCTAGATCAGTGAACAATGGATCATGTACACAGCACTATATGGTTTATTGTCTGCTAACAGCATGCCCCAGTGGCAAAAGATACTACACACTTAACAGTGAGTGTGTCTACTGTTTAGCAACAGGGGTGTGCTCCACTAGACAATATAGGCGATCTACCTGTGAATGTCTTATTTCAGTTACAAAGTGACCCACAAATATAAAAAATAAATAAAGATAAATGCAAAGTTTAAGCAACAGAAGTATCAAAAATTATTGGAAAACAAGAAAAAAAAATAGCCCCTTGGATTAAATGGCTACTAACATTATGAGTCATACTGGGTTTATCTCATATGCACAAGGCTGGGGCAGTAGCATAGCTAGGGTGAGGTGAGATGGGCAAATGCCCCAGGAGCAAAGTGTTGGGGGGGAGGTGATCAACCGATCCTGATCACTTGTTAATGCAATACTGTCTTTTAAACTCCAGTTTTCCATTTATGGTCAAACCTGAGCACTGTAGTGCTCAGTGTTTGGTGTAAAGTGTAGCAACTACAGTTGCTGTAGTTTAAAAGTAAAAAAAAAAATTAACTAAAACCTGGGTGCTGTAGTACAAGCAGGGCATAAACTGTACAGTTTACTTTAGTTTGCTCCAGTTTAAACAAAAGATTTTTTTATTATTAAAATACCAGTCCATAGCACTCCTTGCAGGCAGGGTATAAACTGTAGCAAGCAGTTTGCTAGAGTTTAAAAAGAAAACATGATTTTTTTTTTAAAACTAGAACATGAGCTCTGCAGTGATCTGTGCAGGTGGAGTGTAAACTGTAGTAAACAGTCTGCTACAGTTATAAATGAAAAAAAAAAGTTTTTTAAATAAAATATGTTAAAGGAAGGTTGGGGGCAGAGCACAGAAACAGAATTTGAAAGGCTGGGGCAGGGGGGACTTGTCATACAGCTGGACACCTGGTGGTGTGCCAGTAGAAGGAACGTCCATTTTTCTTTTTCTTTCTTGCTCTTCAGTGGAAGAACTGGGAGGTGGTCATATATCTAACTATAATAAACTGATTGCTTACATGTATTAGCTTATTACCCCAACAACCCCTTCAACAGTCTGTCCAAGTATACACATGCACCAAATGTCATCAAAATGAAACATTCCCTCCCAAAGTACTACAAGTGGGAAACAGTAGAGTGTTTGTGGAAATGATTACTGACTGTAAGCCAGGCAGAAGAGGAGTAGATTTATTCCAGTAATAAGGTAATGTTTAGAAGCAGGCAAAAGATTCAAACTGCTGTATCCAGCTATTTTCAGAATATTCTTTCCTGAAGGATCAAAATCATTTTTTGATGCAGAACATACTAAGAATGAAGTACAAGGGTTTGCCCAATAAAAAGTAAGCTATGAAACAGAATGAGATTCTGCTTCTTGTTTTGCTGGTAATAAAACCCATAGAGAGACAGTGAAAACATTTCTAATGTTTCAAAGGAAAATGCTTGAGAGAGAGAGAGAGAGAGAAAAATCACTGGAGTTGACTAGAAGATCCAGGAGTAAGTTGGAAATGAAGCAGAGACTGGAGTTGGGAGATGGAGATCAACAGGAAGAAAACCAGCAACTTGGAAAATTGACAAATAAATTTGGGATTTCAAAGCCCTAATTATATTTGTGAAACATGATAGAACAAGAAAAGAAAACATATAAATATTGGACTTTTTGACTTTGTTAGACTTGTAGAGAACTCCAAAGCATATGTCCTACTTCATGTCATTAATGTTTGGAAGAACTTTTAAGAGAGGAGAAAAGGAAGGAAGGAAAGAGTTAACTGTAAGTAAAACAAAACTGTAGTATTTTTCTAATATATGACATAATCTGCATGCTATAAAGTAAATCTTTTTCAGTTATTTTTGAATGCAATAGTGATACTAAAGTAAACAGGTAACCCTGTTTTTCCCTTTTTTCTTTCTGCTTGTTCAGTTTTATGAAATGTAGGCACTGCAGTGTAAAAAAAAAAAAAAGAAAAGTCTGGTCAAAAGAACACGAATCAAGAGAATTTGCCAAGCTTTTTCTTACTCTTGCATTGGGGAATGGTTAGATTAAGGCCCTTGGTTTGATCTAGTAATAGGTTTTAAGGGGAAGCAAATAAATAATAAAAAAAAGAACACTGAATATAATAAAATTCCTCTAACAAATAAATGAGTGCTTATAGAGGCAACTGTGTATCTGGTTTTCATGTCTCCATGAAGATAATCTGTTAAGGAGCAATAAAAATAGAATATTTCTTTATTTCTTTCAATGACTAGGAGATAAGGTGTCTGAAAGCATTCAAGTGTTTTCCCATTCTGGAAGAGAAATAAAGATGAGACAAAGCAGACACCACTTAGTAGACGCACAGGCTGTACCATGCGTCTCAGTGTGGATACCCTTCCTTATAGGCTAATCCAAGTCTGTGAGTGTGGCTGTCAGTCTGGGAAAATGACTCCTATTAGGAGGGTTAAACTTCAATATTTTAAGATGTGCGTAGTTTTGAGTGTTAGTATTAAATTAATAGGTTTTAGGGATGTCCTGGGTCTGTTTGATTTTTTGTTTGAAGGCTTTCACTAAAATAAAAAAAGTTTTGTGAGATTTGACATAGGTTCAAATGGATATGACAAGAAACATTAGTGTGTGCATGTAACAATGTAAATAGTCTTACAGATACAGTTCATTACTCTTTCTTTTTTGTATGTATTAAAAAATGTAGAGTGCAAATAGTTATGCTACAGGAGGCACATTTGGAAAGCACTGAGCATGTGAATTTGGTAAAGAAAGATTTTCAGTATTGTTATTCAGCGGAATATCTGGGACAAAGGAAAAGGGGAGTACTTATATTAATTTCAAGAGGAGCTCCAGTAGTGATAGAAGAGGATGAAAAATCAATGGTAGATTTGTAGTACTAAGGGGCTACTGGCAAGGGAGGAGGGTTACAGTGGTATGTATTTATAGTCCACCTAAAACTGCTATAATGGAGCTTAAGAACATGTTGGGAGACATAATCAGCTTTCAGCAGAGAATATTAGTTATAGGTTGGGACCTGAATTTGATTTGCAGCACTGAAGATGTATCTAGGTCTCAGAAAGGAAATTATATCAAAAGAGGGTAGATTTTTGAAGAAATTTATGAAAATATTTGGCATGGAAGATGCAAATTCAGTAGTATGAGTTGGGTGTGAATTTATGTATTATTCCCCAAGATAACAAAACTGGGCTAGGCTAGACAGAACTTATATTTCTCAGGAACATGTGCATTTAATTGAAAATCTTGATAGGCATCCAATAACTATTTCAGATCACACACCAATAATAACCCCACAAAATGCAGGGTAATGTAATAAAAATGAAGCACTGGCACTTTCTCACCTATCTGTTGAAAAGAGAGGAATTTGTAGTGGAAATTATTTGGGCGTAATTAGAGAAGATAGAAATTGCTTCTGAAAATATAGCTAGGGAGTGGGATAAAATTAAAGTGGAGTTTGAAAATAGGGTAGAAATGAAAGAAAGAGATGAGGAAAAGAAGACACAAGAAGTATTTAGAGAGACTGGCAAAAGTTAAGGTATTGAAAAATACAGTGAATCTCACATAACAAGTAGAGGTGCAAACTGCAGAATGCAAAACAGAAAATAAGGATTACCTGTATAATATGCATGAGTTTAGAATGACTGCTGTTAAGCAACTATTTTTGATAAAAACTCCAGAATACAAAAACTTTTATCATGATGACTGAGGCAACAGGATGTAGAAAAGGTTGTCGCAAAGCTTAGGAAGCATATAAAAAGGAAGGTAAAAAGAAATTATGTAGAGTTACTAGAAATATTTTGGATTTTATTTTGGAAATTTGTATAAAGTAGAGACATATGGAAATCAATAAAAGGTACAAATAGAAATTTTATGGAAGAATTAAATATGCCAAGGCTAGAGGCAGATGAGGCTCAATTACTAACAGTAAGGATAGGATATGATGAGATACAAATGTTGATGTACAAGAAAGTCTCCAGGAATATATAGTATTCCTGTGGAAGTTTGGAAGCTAGGAGGGGAAACTGATAAATATCTGGAAGGTTTGGTTTAACAGTATTTTAAGAGGAGGAGAAGCACCAACATCCTGAAAGAAAGTGGTGATGGCTGTTGTAGCAAAAGGAGATACTGCCAGCCCAGCTATTTGGAATTTTGTAAATAATTATATGCCATTTGTGAATATTAATATGATTTATATAGAAGTGTGACAGAAGGAGATACTGCCAACCCAGCTATCTGGAATTTTGTAAGTGATTGTGTGTTATTTGTGAATGTCAACATGATTCATATGCCTGTGTTTATGTGTTAGAACTGCATGTCATATTATATAGACGTGTGCTGAACAGATATTTTTATACACTATTGTAACTGTTTAGATGTGTGTATTTTAACAGGGGAGACTGAAACTTCAGAAGAATGGTTGACGTTGAGTTACTTTATGGCTGAGTCATAAACAAAAGAGATGTTATCTTTCAGTTTCAGTGCAGTAGCAGACATAATGTCTAGAACTAGAAGTTTTTTGTATTGTCTTTAAATGGGGAGGAATGTAAGTTATTTTACAACTTCCACCATTTGCCAAAAGATCTAAGGGCTACGTATTTTTTACAGGGAGGTGCTAAATGCTGGCAGTTTCTAGCAATGGGTTTTTTTACCTGGGATAGTCAGATGACAAGAAGTGATGTCATGCTGCAGGTATCCCAGCAGCAATATTTGAAATATTAATTTAAGAACTCTCTGAGAGAGGTAGTGCATTCTGTATTTTATATTTGACCTGACAGCATCAGCTAGAAAAAACATTCACCACATTTGTCTTGCCTTGCTATGAGTAAGTAAGTCTAGGGTACAGTAGTTTCTCTTAGATACATTTGTAATATAGTGAAGTATAGCTTATATGTTTTCTTTACTTATTTGAGACTGTCCTGCAATGTTCTTTTAAATATTTCCTGTGATGTTGAACTCTCAAGTAACTGTGATTGTTTACAGAGTATTTTATTGTTCTTTTATTATTTATTATTAAATATATATAAACTTTTCAATTGTGGCTGGTATGTCTAGAGATAGTTAAGATCTCAGAGTACTTGCATATCTATTTGTTGACACTGTGCAGGCCATTCTTAATAGCCTTGCTGTTGGTCAAGCTACCATTTGGATTAACAGTAATATTACAAAGTAAGATTGGACACCCTGTGATAAGGGCCTTAAAGTAGCTGATAAGTAGTGGCTGGTGGAAGTGAAAACTACTTTATAGTCTGGGCAGAAAGTGGCATAGATAGTAAACATGCCAGCCTTTCCCAGACGTGTGTGTGTGTGTGTGTGTGTGTGTGTGTGTAAATCAAACTTCAAAGTGTGTGTGTCAACTACTTGGGCAGGGACACAAAGCACTGGATGGACAGACAGGGTGCTGGAGGTCAGGTCTTGGCTTGGCCACTCAGTTGAGATCTCAACCCTATAGCTGGTCCAGTGCACAGTGTTATTGGGGATCTGGAGAAAGAGGGAGAAACCAACCCCAATCCGACTGTGGTCTCTGTGTGCTCTTAACGAAAATTGCACTTTACTGTGTGTGCACTTGTCATCCACCTAGTGTGTACATCCTCCACAGTTGCCAGTGGTGAGGACTGAGGCTCTTTAATTACTGGGCCACTAGTGGGGTGTCACATGTTAATTGGTTGGCAGTGGTGGGATATCCACATATTAGGATTCAGTGGTGTGGATACTGAATTCCTGTAGCCTGTAAACAGTGGTCATTAAGGAAGGTGTTTGTACTCTCAACCAGCCACACAGTGAGCATTCAGAGTTTCATATCTCAATAGTTTTATTTTATTTTGTTTTGTTTATCTTAGTTAGTCAGGGGGATCAGGCAAGGATGTCAGCAGCGGAGTATGGCAAGCTGACAAGGAGCCAGTTGCCTGAGATGTGCCAAGACAGAGGACTGGCACATGCCAGCCTGACTAAAGCAGAGATGGTTGCAGACTTAGTCACAGCTGCATCACAAAATAGCAATCAGGAGGACAATCAGACTGGCCATGGGAATTCTCAGAAAATGGACAGTTCAACCTTTCCCCAGAGGACTTAAAAATCCATCTAGAGTTAAAGAGACTTGAACTAGAAGCCAAATGTTTGGAAATAGGCTGAGGAAAATGAGAAACTGCAATGTCTGGAAGCTGAGGAGAATGAGAGGGAGAGGCAACATAAGAAGGAGATACTGACTCTTCACCAGGGTCATGGATGTAATGGGGAAGGAAGTAGCCAAACCCCAGAAGCAACAAAGGTCAGTAAATTTCTTCCCCAATTTACAGAGAGGGATAATTTTGATAGTTTCATTCATACGTTTGAAAGGGCATGTAAACAGTATAATGCTGACCAAGGGCTCTGGGTACTGTTCCTGACCCCCTTACTCCATGGTAAAGCTGTAACTGCTATTTCTAAATTGTCTGATACTGATTGCTTAGCTTTTAATACTGTTAAAATGTGTCTTTTAGGGTGTTTTAACACCTGAAGCTTATAGGAAAAAGTTTGTGAGCATAGATGCAAGGCAGATGAAAGTGTGTGTGAATGTATTGCTGAACAAAAGCACTTATTTTCATAGGTGGGTGAGAGGGTGTCAGATCACCACTTTTGAATGGCTGGCAAGGGAACAAGCCCTTAGCACTTTGCCTGAGGGCATGAGAATCTGGTTAGCTGATAGGCAATGCAATACTGCAGATGAGTTGGGGAACAAGGGAGACATACCTAGCAAGCAGAGCATCACTGTGCAGGAAAGGGATACCCAGTGCTGCTCATGGGTCTAAGGGAATCCATGGTGGGCAGCCTAAACTGCCCCAGAGTCCACCAGTAGCAGGGGAAGCCACTAGTCCAGGTACACATCCAGGACAAAGGGTTAAATGTTTTAAATGCAACCAGTGGGGCCATGTATCATATAGATGTCCACAGAGGCAAGGTGGGGAATAAAAGGAGAGACAGCCAGTAAGTGGGAATGACAGAATGCCAGCAGTGAGTTGTCTGGAGACAAAAAGGGTACCAAACTACCACTAGAGGTTATATCCTATCTTAGTGGGTGGGAAAGAGGCCACTGCTAAGAGAGAAACAGCCTCTGATTTAACCAGTGTGAAGCCTGCAATGGTTTTACAGCTTTAGGAGGAACACTATTCCAAATACATTTGGCTAGTGTTCACCTTGACTGGGAGGGTGGAAAGGAAGCCAGCACGTAGGTGTGTTTGAGGACATCAGTGCAGATGTCCTGACAGGGAATGATTTTGATAATGCAGTACCTTGTGTTCATGCAGTGACATGCAGTCAGGCTTGGAGACAAACATGTGGGTCTGGTAGCCTGGGGGGCACCCAAACAGATCGCAGACTTGAAGCTTGGTATGGTGTAGTGGTTACTTCAGGGAGGGAGCTACCCTGTAGCAGTGAGACTGAAAGTGAGACACAGCTGCTTGTGGGTATTAATGTTCCCCTGGACAGAATGACTGCAAAGGCAGAGATGAGTAGTGGTACCCAGGCTGACAGTAAGGCACAGCTGTCAGAGGAAGCCAGACTTCATGTGGAAGAGGAGCTGGGAAGGGTTACCAAGAGAGAGTTGAGATAGGCTCAGCTCTCAGAACCTACATTACAAGGCCTGAGGATAGTAGCCAGTGAGGCACCTGATTGTCAAGGAAAAGGGAAATCTGTGTACTGGGACAAAGGTTTACTGTACAGAGAGTGGACCCCTGAGGGAGAGCTATAGGGTGAGAGAATACAGAAGTTGGTAATGCCCATATCCTACCATCTGGCACTTCTAGCCATAGCCTATGATATTACCTTTGCAGGTTATATGGCATAAAGCTTACCAAGAGACGTAATATGCAGAACTTTTACTGGCCTGGGATTTCCAGAGATGTAACAGGGTACTGCAAGCCCTGTGAGCAGTGCCAAAAAGTAGACAAGGCAGGGGACAAGGTCAAACCTCCTCTGATGCATTTGCCTGTGATTGAAGAGCCATTTCAGAGGGTAGCTATGGATATTGTGGGACTGACATTGGGCTCCTAAAAACAGAGGTGGCTAACTTCACGTCACCCATGTCAATGGAAAATAGATGCATGACTGCCAGATCCTACACCAATGCACTGTATGAACACGTACATAAATGCATGGAACTAGCCATACCCAACATAACCAAGATGCTCTCCTCCAAAAAAGGAAGCCAATTTGGTGGTCCCCTGCCATTAATAAACTCTACAATAGAAGTAAGAAACCGTTGCAGAAAAAGGTGAAGTCCCAAGATTGTAAAAACTCCCTTATTAGCCTCAACAAAAAGTTGAGATCCCTCATCAAAACCTCTAAAGCCAGCTATGAAGGCAGAATTGTGGCAGACACTAAAAACAACTACAAAGCCTTATATAGTTATATCAAGAATCTCCATGGCAATACACAGGTTTGCTCTGAGTTACTGCACAATGGTACCTCCTATACTGAGCCAACAGATATTGCCAACATACTGGCCAACAGATTCAATGCCAACTTTACCCCCTCTCCCCCCTAAAGGACCAATCACAATACCAGAGGAATGCCAGGCACCCAGCATTACTGCAGCACTGGTTAAAGCTGCATTGTCCAAGTCCAAGAATACACTTTCCATGGGACCCGACAATATCCCTGGATGGGTTGTACATGAACTACAAAGTGAACTGGCACCACATCTTTGTGCCCAGTTTAATCACAGCCTCACCTCAGGCTTTGTCCCTACCAAATGGCACACTGCTGCAGTCATCCCTCTCCATAAAGGGGTAGTGACTACAGACCCCAGGAATTATCTCCCCATTAGCCTGATGAGTCTGATGTGTAAGGCTATGGAGTGCATCATCATGGACCTAATTAACAAGGATATAGGGAATCTCCAAACTCTAGATCCTACTCAGTCTGGTTTTGTGAAAGGTAGATCATGCCTGCTCAACCTGGTTGACTTCTTTGAGTCAGTCACCAGAGCTGTGGATGAGGGCAAGGCAGTTCATGCAGCCTACCTCGAGCTGGCTAAGTCCTTTGATACCATTCCCCACTCAGGAATTATTGATAAACTCACCAAACTAGGCATCAACCCCGATATCACTAGGTGGGTTGCAAATTGGCTCACAGATAGAACCCACAGTGTGAAAGTACTGGACTCCGAGTCAAACTGCCGACCAGTCATGAGTGGAACCCCACAAGGATCAGTCCTGGGTCCTCTCTGGTTCGGCATCTACTTCTCAGAAGTCCAGGCCAACACAGTGGGACTCTGGCTGACCAAGTTCACAGACGACTGCAAGCTGGGAACCATTATTAATTCCTCAAGTGATGTAGACATCCTACAGAAAGGCCTCACTGAGACCAATGACTGGTGTTGAAACCATGGCCTTAAGCTTAATGCCAAAAAATGTGTTGTCATCCCCTTTGGAAAAAACTCAGTTCCCAGTAATCACCACATAGATGAGAGCCCACTGAACACTGAAGGCATTACAAGAGATCTGGGGACACAGATTGACAGCAACCTCTCAGTCGACCACCACATTGCCATTGTGGTCATAAAGTCCTTCTAAGTGGCACATCTCATTACCAAGGGTTTTGCATCCAGGAAGAAAGAGGTCATCATGTCTCTCTATTCTTCCTTCATTAGGCCAATCAACGAGTATAATGACCCATTTGGCATGTACCTCACTAGACACATGCAACAGCTGGAAAGGCCACAAAAATACCTCACGAAGAAGATCCTAGACCTTAAACATGTTCTACATGGACAGACTCAAAAAAACTCCAGCTATTCTGTCTCATATCATCTAATACAAGGTGATCTCTGCTTGACTTACAAAGCCATGCCTGACCCAGCTCTGTTAGACATGCTGCACCTAAAGAAATCCCAATCCCTCTGCACCACACACTCCAGAGACCTCAACCTCATTACCACAATCAACAGAACATGCTGGAGGGACAGGTTCATAACCCAGAGACTGCCCATGCCCTGGAATAATACATATCAAGCAAAGCACCTCACTGCCCTCTTCAAGAGAAATCTTGATGAGTGGATGGGAAATATAAAGTTCACCCCAGGGATCACTCCAGTGTCTGTACTTGATAGAAGCACTGGGAACTAACATTGGATGACATGACGCCAGGGCACGTCAATGGGCTAGGCTTATAAAGGCTCCAGGGCCATTAGGCTAGTACACACCTATGAACCCTAGTACAAACCTATGAACCCGAGTAACCTAAGATCCCCAGGGAAGACGTATATCCTAGTGGTAGTAGATTATGCTGCCAGATACCCCGAAGCAGTGGCCCTATCCTCCATTGAGGCAGAAAAGATGGCAAATGCTTTTTTAGAGATTTTCAGCAGGGTAGGTTTCCCAAAAGAAATACTGACTGACAGAAGTACCAATTTCATGTCAAACCTGCTGGCTTGTCTGTGGAAGCACTGTGGGGTAAAGTACCTAAAGACCACCCCCTACCATCCCCAGACTAATGGTCTGGTGTAGAGTTTAAAATCTACACTAAAGACCATGCTACAGGCTTTTGCAGACCAGTTCAAGAGGGAGTGGGACAAATATTTGCCCCATATTTTGTTTGCTTACACAGAGATGCCCCAGGAATCCACAGGTTTTTCACCCTACGAGTTGGTGTATGGGCATAGGGTGAGTGGACTTCTAGATTTGATTCGAGATGAGTGGGATGGTGAGTGTGAATCCCACAAGGAGTATGTTGTGGCATATGCCCTAAACCTCAGGACAAGGCTCAGGGAACTCATGGGCTTGGCTCAGGAGAACCTGGCAGAAGCCCAGCAGCAGACAAAGGTCTGGTGTGACAGGAATGTTTGAGCTAGATAGTATGTTGTAGGGTAGCATGTAGTGGTTCTCATTCCTGTCAAACACAATAAGCTGCAGGCAGTCTGGGAGGGACCCTTCAAAGTGGTAAGGAAGGTCAGTGATGTTAACTACATGGTAGAACTGCTAGGCAGGAGGCAGTGGCACAAACAGTACCATGTAAACATGATGAAACCTTACCATGATAGGGAGGCCCTGATGTTAAGTATTTGCAGTAAGAGGCAGGAGGAGTCTGAGGGGGATCTATGGCTACAAGGAGCCAGCCAGGCAAATCCGAAATACTATGGTGGCGCCTAGGATTGCAGGCATATGATAGGACAGTGCACACTGTACTGGGGTCAGCAATGCTAAGGTAGCTGGAATCTCAAGACAGGGAATGGTGTAAGGTATTCCCAGATAGGCTCAACCCTCTCAAGCAGTGTCAGTGTTTCTCAAGGGTCACTTGAAAAACTTCCTTGAATCTTCGGGTGGGGGGAGAAATGTAACAAAAGGAGATACTGCCAGCCCAGCTAGCTGGAATTTTGTAAATAATTATATGTCATTTGTGAATATTAATATGATTTATATAGAAGTGTGATAGAAGGAGATACTGCCAGCCCAGCTATCTGGAATTTTGTAAGTGGCTGTGTGTCATTTGTGAATGTCAATGTGATTCATATGCCTGTGTTAATGTATTAGCACTGTATGTCATATTGTATAGATGTATGCACACTATTGTAACTATTTAGATGTATGTATTTTAAAAGGGGAGACTGAAACTTCAGAAGAATGGTTGAGGTTGAGTTACTTTATGGCTGAGCCATAAAGAAAAGAGTAATTATCCTTCAGTTTCAGTGCAGTAGCAGACATAATGTCTAGAACTAGAAGTTTTTTTGTATTGTCTTTAAATAGGGAGTAAGTTATTTTACGACTTCCACCATTTGCCAAAAGATCTAAGGGCTATATATTTTTCACAGGAAGATGCTAAATGCTGGCAGTTTCTAGCAATGGGGCTTTTCACCTGGGATAGTCAGATGACAAGAAGTGATGTCATGCTGCAAGTATCCCAGCAGCAATATTTAAAATATTAATTTAAGAACTCTCTGAGGGAGGTAGTGCATTTTGTATTTTATCTTTGACCTGACAGCATCAGATGGAAAACCCCCTCATCACATCTGTCTTGCCTTGCTATGAGTAAGTACATCTATGGTAGAGTAATTTCTCTTAGATACAGTTAGAAATATAGTGAAGTATAGCTTAAATGTTTTCTTTATTTGAGACTGTTCTGCAATGTTGTTTTAAATATTTCCTGTGATTTTGAACTCTGAAGTAACTGTAATTGTTTACTGAGTATTTTCTTGTTCTTTTATTATTTATTATTAAATATATTTAAGCCTTTCAATTGTGGCTGGTCTGTCTAGAGATATTTAAGCTCTTAGAGTACTTGCATATCTATTTGGTGACACTGTGGAGTCCACTCCTAATAGCCTTGCTGTTGGTCAAACTACCATTTGGATTAATAGTAAACATTACACAGTAAGATCGGACACTCTCTTTGCTAAGGGCCTTAAAGTACCTGTTAAGTAGTGGCTGGTGGCAGTGAAAACTACCTTATAGTCTGGCCACAGAAGGGGGCATAGCTAGTAAACCTGTGCCACCCTTTCCCAGGTGTGTGTGTGTGTGTGTGTGTGTGTGTGTGTGTGTGTGTTTCTGTATGTGTGTGCGTAAATCAAACCTCAAAGTTTGTGTGTGTCAGGGACACGAAGCACTAGTTGGACAGACAGGGTGCTGGAGGTCTTGGCTTGGCCACTCAGCTGAGATCTCAACCCTATAGCTGTGCCAGTGGGGAGTCTTATTGGGGATCTGGAGAAAGAGGGAGAAACCAGCCCCAGACTGACTGTGGTCTCTGTGTGCTGTTAAGGGAAATTGCAGCTTAATGTGTGTGTACTTGTCACCCTCCCAGTGTGCACATCCCCCACTGTTGCCAATGGTGAGGACTGAGGCTCCTTGATTACTGAGCCAGTGATGGGGCGTCACAGCTGTAATACCTAAAGAGGGTAAATACTCATCAGATCCAGCTTCATATAGGCCCATTTCAATTTTAAACCATGATTATAAAGTGTTTATGTCTATAATGGCTAAAAGGAATGGCAAAAGTGATGACAATATCGATAGATATAGATCAATGTGATTTTGTGGAGGGGACGCAGATATTGGACAACATTAACAGAACAACGATGATTCAGAGGGAAGCAGAATGTAAGAAAATACTACTATTGTTGGTTGGACTTGATGCAGAGAAAGCATTTGACAGAGTAAGCTGGGATTTTATGAGAAGGGCAAAAGAAGCATTTGCATTCCCTATTAAAATTATAAGGTTGATTATGAGGGTATACGAGGGATCAGAGGTGAAAATTAAAGTGGGTGGGTTCCTCTTTGATAATTTCTGTTAGGGCCAATGGAACCAGGCAGAGGTATCCTATTTCCTCTTTATTTGCTTTATATTTAGAACCACTGGCAAAGACTCAGAAATTCAAGGATATAATTTGTGTAGTAGTCAAGAAAAGCTGGCTCTATTTGCAGATGATATTATTTTATAACTGATAAAACCAAGAAAAAGGACATTTCAGTGTTGAGGAACATTTTGAGACAGATCCAAGTCTTTTTGGGATGCAAAATTAATGAAGCTAAGGCAAAGGCAATACTTGTAAACGATGTACCCCCACAAGAATTGGTTCAACAGTATCCATATTTATGGGGACATGATAAAATGAAGTACATAGGAGTATGGATTAAAAAGGATTCTGTTGTGGCAGCTATGAATATGTAGGAGTAGACTAAACAAAAGATAATACAAAAAAGTGAGAAACTAGAGTCTCTGTTTTATGGATATGGATAGCAAGATACAAGCGGTTAAAATGTTTTAGACCATTTAGTTTTATACGTAGGACAGGCATATTTTTATCAACCAGAGGAAAGGTTGTGGATAGCAATTAATAAAGAGCTGAAGGATTTTATGGGGGGGAGGCATGAATCAAGTGGAATAAGCTGATTCTTCTAATAGAACATGGTGGTTTGGGATTACCTGATTTGAAGGGGTATTTCAGATCTACACAGGCTCCTATACATAGCACAAGCAGAAAGCCATAATTCAGAGTGGAAAGGGATGATAACAAAATAGGGGTGAAAGCTCAAGAAACAATGAGAGACTGTAATTTTGGATGCAGATCCTTAACGGGAATATGAATAGCCATATAAAATACTATATTCATAAACTAGCAGAAAGTATTCTAAGAACTAAGCCAACGCAGGAATGGAGAAAGGAGATTCTGTTGATAGGGATGACTGCAATTAGGGATACAGACAATAGGTAGCAGGGGGCGGGAATTTATTGGAGAAAACTGGCGAAGGAACCAAGATACTGGGAGCAAATAATTAGATAGGGAAAGGTAATATGATGCAATGAGGCCAAGAATTTATTTTGACTGCAGGCTAGAGATTGCCTTCCTTTTCAAGGATTGATACCAGAGTATAGGCAAAGAGAAAGAAATAGGAGGATCATAGAAGAGAAGCTGCTGTTAAAAAAGGAATAATTAGCACAACATACAAAACATTCCATGATAACTATACAAATCAGAAGAAGTTAGAAAGGACTGGGAAAAGAGACTGGATAAGCAATTCACAAAGAAACAATTGGAGAATATATGTATGTCTCCCAAATATGCAACAAACTCTAGAAGGTTTTGGATTTTTGCTTTGAAGTGTTTACACAGGTATTTTTAAACCCACCCCGGGATTCATGAACCTTGCGCCAGGCGCCCGCATAGCGTCGGCGTTATAAAGCCAAATATGGCCACCGAGCGATTCAGGTATGAATCAATCCCACGTGCACTACCGGCATGTGCCGGACCTGCGCCGCCCCCGGCGTAGGTATGCCAATCACACTGTGTGCGGTATTGCACCATGCAAATGAAGGCAAATAGCGATCCACGAAGCTGGGCAGGCGTAGCGTAAGGGCACGGCAATGTAAACCAAAAAAAAACGGTTTACATTTAGCCAAACATGACCAAGGAGTAATGGAAGGCTGTCAACGTCAGGTATCATACAGGTGCAATATGCCAATGGCGAAAGGCACTGAGAATGTCCAAAGAAAACATGCACAAACTGTAAATAATGACATAATTGTTATGTACGCAGAAACCACAGCAGAACCCCCGGATATGTGCACAGAAGGTGCAAAACAATTAAATAATATGAGAATGTCCTAAAAGAGCAGTATAATACACATCAGATGCACAGCCACCACACACCATAGTATGTATGGAAAGCCTCAACCCCAGCGCAAGGGTTGTCAAGGAGTGGCGGCAGTGTTCAGCGCCGTAACCATGTATTAGCAGTCAATGCCATGCAAATCAGGCAGATAATAGTGAATCGCAAAACCGGCGCCGGTGTAAGGATGGAGCAACGGCGAGCGGTAGTACACCGAGGAGTGGCCTACACGGGATACATGTCAATCGCAGAGGGGTGTGCCACTGTAGGAGGAAGCACATTGGAGGCCAGCAAACATGGGCTGTACAATGCACATCACAGCAGCAGGATCGGCGTGTGAGGAAATAGATGCGCTGAGAGTACATAATGCCCGCATAGATGCATGTGCACGAGGATGACCACGTTCCCCAACCCAGTCATGTGACGGCCTCCCGGTCAACAACCATGGATATAGGAAGGTAATGCGGAGAATATGAGGAAATGTGGAAGCAGTGTAATTGGAGCCGTAATGAGCAATCAACACCAATCAATCCAGGAAGGGCAAACGGCGGCAGCTGACAACTCTGTATGCAGACTCCTGCAAAACGGGAAAGGGGAGGCATAGGAATGCAAAAATAGTAGGGGATGTAGTAGAAATGCAAAGAGCAAAGAACCGAAATAGCACAGCCAAGTACAGAGGTAGCATAACGGCGGCGGCAGACAAAATGCATCATATGCCATGTGCCTGCAGGATGCACTGCAGGCAATTGTAGGTGCAACGTGCAGAAACAGTAATGTAAGATGCAAAGCTAAGCCAATGCAGGCAACTGTAATGTAACACTAAAGGCAATACCATTGCAGTTGCAACGGTAAAACACCGAAGATAATCCACAGATACGGCTGCACAGACACACCCAATGACATCACCGGGTATACAGCACAACAGTATAAAGTGTGAATGCACACAACACACAGCGATTTCCCAAACGCCGCACCGTAGGGTGTAAACACACGGGGAACTTTTAATATGTATATGTTGGGTGCCGCCATGGCCGTGATGCATAGGTATGTGTCAGAGACAGATGGAGTTGCGGAGGAGGGTGCCGACAACCACCGTAGGCCTCATAGGAGAAGGAGAGTGTTCAGACCAAGGGTGACCTACCAGGGGCTGCAAGACCTGGAGATAGTAGAGCGCTACAGGGTGGACAGGGACACGTTACAGCAAATAGTGGAGCTGTGCCGGCCACGCCTGAGAACAAGAGACAACAGAGGGGAGCCCATCCCAGTGGACACAGAGGTATGTGTGAGCTTGCGAATACTGGCTACAGGTACCTTTCAAAGGCCAACCGGGGATATAATGGGTATCTCACAGGCATCAGCATCCAGGGTACTACACCAGTTCCTGGATGCCATGTTACATGCCCATGAGTATATAAACTTCCCCAGATCTCAGGAGGAGTTGTCTAGCAATATGCGCCACTTCTACCGTGTGGCACAATACCCGGAGGTACTGGGTGCGATAGACTGTACGCACATAGAAATCAAGTCACCGCCGGGAGCAGGGTAGACGCTACATAAACCGCAAGGGATACCCCTCCATCAATTGCCAGGTCGTGTGCAATGCGCAGGGCATTATCATGGATGTGTGTGCTGGCAGCCCTGGAAGCTACCACGACTCCCATATCTGGCATGCCTCACAGCTGTATCAGGTATTCGCCAGGGGGGACATCACACAAGGTCACCTTGTGGGGGATGCTGGCTATGCACTGGAGCCGTGGATGATGACACCCATCAGAAATGCACACACACACATGCAAGAATGCCATAATGAGGCACACGCACAAACCAGAATAATCATAGAGCGTGTGTTTGGGATGTTGAAATCACGGTTCCGGTGCTTGGATACATCTGGTGGAGCCTTGCAGTACTCTCCAGGCACATGTGCCCACATATTCGTAGTATGTTGTATGCTACACAATATGATTCTGTGGAAACAGCTGCTGCAGGGACATAATGGTCTAGGGCCACCAAGCCCGCCACAACTGCCAAGGCAAGCACAGGCACAGGGCGTTCAGCGCCATGAACACACTGTGCCAGCCCCAGTAGGTAGACGTAGGCGTACCCAATATGCCTACGCCCCGGCAAAGAGGGAACGCATAGCACATACTTTGACAGCGTAGGCCCCATGGACTGACACCTCCTTACCTGCACACACAGTGAAATGGACGCCACACAAACATGTCCGCCCGTAATGTGTACCGTATGGGCGGACCTATGTGTGACTCCAACAAAGGCACCACCCAAACACTGCACACCCAATAGCCAGCAGAGCATGGAACGCCAACACCTCAACCGCACGCCGGTTCTACAGCAGACGGCGTAGCCGTATGCTGCCACTGTCGCCGCAAGTCGACTACATATGTACTTATGTGCATACACAGATACGGAAATAGGTATCAGTACACACGTAGAAATATATGTACACATATACAGATATAAAGTACAAAAGGTTAATATGGAACCCAGGGATGCAAGTTTACAGATAAGTAAGACGCAAAATCTCCACATAGTAAACATAGTGAACAACAACCCGATCATCCGGGAGGGTGGGCAGAGCAGGGAACGCCAGCCATGGAAATGTCAACCTGCATCAATGCATATCCGCGGGTCGGGATGATCGCCAGGCCACGGTACAGTAACGGGATATGTGCGTGTCACATCCATAGGATATGAGGGCGGAGGTACACCGCCGCGGCGATGCCAACGTAGGTACTGTGTGCAACCGCCGCTATGAAAGCGGCAATCATACCTGTCAAGTGTACGTCATTATGAGGAACGTACCTCATTTGGGGTCTAAAACAGTTCATGTTCCTCGCAGTTCCTCAAAGTTCCACATTGAAATAGTCTGTCACACATTCATTGTTAGGAATGTACAGAATAGAAATCCTGGTAAATAGAAATTAATCATAGTAATTCATTAAAGGTTCTTCTTTGTAAGTAAATCAGCATATTTTAACCATCCTATGACCTTCTTAGCTGAAGTTGTTAGTAAGACAGTGGTATGTGTTCCACAGTTTGCCCATTTGTTTCACATTATGAATGTGTGTGTTCCTCATTTTGGAAATGGAAGGTTGAGAGCTATGGCGGCAATATGTGTATGTGTGAGGTGAGGTTGTCGTGTGTTCCGCTGTGTGTGTGTAATGTGTGTGCCACTGTAAAATGTGTATGTAGGTGACATGTCACAGGCGGAGTGTAATAACATCGTGAGGCATACAGTACAGGAACCATAGGCGTATGTACAGCAGTACCCACAAAGTAGTACTGACATCTCCTCAGTGGCTAGGCGCGTGGCGACGTAAAACGATGCAAAGTGGAAATGTCCCAGAATGTACCACAGGATCATAGCCAACAGGAGATGCAAAGGACGCATGTACAAACCATGACCGTATGTATGGCGGCCATATGGTAGACTCAACACGATAGGTCGGCAACGTTACACAGCATCAGGCATGTACGGCGAAAATACGAATGTGCTATCCCGGCACCGATCGTGGACACTTACGGTCCCGTAAATCCCGCTGTGCGTTCCACGACCGTTAAGTAAGCAAGCGCCACACGAATAGGAGGCTACCGGTAGCATACAGGCCGTCCCAAGTACAGGACCACAATCACCGTAACTATCAGTGACAAAATGCCAATGGATAGTAGGCACGGACGAACATCTGCAGATATATAACCGATGTGAAGGAGGAATACGTGTAGGAAGCACACATGCAGGCGATACCGACACCACACGACATCAACAAAACAAACATTCCCAGAACAACAGACAGGTAACCTGCAGCTCCCCAAGCAGGGATGGAGCACACACACAAGCATATCTTGTATGTATAAATGCAAGACCCGCACCCTGTACCCGTCACCCACATCCGCAGATATACCCCATCACACATATCAAAGGGATAACAGCCAAAACCGTAGCAGAATCATACAGGCAGTCAATGACAGCGGCATACCCGCAACAAGCCGCGTGGGTAACACTAGCAGCAGCCGATGCATCCTTGCATCCGTTGTGTACAGGAATATAACAGCTATGTTACACATCTGAATGCACAACGCCATCGACAGACGCCGCCAGGACACGGACACCCACATGTCGAACAGAATACCATACCCAACACACACAATCCACGGCTAACACCACAGCGTAATGTACCTGACACCACACATAGCGTATGCAGTCACACAAACATGATACAATACATACCATCCCCACGAAGGTAGTGCAAATAACCAACGGCCACACGAGAAATGAACCATGGCCTAGTTTCACGGGTAACGTCTTAATGGAGGAGGATCACCAGT